>NC_141909.1:47016060-47319090 GCF_057802395.1 Ceratotherium simum simum
TAGTTATGAATAGTGTAAGAAAGGAAGCAAGTGGGGGAGGGAGAAGAGAGAGAAAGAGAAAGCAAGAAGGAGATTGACCGGAGAAAGAGAAAGCAGTGCTCAGCACAAGTCTGTGTTATGCAATTGTCTGACATGATACTGCCTAGTAGACGGATCAGGCAGAATCTTTCTACATCCATAGAAGCAGGAAGCTCTGAAGCTTTCTGGCTTCTTTAGAAAAACATGTGATGGATACGGCTCCTGCAGTTTCTGTATTTGTCCCGAGGATAGGAGCTGGTGTGTAAGGAACAACCACAAAACAGTTCACTGGAGACTTGTAATCAAATAAAAAAAATGGAATCTTCATTCTTTTCCCATTTTGGAGATGAACCACTTATTGAACAAAATGATCAAGGCACTCCACAATGTATTATAAATATTTCTATAGGCAGTTGTACAGGATATTGCCCCTGGAGACAAATGCTTGTGATGTTTTCTATAAATACGGCTCAGGTCAAGACCTGTCAATCTTGATTCACTGGTGCCGTGAGCTATGTTACCGGAAGTCTGGGGTGGGTGGGGGATGACTTAGTAAACATCAGTCCATTCTGAACCAACAGGAATATTGAACCTGAAATTCGAATACTCGGGGTAGAATGAATTTAAATCATGTCAGTCTCCCATTAGCAGGAACTGAATGCAATAAGCTTTAGGTTTTCAGAATTACTTTATGGAAAATGACATGAATCAGAAATTAAGTTTAAGATAAAGTACAATTTTGACAAAAGTACATTACAATTAGCATTAACTGTATTGATTGGTCTATAACACAGCGCCATTTATAAATGCAATCTAGACGCATCTGCTCTCCTGTAACTGCTTGTTTAGGTAGAAGTTTATGAGTTTTCTATGCTAAGTGTCTTGCCTTAAATCTCTTTTTCTTTCATGTTAGTAAATAGAAATAAGAAGCTTTCTTGCCTATAAATACAGACTAGAAAGAGATCAATAGAATGCCAGTAATACGTTTTTCAAGATTAATAGATGTTAATAAAATGAGGTAGTAAAATTGGTAATTGGATTCAGAGGGTAGAACTGTGGCAAGGAATATTTTTTAGAGGGTTTTAAAAATATTACTCTTTTTATTCAAAGGAGGTAGATTGGAGGACAGCCCTAGTGTTGGGATCTAGAATGGCCTAATTTTCTTTGGAAAGTTTCTACTTGTTGGTTTATTGAATTCTGTATTCATAATTTCCATGGAGCAGGATGCTCAGTTTTCTTAGATTTTCCTCTCTGTTGCAAAATGACAGGGCTCAAAATTACTTGATTTCAATTGATACTATTTTCTCTGGAAAGCTGCAAAAAAGGCAGTAGGCAACAATTATTTATGCTTTTACTATTTCATTGTTAGTACCCATACACCTTCCAACTGGAAGTGCTACAAAAAAACATTTCATATTTGCCAACCTTCACAATGCTACACTTGTTAATATTAACTACTGCTACCTTTGCATATGTGTGTATATGCATATATATATGTCCTTCCAGAAAAGAATATTCTGTATACAGTTGGAAGAATTTTAATTAAAAAATGATTATAACTTTAAGATAGAATGCAAGGAAATACATTTTTAATTTTAGACCTATTGTTGAGATAATTTGAAGCCTAATAAATAATAAGCCTTTCATTAACATACATATTTGCAGAGAAATTCATCTCCGAATATTTAGTAGATTGAAAATTCCTGGACAGTGAATGAGTCTTATATGCCTTTCTACTTGTCACAACATCTAGTAAGAATTGTGAGTATTTTACCTGGAAATCTGTAATCTGCTTGCTACAAAAAAGTATTTAAGGTAGATTATCACTGAAGACACATGTAGAGTAGAATTGCTAAAGATAAAAGTAAAGAATTAAAATTTGATAGGCGGGAAGAGAATTATAATCCATACCAGGATAATATTGAATTCTGCAATTTTAGCTCAAAGCTTCCTAAGACAAGAAATAAAACATGATGGATAAATATTTCTCATCATTGCATGCAAGAAACTAAATCATTCTGACAAGAGCAACAAGCTTTTACTGACAAAAAAAAATCTGAAATGGATTCATCATATGGCTCTGTATATGGAGAATATTGAGCTACATGAAGTCTATTTTACAGAGGATTTTGTTTAAGAAAAGCAGAAATGTTCTTGATATGATTATTTTTTATATTGATACTTGAAAAAAAATCTGCTTGCCTACTATTAAAATGTAACTCAGCAGTCATCATGAACAAAAATGTTGCGTGGAAAGATTGTCATATCCTAGAAATTAGATGGCTGCCCAGAGAGTTACATAAACAAAGAAGAGCTGGAAAGAGTTCAGCATAACAACAGCAGCAACAGAAATCGACTCAGGCAAAAGCTGCCCTAAACAAAAACCTCACCCTGGCAAGCAGCCAAGGGAAGTTACTCAGAATGGGCAGAAGGCTTCCTGAGAAACCTCTGCTTCCTGGTTGGGAAGGTTTTCCCCCCAAATCCTAAGCTTTTCTGGACATTTTATCTAAGAATTCTGCCCAGAGCTACATTTGTTAGGCTCCACATCACTCACCTCACCCTGATCCAGACACCAGGCGAAATAGCTCTCTTTTATCTCAGTGCCTTGGCGTATACAGCTCCCCGTGATAAAAACCGCCACTTCCTGCTACCCCCACCCCTACTCTCACCCCCACTCCCACCTCCACCCCCACCCCCTTCAACCCCTTCAATCCCCCCACTTCACCCCTCCACCCCCTCACCCCCACCCTCACTCTTACCCCCTCACCCCAACCCCACAGCAGGCCCAAACCTACTTATCAGTCCAAGGGTAGCCTCTGCTTAAATGCCACCTCCTTCACGAACTCTTCTCTGACTGCTCGAACTCAAGTTAGGTGTCCCCAGATCAGTGATTCTTATCCCTGGCTACATATTAGAATCACCTGGTACTCAACTGAAACATGCCAAGGCCTGGTCTCCACTGTCAGAGACTAAAACTAGAGGGTTCTACTTAATTGGTCTGGGAGAGGCACAGGCATCGAGAGTTTTTAAAGTTCCTCGGGTGATACTAATAAGCAGGTAATGTTACAAAACTCTGTTCCATGTGATCTATTACCTCTCTGAACTTCCTTATCACGACATGTACCAATTTAATTTAATTCATTACCAATTTATTGAGCATCTGCTATGTGTACAGGATAATGTGGTGAATAATTAGTGAGTAAAACAGGCAGGACCTCTACCTTTATGGAGCTTAGAGAAGAGCAGGGAGACAAATACTGAACAAGTTATTTATCTAAGCACAATGAGTGATTAAAGAAGAGCAGCAGCAGTGAAGGTATGATGGGGCACTGTAATAAAAAAAGGAATCTGATGTAGTAGATTGAATCATATTTTGTAATTCTTGACACCCACCCTATTATAAATGTAAATCTACACCCTTACTATGTAACTTTGCAGTGCCCTCCCGCAATGGTCGCTTTCCTGAGGCATTGATGTTGAGCTTGGTCACGTGACTTGCTTGGCCAATGGAAAGTTTAATGGATATCACGGAGCAGAGGATTTTAATATATTTGACCTTTTGTGTTCCAGTGATCTATACCATGAGGAGAACATGCTCTGAGAAGCCTGTGCCCCAGAATGAACACAAGCGTCTTAGACCTGAACCCAACTCACAGCAAGGAGCCAGGCCCAGTCAACCTTCCGTCTGAAGCAGAACCTCCCACAGGAGCTCAGCCTGGATCATGCAAACTTCAGAAGACCTGCAGACCCATGGGCATGAGAATACACGCTTGTTGTTGTAAGCCACTGAGTTTTGGGGTGATTCGTCACACAGTATCACTGTGGTAACAGCTAACTAATATACCAGCCTAGGGTTCAGACCACACTGTATCTGCCTAAATAAACCATGTTTACTTGTTCATCATTGTATTTCCTGTTCCTATCACACTGTGTGACATGTAGCAGGTGCTCAAAAAATATGTGTTGAAGGAATGAAAATATGGTTCCTGACCTCAGTGAGCTCATGGGCTAGTGTGTGAGAGAGTTCTGTGAACAAATAGTTACAATGTGAAGTGATAAACGCAGTAATAGAAGAGCTTTGATAACATGGACATGGAAAGCCTTCATGGGTGGTGTTACCTACACCAAAGAAAAGGGTCAAAAACCAAGCACTCAGATTTGAACATAATAAGAACCACTTATTCTTTCATCAGAAGACTTTATTAAGCTACCTGGTTCAAGCTGGGCTACTTTCAAAGTCACATAAATAGATATATTTCCTGCAGTGATTCAATAAATTGTGTGTTTAAAGATTTTCAACATCTGTACTGAATAAAATGAGATATATATATATATATATATATATATATATATATATATATATATATATATAATCTACATTGCATGGAAGAAAAGGGCAGTGGGCTTAGAGGTGAGGTCTAGTGAAATGAAATATCAGAGAGTGGTAGACTAAAATAGGTATTTAAATACCCTGAAAAAGCAAGTTGTTGCTTTATAAATCATAATGAGAACTCAGGTGAAACGGGACAGCAGGATGGGGAGTGGGAGTTGAGGGAGGAGGGGAAGATCACAATAAGGATATGCCCACTCCCTATTTCCTACTTCATGTGAAAAATAAAGGTCCTTCCCAAATATCCAGCAAGGAGTCAGTGTATTCTCTCTCCGACTGAGAGTTCTACTTGACCCAGCCCTCTTTGCAGGTGGCCCTTGGAGAGCTTATTGATTCTCAAATTGGCCAAGGTTAAAAACGTGTTGTCATTCTTGACTGGGTATTGCAGAGAGAGATGTTTAAGAAAGGTTATCTATAGCGAAGAAATAGCAAGATATTTCCAAGGGCTGAGCCTCTCAGCATTTGCTAGGTCAATTGGTTGGCTTTTCATTGGAACCTCCTCTGCAAGCCTTGGGCCATCACTTTGTCTTCTTTACTAAGCCAGTTGCTCTCCTCTACCTTCTTTCTAGCTTCCAAAAATGTATTGAAATCTTGAATTTGCTGAGGTCTCTTCTTGCATTCTCTTTCTCCTTGTAGATTAACGCCCTTTTACTGATATTTTAGCTGGGTTTAGGGGAGCAGAGGGCTAAAGAGTGTGCTGTCAATTTGCCATTTTTCAAACCAGAAATCTATAACATTGGAAATATAAAAATTGGAGACAACCTACATTTCCAAAAATAAGGAAGTTGTTGAATAAATCAAGTGTATGTATATGCCGAAAGAACAGGTAGGCACTAAAAATCATGGTTTTGAAGATTATTTAATGACAAGGAGAAATGCTCAGAATGGAAAACGATTGCAAAAGTCAGAATATACAATTCTCTTTACAGTCTGACCTCAATTCTCTCACTCACATATCAAAATAATAATAGTTGTATTTGGATGATGAGATTACAGCAAATTTGCTTTATTTCATTTATTTCAAGCCATTCAGCTTTTTTTTTTTTTTTTTTAATTTTTTGTTTATTGCAGTAACATTGGTTTATAACATTGTAAAAATTTCAGGTGTACATCATTGTACTTCTATTTCTGCATAGATTACATCATGTTCACCACCAAAATACTAATTACAACCCATCACCACACACATGTACCCAATTATCCCTTTCACCCTCCTCCCTCCCCCCTTCCCCTCTGGTAACCACCAATCCAATCTCTGTCCCTATGTGTTTGTTTATTGTTGTTATTATCTACTACTTAATGAAGGAAATCATACGGTATTTGACCTTCTCCCTCTGACTTATTTCACTTTGCATCATGCCCTCAATGTCCATCCATGTTGTCACAAATGGCTGGATTTCATCGTTTCTTATGGCTGAGTAGTATTCCATTGTGTATATATACCACAGCTTCTTTATCCATTCGTCCCTTGATGGGCACTTAGGTTGCTTCCAAGTCTTGGCTATCGTGAATAAGGCTGCAATGAACACAGGGTGCATGTACCTTTGCAAATTGGTGTTTTCAAGTTCTTTGGATAAATACCCAACAGTGGAATAGCTGGATCATATGGTAGTTCTATCGTTGATTTTTGAGGAATCTCCATACTGTTTTCCATAGTGGCTGCACCAGTTTGCACTCCCACCAGCAGTGTATGAGAGTTCCCTTCTCTCCACAACCTCTCCAACACATGTTGTTTCCTGTCTTGTTAATTATAGCCATTCTGACGGGTGTGAGGTGATATCTCATTGTAGTTTTGATTTGCATTTCCCTGATAGTTAGTGATTTTGAACATCTTTTCATGTGTCTGTTGGCCATCTGTATATCTTCTTTGGAGAAATGTCTGTTCAGGTCTTTTGCCCATTTTTTAATTGGGTTGGTAGTTTTCTTGTTGTTGAGATGCATGAGTTCTTTATATATTTTGGAGATTAAGCCCTTATCAGATGTATGGTTTGCAAATATCTTCTCCCAATTGTTAGGTTGTCTTTTCGTTTTGTTGATGGTTTCCTTTGCTGTGCAGAAGCTTTTTAGTTTGATGTAGTCCCATTTGTTTATTTTTTCTATTGTTTCTCTTGCCCGGTCAGATGTGGTGTTTGAAAAGATGTTGCTAAGACTGATGTCGAAGAGCGTACTGCCTATGTTTTCTTCTAGAACTTTCACAGTTTCAGGTCTTACATTCAAGTCTTTAATCCATTTGGAGTTAATTTTTGTGTATGGTGTAAGGTAAGAGTCTACTTTCACTTTTTTGCATATGGCTATCCAGTTTTCCCAACACCATTTGTTGAAGAGACTTTCTTTTCCCCATTGTATGTTCTTGGCTCCTTTGTCAAAGATTAGCTGTCCATAGATGTGTGGGTTTATTTCTGGGCTTTCAATTCTATTCCATTGATCTGTGTGTCTGTTTTTGTGCCAGTACCATGCTGTTTTGGTTACTATAGCTTTGTAGTATATTTTGAAATCAGGGAGTGTGATACCTCCAGCTTTGTTCTTTTTTCTCAGGATTCCTTTAGCTATTCGGGTCTTTTGTTGTTCCATATAAATTTTAGGATTCTTTGTTCTATTTCTGTGAAAAATGTTGTTGGAACTTTGATAGGGATTGCATTGAATCTATAGATGGCTTTAGGAAGTATGGACATCTTAACTATGTTAATTCTTCCAATCCAAGAGCACGGAATATCTTTCCATTTCTTTGTGTCTTCTTCAATTTCTTTCAGAAATGTTTTATAGTTTTCGGTGTACAGATCTTTCACCTCTTTGGTTAAGTTTATTCCTAGGTATTTTATTCTTTTTGTTGCAATTGTAAATGGGATGGTATTCTTAATTTCTCTTTCTGCTACTTCGTTGTTAGTGTACAGAAATGCAACTGATTTCTGTATGTTGATTTTGTATCCATTCAGCTTTTTTAATGTTACTTTTATAATCATAGAAAATAATTTAAAAAATTATTTATATTAAATATGTCAATATTTCTTCATATCTAATTTTTTGGAGAGCAAATCTCTCCAAACCTGACTATAGATATTTTTATCTGTTGGTGAGTAAAGCAATTACAATTTGATTATTTTACAGTCCAATTACCAGATTGATTGATTACATATATTTTCAAGGCCTCAAATTCCCAAAATTTAGATGCTTAAAAGTCTCCAGGATACCATTTCTTCAGAGACATTTTGCTGCTTCCCACCGCTTTCCAGATAAATAAGAGAAAGTGGTGGGGTTACGGAGAGGAAAGTCTTTAAAATTAAGCATGACCAGCAGAAATACACTTTTTAGTCACCCGCCCTTATGCATTCAGCTTTGCACAACTGGGTATGAAAAACATTCACGTTTCATCTGTATTAAATGTTGTAAATTACATTCTCAAAAGTCCCTAAGGTGTACGTAACAGTCACACTAATACTTTCAAACAGCATGACCAGAGCAGGAAGTTGTATCCCTAAATGAGACAGGAGGCTCTGCTTAAAGCCTCACCATGGGACATTTCATTTATTTTGATTCTGTGTGCAATGATTTGTTCACTTCTGGGTTTTCAGATTGCAAGAAAGTCTTCTAGATTATAGAGGTGAGAGTACTAACATTTTCTTCTAGGTTGTTACATTTCTTAGCTCAAGTGAGAGGGAACATCTATAGTCAATTACCTTAAATGTCATGATGGTTTTTCTTTTTTTTTTTTTCAGAGTCTATTGCCCTTGAATAAAAATCCAAGCTCCCTGCCACGTTCTTCAAGGTTCTGTATTGCAGACTGTAAAGGTAATGTTAAAGGAATGAACAGGGTTAGTGAGGGTCTTGAGGGATGGTCAGAGATGGCCTCTCTCACCTGAAAGATGAGGGTAGTGTGGAGGAGAGCACAGAGAGCCTGTGATGGGATGGAGCTTGGCTTTTTCAAGGAATAAAAAGAAAGCCACTGTGCCTGAAACTCAGGGAGCAAGATGGAGAATCATACAGTGTGGGATTGGAGAAGTTGTGGCTTTTCAACAATACTCTTCTTAACTAACCCGGATCTCTGACTTGGGCATTATTGACTCTTCCTTAAAGTGTCGATCCAATGCCCTGGGTTCCTAACAGCCAATGCCACATGTCTCTTCCCACCCAGCTTTCTGCCCAGTAAGTCTGCACCAGAGCTGGTGAGCAGGGCACGCTGAGGTGCGATCTGATCCCAGGACAGAGTGCCCTGAAATGACATTCTCTGCTGGCTGAAGCCAACCTTAGACTCAGAATTACCTGTTACAGGCCTGCAGGGTCATCTTGCCCCAGATTCAGATAAGAGAAATTTGGAGATAACCAGAAAGTAACTTTACTCATTCAGTAAACATGCAAGCCAATTTGTGAGAAACTCATGTACTTCACCACACAGGGATAGGATGAATGAATGTGAGAAACGAGGAAAGAAAAGGATTAATGTCCATCTCGTCTAGTTAGCTGTAAGTTCTATTTGGAAAAGGATGATGCCTAGTTTTGCTTGTCACCATATCTTTGAAGTCTAGAAGAGTGCCTGGCACACGGCAAGTACTAAAATAGTGTTTGTGATATGAATGACTAACGGTTGATTGTAGAGCTGGGATAGAGAAGGTACATGATGAGCCTGGACCATCTTGTTATTCCAGAAACTATGAAAGTGATAAAAAAATGCATGGACATAACAAAAGCTTAGAGAAGCCAGCTTGAAAAGGCTTTCACTGGCCAAATCTAGGACAATTTTAAGCATCAAAATAAATAAGAAGAGTAACCCATTGAGTAAAACAGGAATCTATGAGTCTATACTGATAATGATTAGATGGTAAAAAAAGATTGGGAAAAAGGAGGGCTCTTCCTTAAGAGGATAATTCAGACAGACAAATGTGGATGGAGTAGTGGAGTTAGAAATCCATAATTTTTCAATTATCATAATAAAGATTGATTTGGGCAAGAATCATCAATGGGTGCTAAATCAAGGGGAACAGTGTGATGAAGAGCAGGATATATATATACTTTCTTAATATGACTACCTCCAGATTGCTTATTAGTTGCAATGATAAATTCAAACTAATGACATGACTTAGATTAAATGCAATCTAAATGCAATATGTAATCTTAGACTGAATCCTGCACTGGAGAAAAAAAAAAGTTATAAAGAACTTTATTAAAACAATTGACAAAATTGGAATATGGACTGCTTAGATAAAAAGTATCTTTTCAATGTGAAATTTTCTGAAGTTTGATAACTCTACCATGGATGCATAAAATAATAGCTTTATTCTTAGGAAATACATACTGAAATGTGAAGTGATAAAGCAGCATGATAAATGCCACCTATTCTAAAGAAGTTCGGGAGGGAAATATTATACATAATACATGAATACAGAGAAAGGAAAAGATACAACAAATACTGCAAATGTTAAAATTTGTGTATTGGTATAACGGGTATTATGCTCTGTATTATTTTTGCAACTTTTCTGTGAGTTTGAAATTATTTCCAAATAAAAAGTGAAAGAAATAATATAGCAAATACATAAAACAAAATAAGGTCAGAGAGGGTACAAGCTGAGAACCACTGCTGGTCAAATAATGGGAGGAATTTTGACCAGTGGAAATGAGAGGGCAAGGAGGTCTTTAAGTCAGGAAACCAACAAACAAACCAAAAAACTCAAAAAACTTTTCAGGAGCAGAGATATGGAGGAGGGAGAGTAAAGGCACAAGGGAGAAAAGAGTCCTGTTTAGGTAAAGTGTATGAAATTATAGAGAGAAATCAAGAATGGTAGTTTGGTGATCTATTGTGAGAGCCTATCTTATGTCCAAGTGCAGATTATCCAGTCAAATTCAAACAACTATATTATAAATAATATCTCCTATCTTAATATATGATAAATTACAATATGAATCATGAAGAAAGATTTTTTTTTAAAGTATGCTTTCAGAGAAGAAAATATTATTTCTGGTGCTTTCTAAATCTACATAAAAACTAATCCAATAAAAAAGTCCAAATATGCTACGCTACTCATATATTTAGTTATAAAACTAAACTCCAAATATGCTGCTCAGATAATTTTAAAAAAACAAACAAAAGATGGAGACAAGTTATTACAGTGAACTGTGGCCGCAATTCAAATTCTCTTAAAATTTTCACCTTATACAACTATTTCTTAAATTGCTGAAAAATTATTTTCTAATCATTGGCAGCTCTTTTGTTCCCTCAAGTTGCTTCAGCCTGCACGATTACTCATTTATTCAGCTTTCAAGGCTGAAAGGCTCCCCTCTTTTAGCTGCGAGCTGCTTTGCAGCATGTGCAATACTCAGGGCAGCCAGCTGCATGCTGACTCCTCTACATTCTAGACAAGGAACACATTCTGCCTGGCCCTTGTAGGAGTTATCAATTGACCCAAGGAGAGAGTGTTCTACAAGATCGAAGGCAGCTGTGAGGTCAAGGGGCTGAGGCTGGCACGGAGCCTGGGAGGCTTAGCCTCTGAGGAGGAGGTAATTGGTAGCTTTGTGTTTCAATGGAGTGAAGTGGGTAAAAGCCAGATTAGAGAAGGTCAAAGAGAGAATTGAAGGAAAGAAACTTAGGGGAACAGGTGTGAACTTTTGACTGGGAAGAATGACTTAACCAAAAGAACAAGGTTAAGAGGAGAAGTGATCAAGGCCCGAGGAGTCAACAGGGAATATTGTACTCTCCCAGGTCATGGTTCAGAGTCTGGACAAGCTGAGTGTAAGGGGGACGGCAGGACAGCCGATGAGGGGGTTGAAAATAAAGGTTACATGCAAAGCTACCGATTATGAACAGAGTTGGGAAAATCGGACCTGGAGAACTTGAATCCAACAGAGTGTAATAAGAAGGGCATTTAAATCCATATGTCAGAGTGGTTAGTGGATTAGAAGCTGTGGAAAGTACAAGTGGGACAAAGATGAAAGAGGAAAGAGCGTTACTAAAGAGATAGGAACAGAGAGAGGCTTCCAGAAAGAAATATTTTATGTTAAAAACAGTGGCTAAGCCAACAAAAGGAGCTCAGCACAGTGTTCTTTTATAGCTGCCTATGAGACTTGTTATTAAAAAAAGTTTTAATCATAAAATATTTGCTTCATAAAAAAACTACATTTAACATACATGTAAAATATAAGGCGTAATAATAAAATGAATACTCATAAACCTACCACCCTACCAAAGAAGTGGAACATTACCAACACCCCATAAAAGGGAAGATTCAGCTCCTTCTCCTGACTCCCTGCACAGAGATAATGTGAAGTCATGTGTGTGAGGCTTGTCTTTTCCTTTTTAAAAATATTTTTTTCTATATATGTATACATCCCTAAACATTATATTGGTTAGTTTTCTTTCCTTTTGAGCTTTATAAATATGGTACTACAGTACCACTGTATGCAGTTTTATAAGCTTTTGACACTGATGTTTATGTTTTGTATTAGTCAAGTTTCTGCACAGAGGCAGGTCCAATAGCAGACATATATATTCATTTATTTTAAGGAATTGATTCATATAAGAGTGGATGCTGGCAAGTCTGAAATTTGTAGGCCAGGCTGGCAGGCTGAAAAAGGAAACTTAGGCGGTTTCTACGTTGCAGTCTTGAGGCAGAATTCTTTCTTCAAGAAACCTCAATCTGGGCCAGCCCAGTGGCTTAGCGGTTAAGTGCATGCGCTCCGCTGCTGGTGGCCCGGGTTTGGATCTTGGGTGTGCACCGACGCACTGCTTCTCCGGCCGGGCTGAGACCGCGTCCCACATACAGCAACTAGAAGGATGTGCAGCTATGACATACAGCTATCTACTGGGGCTTTGGGGGTAAAAATAAATAAATAAATAAATAAATAAATAAAAATTAAAAAAAAAAAGAAACCTCAATCTTTGCTCTTAAGACCTTCAACTGATTGGATAAGGCCCACTCACATTATGGAGGGTAATCTGCTTTCCTTAAAGTCCTGTTGTTAGTACTGTCAAGTTGATTTCAACTCCTGGTGACCCTATGACAGCAGAGCAGAACCCTGCTCAGATTTTTGCACTGTCCTCTCACCTTCCAGTGGTATATCAGACAATGTTCCACTGCTATTCATGGAGTTTTCATGGCCAATTTTTGGAAGTGGGTGGCCAGGTCTTTCTTTCTAGTCTGGAAGCTCCACTGAAACCTGTCCATGATGGGCGACCCTGCTGGTATTTGAAATAGCAGTGGCACAGCTTTCGGCATGACAGCAATATGCAGTCACCACAGTATGACAACTGACAGACAGGTGGTGTGGTTCCCTGACCAGGAAATGAACCCAGACCGCGGCAGTGAGAGCACCGAATTTTAACCACGAGGTCACCACTACTTAAAGTCTACTAATTATAAATTTTAATCACATCTAAAAAGTATCTCCACAGTAGCATCTAGACTAATGTTTGACCAAACAACTGAGCACTATAGCTTAGTCAAGTTGACGTGTAAAATTCATCATCACATGTTTTTAAGATTCATCCTTATTTTCGTGTGTAGCTTTAGCTCATTTCAGCTCACTCACCATTCCATTATTTCCACATTCTCTCATCAATTGACACTTAGGTGTGTCCGTTTCTCTGGTGTTATGAACAAAGCTGCAATAAACATTCGAGGAACATACGCGAGAGGTCCTCAAAAGTATAGGAATGGAATTGCTAGTTTGTAGACTATGTTAATTTAACTTTAAAAGATAGCGCTAAACTGTTTGCTAAGGTAATTGTATCAACTTACATTTCTTCCAAAACATTTAAATAGGTGGAGTTGTGGTTTTCAATATTCAAGTTCCAAAAAGAGGTTTAGGTACGTGAAAAGAGTCAAATTCATTTGACAATCTGATCCTTATTCACACTCTCTCTCCCTTTATACCTCCATATTTCCCCCTAGATTATTTAGAAGCTGGAATGAGAAGTGACACAAGCTTTATGAGGAGTTTTTAATAAAGGCATTGTAAGCCACTCCTTCATGCAGCAAGTATTTATGGAGCATCTGTTATGTACCCAGCTCTGTGCTAGGTATAGGGCAGAGTATATAATGGTGGATGATGCCCCATCCATGCCTTCATAACTATGAGTTTGGAAGGGAGACAGATGTATAAGTAGGCAATTATAGCAGTGCAAAGATTGAATAAGTGTACATGTCAGTATACAGTAGGGGTATGTATTCATAGCTTGAGGATTCGAGGACATTTCATAGGATAATTTAACCACTTATGATAACCATAATATACAGGCATTGGTAGACATGGGTAGATTTAGGCATGGGTAGACATGGGGCATTATATCTAATAAATATTTGAATTGTTATATAGCGCCCACTGGAGTTTGTACTAAGCCTATCTCCCTGGGGTTGTACATTATAAAACTTCTCACATATACAGAGAAGTTCAGTGAAGCTGTGTTTCCGTTATCCATAGAAAGAAATCACTGCTCTCAAGTTGGGAAAGACTAGTAACAGGGAACCCAAGTCCTCTGGATCATGCCAAAGCCATCTCTGAACTTACCTTCTGGATGCTTCTCCTTATCTCTTTGAGCAAGGTACCAAGGAAGCTGTAGAAGTGCTTCTTTTTGATCCTGACATGAGACTAACTTAAACCAAGAGTTTAGTAAGAGGGCAGAGAGCTTTTTTGTTCCCTCACAGTGGTGGCACAAGGTAAAGCCCTCATGGGCTAAACGCTTTTCATCTGCTTGAGTTGCAGGATGCTGTTTACATAGTCTGCTAAATGATACGGTTTATTTCTAAATGTTACTCTCCTTAGAATAATAAGCATTTATTTCTAGGGTAGTGGCTCTTAGCCTGTTGTTTCTTTGCTCCATATTTGTTAACAAGTATATTTATTAAGAATGCAAGATCTTTCCTTTGCATAATTCATTTTCTGTAGCTACTCTTCATAATCAGGGCTTTGCAGTCTGTAATAAGTGTCTTTATAGGAACGCATGACTATAAAAATAGGCTAAGATTCAATACACAGAAACAGCGAGCTTCAGACCAGCTAGCAGGAAGATTTATTTTAGCAATATAACTCTATGGAGGCTGCTGCCTGGTACTTTTTATCCAGCTTACAACATTTTATCTCCTTATGTTGGTAGGAGTTAGTCCTAAGAGTAGGATTCATCTTTAGGGAAACTTACGTGTCAATAAACTACGCTGGTCTTGCAGAAGGCTCCCGCCCCGTGCATGAGGAGTATAGCACAGCATCCCAATAACATAGCAGTTCCCTCAGGCTCTACAGTTTACCTGCCGCTTCTGTCAATCTGTCTGTCTCCCCCCTCACAGTAACACTAGGGATCATAGTCCTTGCAGTGGTACCTCAGAAGGCAGGAGGGATGGGTGGGTGGAGCACAGAGCTGAAAGCAGGACATTAAATTGCACTATCTTGGAAATCCTCAGTGGTCTCCCCCTTCCTACTTTTCTAGAATGCTAATAGCCAGTTGTATGATGCCTCTTCACCAAATTCTCTCAACCCCAGTGGAGGATTAGAGAATTTTTAGAGAAACATAACTCTTCCAGAGAAGAAATCTCCAGTTACTAACATTTATCTCTGACCAAAAGTCTGTTTACTTCAGAGCTAAATATCATCCAGTTTAGCTCATAGGTGGACAAGTCACGCCCACGTGTGCCACACTTCCACTGGTAGACAAGTTACAGTCACTAACACTGACCTTCTAATCAGCAACTTTGGAATTGCCAACCTTAAACGTGAATGTCCAGCCAAGGATCACTATATATTTGAGGAACTCATCTAACATTAAAGAGAAAAACAAACAAACAAATAAAAAAAGGGCCCATAAAAAACAGAGACAGTGCAGAAATCTATATTTAATATCTTCAGAGCAATAAAAGATACTGCATCTATAAAACAAACACAAGAGGCTATAAAAACAAAAATCAAGGGATTAGAAAGAGCGCTTAACATTAGAAATATGGTAATGGAATGTGCAATTCAAAAGGATTAGAGGGGGCTGGCCCAGTGGTGTAGTGGTTAAGTTTGCCAGCTGTGCTTCCACGGCCCGGGGTTTGCGGGTTCAGACCCTGGGTGTGGACCTGTGCACCGCTTATCATGCCATGCTGTGGCAGGCATCTCCCATATAAAGTAGAGGAAGATGGGCATGGGTGTTAGCCCAGGACCAATCTTCCTCAGCAAAAAGAGGAGGATAGGCAATGGATGTTAGCTCAGGGCTAGTCTCCCTCACCAAAAAAAAAAAAAAAAGAAGAAGAATTGGAGGATGAAGTTGAGGAACTCTCAGAAAATAGAACAAAAGGAGACAGAAAAGGGAAGAAAGAAAAGGAAATTGGACGATCAACCCAGAAAATCTAACGTTAAACTAATAAGAGCGACATAAAAAACAAAGATGAGGAAATTATAAGGGAAATAATGAAAGATTTTCCAGACATGCGAATATTTAAAAAATAAAAAAAGAGCTTCCTTGTTTCCCTCCTTGGGAGGCTGCTGCTGATGCGCTCAAGCAAAGTAGGGAGTAAATAAAGAAGACCAAGAAATACACGAGAGAAGGAAGAAAGGGAAGCCCTACGATGTTGGAGGAGGGACTGCCTATTTGATATAGTTAAACATTTGGAAACATGGGGAAACTATTAGAGAGAGTTACATAGAAAAGAAGAAGCAATTATTAACCTTAGGAAAAACATTGTACAAGAAAGGCAATGTAATCTTAGCACACTTCTTGACCCAATACAGTATTTACATAGCTATAATAATAGAAAATAAAGATTGTGATATAACAATATTGGGAGGAAGAGGGGACAAGAAGTAAAGATGAGCGGGGATGATGATACAGGAGAGTTGAAGTCTCAGCCACCATAATAAGATCAATATATTATGTCCAAAATTTATGAATCAAGAGGTAGCAGGATAAGCATATTATTTAAAAATATGGAGTTACACATTAGAAGAAACCTACCAAAGAGTGAAAAGAGGTGGAATGTGAGCCACGGGCTTAGGGGGTTGGGAAATATTGGGGCAGGGGCTGCTGTGTCTACCATAAGTCTTATAACCTACTTCATGTTTAAACTACGTGCACATATTCCATTGATTTCGTTGTTGTTAGTGCCATCAAGCTGATTCTGACTCCTAGCGACCCTGTGTACAGCAAAGCGGAACCCTGCCAGGTCTTTTTGCACCATCCTCTTACCTTCTGGCGCTAAATCAGACAATGCTCTGCTGCTATTCAGAGAGTTTTCATGGCCAATTCTTTTGGAAGTGGGTGGCCAGGTCCTTCTTCCTAGTCTGTCTTAGTCTATCCACCATAGACTAAGTGGGTGGCCCTGCTGGTATTTGAAATACCAGTGGCATGACTTTGAGCATCACAGCAACACGCAGCTGCCACAGTATGACGACCGATAGACGGGTGGTGTGGTTCCCTGACCAGGAAATGAACCCAGGCTGCAGGGATAACAGAGCTGAATCTTAGTCACCAGACCACCAGGGATAGTTATTTCTATTGATAGAAATAAAAATTAACCTTAAAAATAATGTGATAGGGGTTCTTTTATATAAATTGCTGTGCGTAGCTCTAATTTTTTCCTTAGGGTTGATCACTACAAGTGGAATTACTGGGTTAAAGGTTTTGATCACTTTTGAGGCTACTTATATACATGAATATATATATCAGTTTTCTTCACAGCTCACTGGCAGTGCGAAGAGTTCCCGTTTCCTCACATCCCCACCAGTGTGGGGTTCCCCCACTGAAAAAGTTTTTGCCTGTCTGATGAGTAAAACTATTTTTAAATTAGTTTTTAAAATTATTTTAGGCTCAACATTTTATTTTGTTTTATTTTAATTTTTGGTAGTGCCTTATACAAACAATATAATAATACATCTATGGTAAATGATTCATGCCTTATATAAGTACAAAGATTAAAACAAGAAGGTAACCTTTCAACCTCTTTCTAGTCTCCGTTCCCTTGCCCAGGATTAGGCTTAATGGGAGTGACCAGGCTTAATGGGTTTCAGTTTATTTTCTTTACATTTATATATATGTGTGTATATATATATATACACATACAATATACACCATATATATACAAATACATATACTATATATACACAAATATATACTATCTATATACAAATATATATACAATATTTATACAAATATAATATGTACACAAATATATATAATATACACAAATATATATACATATTTATATACAAACACTTATTTTTATATAAATGGAATCATACAACCCATGTTGTTTTGGAAATTGCTTTCCACAGTTAAGAATAGATCTTGGAAGTCTCCCCAGGTCAAGTTTTTTAAACAATATTTGCTCTTATGCATTTTAAATAATGTGTTGTGCTTGATCCATGGAAGTGGAGTGGATCCTCACCTCAAATTTGGTTATGATGACATTACAAACGCATCAAGAGCGTGGAAAATGTTTATTGCTCACATAATGAGGCTCTCTGGGGAGAATAAGGCAGACTCCCAAGCTGGTCTGAAAATGGCTTGAGAAAGCAGAGAAAGGAGATCTTATGTTGGTTAGGGGACTGTGGCCAAGGTAAGGTTTCCCGCGCCTGGACTGTGGCTTATGTGGTTTAAACTTGCTGCTGGGGCCAAAAGAGGGAGTGCCGGGCTTTCTTATTAGCTTGTTCAGCCTTGGGGCAGGGGGAAGGCGGAGTGGTGGCCTTGAAAGCTGTCGGCAGTCAAACGTCAAATATGGAGTTAGACTCTTTATTACACAGTGTTTGCTATTCCTTGAGAGCCTAGTTACACAGATCCTCTTTACCCTCGGAAAATAATCCTTACGATTTCACAAAAGTAGATAGAGCTAAGTGACAGACTAAGGTAATGAATCTGTGTATTTTGTTGGTTTAGTAACTTCCCATGCATGATGGCCGTGCTCCTGATGGCAAATGAATGGCAGTGACAAGCCGCCGTCAAGCCGGCACGCACAGCAGCATACAGCACCATTGAGGGTCTCCATCTGGACAGGGCGATGCCCTCTCGCTCCTGTGGCTCTGGTCTCATTTTACTGCTTTGTGCAAACCAACCCACCTTGTTCCTGACAGTGCGTGTTGCCAGCCTGGCTGTGCCCAGCTTTCTAATATGGCCTGTGTTGCTTCAGGCCTGTTTTCCATATGCCTCTGCAAGGCTTTCTTTGTCTCTTTTCTGGAACTGAATTATATCTGCTTTGGTCCCAGGAGGAGGACTCATCTTTGGTCTTCCCTCCCTCAGAGCTCTGTAGGCACACAGATTAAAGGTGGGAGGAGGCCTCATATTTTTCCAATCTCAGAACCACAGGATTGACTATTGTCTACTCAGCAAGGGTGATGGGCTAAGAGAGAGTAACCAGAAGGCACGCCGACTGAGGTCTAATCCCTGAATTTTTGGGTAAAAGCTTGAAAATGGCCTGTTGATAGTACATAATAGCCAAAACAATTATTCTCTCCCTTGCAAAGAATTCTAATTAATGTGGAAGTGTAAAAGAAAAGGCTGAGTTGAGAACAGAAGGTCTAAGGCATCAAGAGCTTGGCTCTCCCAGCAGCACTTAGAGCACTAGGAAGTGTTTAGGCCCAATTTGACATTTCAGATCAAGCAGATTAAAGCCCATGGTTTTTTCCACCTGGCATAATCCTAGCCTGTGGAAGCCACAGTTAATAATTACTTCCCTGAGCCTAGAGAGAGTTCCACAATAGAATCTCTTTTATCCTGGCAAACCCAGGGCACATTGTGGCCAGCATTTTCAAAGCTGGCAGACAAAGGTTTGGCATGTCTTCAGCATGACAAGTGTTGCTGTACCCTTATTCTCTACCATTTTCCGACTACCTCTTCAACGCTAATCTCTCAAGTCCACTTACGCCCTTTGCACTTTAGGGTGACTTCACACTTGGAGGAACTCGTGGGTGTGTGGAGGAAAGGAGGGAGAGTTTTTATGCTGTACATGTTTAGGACATATCAGCCAAAAGTCCACAGCTGGTCTTGTTCAGTTAAGGACTTTGGAAACTTGATCACTGACAAACTGAAGGGTAAGGATTTTGTCACTCACTAATGACAACAAAGTGGGGACGCTCAGGATGCAAGAAGCTATAATCCAAGGTAAACCAACAAATGAATATTGGATATGAGCTCTGTCCAGGGTGCTGTGCCAGATACTAGGGGACACTCAAAGCCAAGTTGATAAAATGGCAGATAATGTTTCCCAGAGGAAGGAGTTTCTGCCATTGACTCACTGTTATCAAACCTCAGGCACAGGCTTTGCTTTGTCATCTGTAAGTGATGCATGTTTGGTCAGTTGTTTTCCTAGAGGTAAGTCTTTGGAGACAGGTACTAATCCACTAATTATTACAGTTTCTTCCTGGAGATGTAAAGCCACAAATACCATCAAATAAGACAATGTATATAAATCACAGCACTATGCTGGGAATACAGTACTCACTTAACTATCATCATCTACTTAAAGATGCATATCTTATCCCTTCTCTTTCATCCATTTACTTCTTCCTTTTCTACTCATGTCTCTCCTGCAATCCCTTTCTCTCCCTTTTCCTCTCGTTGATTGATCCTGATATTATTGTTGCCTGTCTCTCTACACAGATGCCCTCTCTCCTCCGTTGGGTTGGAAGCTCTTGAGAATAGGACCTGTGTTTCTGGGTTTTTCCCTCTATTCTCATTGACTAGCACAGTGCCTCGCTGGTGGATTGACTTAGACACACCAGAAAGTGATCTGTAAATATAACATCTTATCCCAAGGGGGGGTTATGTCTCAGTGGGAATTGTTTACCCCACTATTTTTTCACCCAGTTAAAAGCAGGTCAGGACACTAAGCATCACCATAATCACCTTGTCCAGCCCAGCATGTATAAGATATGAAGGTGGAGAAAAAGGGAGGGAGGCAGAGGTGTTGTCAGGCGATAGCTGCAGCTCTTGTCCTGTATTTTATGGACTTCAAAACTGACCAAGGCCTTCTTGAGGAAGCTTTGAGGCAAAAGGATGAGAGGAGGATGGTTTGTTTGGGAGCTTTCTACCTGCTGCCTGAACTCCAAAGATTTTCTAAAACCATGGACTTTCTGGCTAAGGGATTGACCCCCTGCAGGTAATACAAGCTCAGAGAAAACCTTATGCAAGAGTGCTTAAGATAGGTGCAGAAATTTTCTTCTCTTTTCTGAGTAAGAAAGGGAGGAAAAAGGAAAATGCTGCATGGAGATATAATTCTTCTCCTGAAAAGGTATAATACAAGGTCAATGGTAATAATTCATGTGTTCTAGTGTATAGGCATCAGTCACTCACTCCAGTGCTCTTTAGCAGAGTCTCTTCTCCTCCATTTCACTCAATTCTGCCCCTCTGAAGCTTGTTTATTACCCAGACCTTCAGATTCCAGGTACCCACCGTGTTTCCCCACCATGCCCGATATCTCCTCCCTCATCCCATTGCGTCAGTTACCTCCATCAAATATTACCTGTCTCCTGTCTCATTCATTCAGACCCTGATTGTTGACTTGAAATCGTTGCAAAAGATTCCTTGGGCCATTTTGGGGAAGATTCTCTGCTGTATAACACATTATTTCCACTTTAACAAGATTCTTGTAGGAACCCAACAGTTTAAATACAAAGAAGAACTTCTAATGGTGAGGTTTTCAGGCATCAAGCCAGACTAGCAGGGATGGTCTATCTGGGTGGGGAAGGAGACAAAGCTTGAGCCTTTGGTGTTCAATTTCTGAGGTAGGAGCAAAGCTTCAGGTTTTACTCGTAATGCTCAGCTACCATTACTGAGATGTGCTCTAGTACATGCTGAAAACTATTTCCTGGCTGAGGCACCAGGAAACCTGAGTTCCTGTTCCAGTCTACTGCTATATAGCTGTGATATCAGGAAAGTCTGGGTCTGAGTTTCTCATCTGTAAAATGAATGTGGGGGATTAGGTAATCTGCAAAGTTCCTTTCAGCTCTGATTCTGTGACTTTCTGATATGGGGCTTCATAGGACTTGAATGAAACACGGCAGTAGGAGATAATCAAATGGTACTTACAGAGGAAGGTTGAGTGGATATGAAATGCCATTGTAAATCTGGTAGTTTTGTCAGCTCTGTGTAAAAGGCAGCTATGGAGGCAGTCCTTTCCTAAGCATATCTAATTTGTATGGAACTTCCATTGCTGAAGTAGAAAAACACAGTGCTAACGCTTTCAATTAAGTTAAATGACTTCATGTTCTGTTAAGTTCAGGCTGGCTAGGAATTTCATGACTTTTCCCTGACTTCATTACAATAATGCTTAGCACTAGGTTCACATGGGTGATATCTACTCGACAGTATTTTCATAATTGTACAGCTATCATCAAATTATGTTGATTCATGGCTGGATGAAAAATGACAGTGAATAGCATAATTGTGAAATTTCACAAGGCACTGACATTTGTGTTTAAAGCACAGAAAAATTCAGCAAGTATAACTACTACAATGGAAGTGCAATTGTGAAGACTTCATGGAAAAGTTCGCAGATTCAAATGTAATTAAGCATGAATTAAACATGATGAGCTACAGGGCTAATTCTTGTACCGCCAAAGCTACATTATGGAAATCCACTTCAGAAATATGACTAGCTTTTTTTTTAAACATATGTCAGATGCCTAACATATGGTCTCCTAAGACCTCCAGCATACCTTAGGTGATCCAGGGCAGTCAACGTATGCTTGGCGCTGTTGAAAGTCTAGCTTATTGAGCCAAGAAGCTAAGGAACATAATGGAAAATCAACGTATGCTTGTCAGAATCTCCCCTCTCCTTTAGAACAAGTATTATAAACTCAAAGGAAAATTTGAGCCAAGGTACTATGTTTTGGCTTTTTATGTTGGTGCAATAAACAATAAATCATGAATGTAGGCGAATGCCTATTTACAATTAGTTTAAGGGGATAATAACAATGTAAAGAGACAAATTTAATAAGCCACACCCCCAAACAAAATCAATTGTTTGACAGCTTTACACCTTGCATAAGTTGAAGGATACAGATAACCTGGAAAATAGCTTCTTATAATACTATCTCTCATCACCCGACCTCCCTTGCATTCCTGTCCTCCAACTCCTTTGCACCCTTTCCTCAGCCTCAAAGAGAAAGAATAAGAAGCTGCAGACTTGCAGGCTCAAATCTTCCATTGACTGTTGTGGGGGGAGTTGATCCGCTTCTTTTGGTGTCAGCTTCCGTATATGTAATATTAGCATAAAAATTATATTACCTTTCCTAACTCACAGGGCTCCTAAGTGAATGTGATGTTGTGATAAATGCAAAAGTCCTTCATCTATATCTAGCTATATCAATATCACCTAAATAGAAGATATACCTATGGCTGGCTCTGTTCTCTGGTCATACATTCAATGGACTACGGGACATGATAATCAAAATGGTGATAATAACAACATCAATGATGATCATTTATTGTATTTACTCTGTGCCAGGCACTATATTAAACATCTTATATTTGCTTTATATGTTTTTATAGAGAATTTAATTGTATGACGTGATCCTTTTTGAATCCTAGGAAAGTAAAGAGTAAGAAGACTAAAAACGTCTAAAATATAATAGCTAGTTTCTCTTTTTAAAATCATGTAGTTTTCTGGCCATAATTACTGAAGTAAAATATGTTTCTCCATTATCGCAGTGGTTTGTTGTCTTCATGTTGAAAGTTGTGGCTATATCCTGCCCCAGTGAAAGATTTGGGGGAACATTAAGTATTTTGCCATTATGTCTTAGAGTTGTACAAAGGAAGTTTCCTCCATTCAGCTCTTCATTGTTTTTCCCCAGATCCAGGTATACCAAAGTGACCCCTTTCAATACGAAAGAGATAAATCTGGAACCTGAGAAGCTCATTGCCCACAAATAGGGAGGAGACTAATAACATAAGCAGCTTGTAGGCCTAGTTTAGATAAATAACAATGACAGATCATTAATGGAAGTTCAGGCATGTTTTGGAGGATGATGTGAAGGAGCACAGGGATGTCCTTTTGCAGCATAAATTTCAGTGCCTCTGACAGACAGGATCTGCTACCTGTGACTCTGTAAGACAACTGTATTTTCATATAAAATCTTCCTTAAAGTTATAAGGGTTAGAAGCCTCCCTTGGCAATGTAGATGGTAGGATAAGGGACATCTTCATTGTCACCATTTGACCATCTTATCATCATCAATTACCCAGAGAATGTCAGTTAGAACTTGAGTTTCCACTGTGTGCAATACAGTCCTTATCCTATAAGTGTCTATGCCCAAAGATTTCAAAAAAGTGAAAAAGCAAAGAAGAACATGCAAATGAATCATTCCCAACAGAAACAAAAATAAGTAACAAAGAAAGACATCTCCTTGTTAATGGGCTTTTTATCCCAAAATGCTCTGCCTACCCAGATACGGGGTTGCAAAAACAGGAGTGTGGCCTTTGAACCATTGAGGGCCCTAACTGGCATCATGTTAGCAGTTCCTTCCACCTTAGCCTGGAATCTGAAGCCTCCTGTGCCCATACTTAGTTTTCTGTTCACCTGTATAACACTAGGATGCAAATCATCAAATCCTCTGCTAAATATCTCAGTTATCATTTATTTATTTATTGAACATTTATTGAATTCTCACTAGGATATTATCTAATTTTTCTGAACACTTTCTTGGTATGAGACACTCTTCTAAACATTTTATAAGTATTAATTCATTTATGCCTAACGAAAACCTGATGCAGTAGATATTATTAATATCCAAATAACATACTTACTATTAGGGGAAGTAATTAAGTCTTCAGATTGTGAATCATTTGTATGACATGCTAGAAAGTTTTGTTATTTTCCCTATAGTGTGTCTTTTAAAGAACAAAAGCAGAGAAGAACTGTGAAGGATATACTTAAGGGGGAGCAGAGTAGAGACAATGAGATAAATTAGGAGTCCAGTGCTACATTTCAGGGAAGTAATGATGAGAACCTAACCATGGCAGTGGAACTGGAGATACACATGAGTAGAGCTGTTAAGAAGTATTTAAGAGAGAGAATCAATAGTATTTGGTGACCAATTGGGTGTGAAGGGCAAAGGATAGGCAAGAATCTAGATGGATTCTCAGGCTCCTGGTTTAGATGACTAGGGGTGAACTGAGAAGCTACTGGCGACAAGATGGATCAAAGAAAGCATTTTTGTGAGGAAGCACATTCATTCAATTTGGGATGTGATGAGTTAGAGATAGTTCTGGGACATCCAAACAGAAACTTTTAGCAGACTCTTGGACAGAGTAGTCTGGAACTAAGGAGACCAGTGTTGCTATTTGAAAACCCTCTGAATATAAGTGGTTGGTGATGGTCAGTGTGGGTGAGATTTTATAAGTGATGTGTGACTACGAGAAGAGAAAAGCAGCAGCAGAAGAGAAGTTAGCAAAAGAGACTATGAAGGAATGGAGAGAGGAGGGATTGCTGTCCCAGAAGCCAAGAGAAGAGAAAGTGGCCAACAGTGTTAAACACAGTGAGTGAAATAAAGACAGAAGAGTGTCTGTTGAGTTGTTGTTGATTTGGTGAGAGCTGTTTCGGTCGTGCCAGGTGAATAGGAGTTGACAAAGTAGAAATCTTTAAGTATAAAAGAGCCCTTTAAGTTACCTGTGAAAGTGGGGAAGGAAAGAATTAAAGGAATAACTTAATTCTTTTGAATAGGGAGAGACCTATTTGCTAAGAGTAAGCAGCAAAGGAGAAGATGAAGCTAGAGGAAAGGAAGGGAGGTTGCAGTGACGCAGCAAGTTCTCTGAGGACTTGGACAGGATATGATCCTGAGCGCAGCGGCGGGCTTAGCTGTAAGAGAGCCACCCCTTCCTCTGAGGTAGAAGGGAAGAAAGCAAAGATCCAGACACCTTTTCAGATCAAATGGTAGGGGCAGGAGGTTGAGATATTTCTTGCTCTATGGCTTTTATTTTCTTCATAAAATAGAAGGTGCAATTGGCTGAAAGTCAAGGTGGGAATGGGACTTGATGAGAGCAGAGACATCTGCAGAGATGATGTTAACATTTTTGAACAGGATCTTGAGAAATGTGGCTGGGTACACTGGGATCTCAGATGAGGAGAGGTCATTAATTAGCAATCATGTCATTTTGCACAGTTAGGAGAATTTTCTCATGAGTTACCTGATCCCTAGACCAGGTATATGAATAGAAATGTGGGTGGTTGAAATGATTCAGGATTGGGGATTTTCCCAGCAGGTTCATCAGAGGGACAAAAATCGGAAAATGACCCATTCAGAGCCCGCAGTCTTACAGTACCTCAGTAAGATTCAAGGACAAGTGAGCGTGATAAAGGAGGGGGAGAGTCTGCCTGGTCAACTTTCTATCCTCTCTGTTTCTCGATTCTCCTCCTCCCCTAATTCACAAGCCATTTACTTGGCCATGCACCTTGATTCCACCGGCATAGTTCCTGCTACCCCTTTTTTTAGCATTGGATCCTGCTTCCAGCATCTTTCACAGTCCACGCCTCAGGCACCACCTGATGCCCAGAACTTCTGCCAGCTGGAAATCCCTTGTGGTGCTCAGCCAGCCCCCTGGGACTAGATCCCTGCATATTGACTCCATTCCAGAGCAGGCAAGCGTTTACTGCACACCCTGTGCCCAGTGTTTGGCCTCTTGGCTCCTTCCTGGAGGCGGTATGTCTCCTCTCCAGGTGGGTCACTCTCCTGCCACCCATGTTCCACATGGTTGGGATGTGATATTTCTGTAGGAGCTAGAAAAGAGAGGGTCAGAAAGCATTATCCTTATTTTTATCTCACTAAATATGTCACCTGGAAATGGCAGAAAGAAGAAAAATCAAGGCGAAGCATTTAGTCTCCTGCTCTTTGTGATTGAGAAGATGATAGCATATTATCAGGTAATACAGAGTGGCTGATAAATGGTCACATATTCAAATATTGGTCATATATTCAAATTTTCTGGAATAACTCCAAGAAATTAGCCCATCCCTCCTCTACATCTTTACCATGTTTTACTGGACCTGAGAGGGTCAAAGCCAGAGCTGGCCTTGTATTTTACGGATGTCAACAGGCTGCTGGCTCTCTGCCTGGAGTGTTCTGCTCTCTGCTTTGTATGCAGGTCATATCTGAGAGCCATTCTGTGAAGCTGCTGCAGGGTTTCCATCTGTCCTGAGCTCAGCAGAACTTCAGGGATCGCAACAGGAGATGCACGTGCACTGACAGGATTTTTATTCCACTTGCTGTTGATGTTTGATAAAAAAGACAAAAGAGAAAATTTCACATATTCAGACTATTCTTTTTCTATTCAGTGTTCATTCAATAAATATTTATTGATCGCCTACTAAGTGCCAGGCACTTTCTCTCCTTGGTGCTAAGGATACTATAGAGAATCCAAATAGACATAATTCTTTACAGTCCAGTGGGGGTAGAAAGACAGTCATTAAATAATTTTTGAAATAAATGTTGAATTTTAACTATAATCAGTGCTGTAAAGAAAAAGTACTATTGTGTTTTGAGAATATAGGAAAGGTACCCTGCCTTATTATGTGGGGGTTGGGGGGATTTCTTACAGGAAGTGACATTTGAGTTGAGATATGAATGAAGAGTAGGAATTAACCAGTTGTAGCAAAGCAGGAAGGAGACATTCCAGGAACTGAAGGATTGGTTGCAGGCTTGAGTTCAGAAAGGTGAAGTGTGGGACAAGACGAGTCCCCATAAGGGAACATTCCAGCATGGTCTTTCATCCATAAGGTAATGGAAAACATTTAACATTATTTAAACAAAGGAATACTATGATTAGATTGATATTTGTGAAAGATCACTCACTTTGGCTGCAGTATGGAGGATGGATTCACAGTAGGAAAAATGGATATTGGGAGATCTGCAGTGGTCCAGCTAATTGATGATAGTAGGCTGGGTTAGGTTGTGGCAGTAGAGACTGAAATGCATAGATGAATTCATAGCACATTTTGGAGACAGAACTAATAGGACTTACTGATAGATTAACGTACCCCAGGGCAGAGAGAAAGTGAGGAATGATGAATGATTTCTAGGCTCTGGTTTGGGTGACTGTGTGGATGGTGGTAACAGTGTTCCATCAGAAGACTGGGGGAGAAGCAACTTTGGTTAGATCCTAAAATTAATATAATACAATAATGTGGATTGTTTCCCCATTTCATGTAAAATTCAGAACTCTTAAATTATTATTAATTTTTTAAAATTTGGAAACAAGCTATTCATGAAAAGTATATTTGTAGGTCATTTGACAACATCGTTGGAAATACTTATAGTCAAAGACAGAACAGCTGCTTTCGCAGCAAGAGACATAATATTTATATAGAAATGTGTAGAACAAAAACCCTAAAAGAAGTGGGAATTTAAGGCCACCGATAATGGAGGGATGTGTGTGTGCGGGTACGTGTGTGTGTGTGTGTGTGTATTTTTTGGCTGTATGGAGGAGTATATGTGGGAAGATTATACTCAGTAGATGAGCTTATTCCCTTAGCTACCACATCCATAAATTTTCTACAGTCTTCCCCCACCTTAGTGTGTCATGGGTATAGTAGACCTTATCCTCCTGTGTAATGATAAATTGAGACAGATTTTCTCCTCATTGGTTTTATGGATATTTCTTCTCCCTAAAATCCGGAATAATGTTTTTTCTTCAAGTTACTGTAAATAACCATTCAACTTCAATGCTGAGTATTCCAGCTCTCTTTTTTCCCCCTAGTTCATTGCTATTACTGTTTTGTGTTAGATGGGGCACTGGGTCCAATTATAGCTTTGCATTTAATTACAAACTTTGCATATGTGTGCATTAATTAGAAGATTTTATTACTTTGTATTTTATGGCTGGAGGTTGTGAACTATAGCAATCCAATACACCACTTAAGGGGATAATACAAATTTAGAATAATAAAAAGAAATTTATAATGATTATCTCAGGCATTCAAAGTATTGTATAGAAAAATAATAAAGCATAAATACAATATACACAAGAGTCAAGCCCATTCTCATTCTTTAATTAAGGGGTTTAATCTTGTAAAGAAGGCATTTAAAGATCTGGCACAATATATATTTGACACTCATTTAGGTTAAGAATCTAAAAGCAGGACCTTAAAAGTGTGTTTACATATGCCTGCCCGCCAGAAGAGATTATGATATTAAAACCCAATGCTCTATTGTCATTAGCATATGGAGAAACTGGTCCCATGACTATGAGGAGGGACACAAGTTGCTGTAAGAAGTCTTCAGATCAAGAACATATTGCCAGAAAAGAATGAACCTAAGTAATTTTGGAAAACAGTATTTTGGCTGAATACTATAATATTAAAGACAAAAATAACTGTATACAAATGCCAGTAACTGTGTTTCTCATGGGGGCAAGGGTTAGAAATTCTGAAACATTTTATATATATACTAGAGTTGAACAAATGAGATCATATATTCACTTATATAATAAAAATAGTAAAGTAGATAATCAGCCAGATTTCTCACTATTGGAGAAAGACATTACAGATAAGGGAAAGGAGAAGGCTAAAATGAAACTGTGGTGTTGGCCTGGAATCAGAGGTATCAGTATAAACTCATGGACTTTGATATATATATGGATAGATAGATCCAACAACATAGATATGTATGTATGCATGAGTTAGTATACAGACAGGTATTTCCTAGCTCTGTCTGCTGAGAGAGCCTAGAAGCAATGACACTACAATGGCAATGAATACACTTGGTGCCCAGATCTTGGTTTCTGAACACCATTCTTCAATAAAAGGAACCAGGGCTTCATAAAGAAGTGATGGATTCCTGGGGTGGGTCAGGGGAAATACAAGTAACCTGGATCATCTTGTGGTATAAGGAAGCACTCAAAAGAGAGGGTGCTTGCTGTAAGGACACAGAGTCAACCTGAACGAACTCTTAATGGCCAAAGCTGGAACAATTTGAGCAAGAAAGTAAAGAAAGAAAACATTGGGTTGTAATTGAGGTTTCCTTAGAGAGTACCTACAAAGGGTCAGGCTTCTTTGAGAGGAGCTTGCCCTAGAGACCATAAGGAATCCCAAGAAGGAGCTTGGGGACCCAGAGGAGGAAACTGGGCAGAAGTTGTCTTTGGTTCTGTTGGGAAGTGGGGAGGGAAGTAGCGCCCTGAAGGAGCAGAACCTGGGAGGGACGGTGATGGCAACGGCAAGTAGGATAAGAGACTCTTGAGCTTTGAGGAGAGCCCAGCAACATTTAGGCAGAATAGGTTCAAATGGGAAGAAGCCTCTGGAGCCTGGGTTAGGTTGGGTCATAGTGGCTGTAGCAGGATTGTCCCATTCTCATGATTTGGGATGAACAGACCAACAAGGTCTCATTGTTTTCTTCCCAAGGACAAAGAAAGGTCTTTTGGAAGGAGAGTGAGAAGGGGTTTCCAGGACTGGCATAAATGGGGTGCCTGATCAGTACTTCTTTGCAGTGAATACGTTGGCTCCTCTCTGAGGGAGGGGCGTCCAGAAGGAGGCCTGAGAGACCTGGCGCTCCCTTACCATGGGACTCTCAAGAATTCTGAGAGCAGAACATGATGAGGACTATTATGAACTATGCTTTCAGAAATCTGATGTTAATTAGGAGGTATACGGTCACCTGCTGCTTTTCTCCAAGTTCTGCTCAGGCTCCCCTAGGTGGGGTAGTCTGAATAGCCAGACATCAGCTTAATGGCTTTCCTTAGTTCCTTTTATTGCTTCAACTAATTGCTTCAGATTATCCTGATTATTTCCAGGATAAACCCTCTTCTTATTACCGTGTAAACTTTAGGTAAATTGCTTCCTCAGAATTATAAGGGTAAATTATATAAAGCATTACAAATATAGGAATAGCAAAGGATTAAATAAAGCCACTGAATTTGTCAGCATCAGTAACTTCCTTCTAACCCAAAGGATGACAGGATGAATGGATCCGTGAAGAGAAGTTTCTACGAGTCTGGTCCTTGGACCAAGACTCCTTGGAAGATTACCTGAGACCAATAAACCTCTCTAAGATTCAATATGACCAAGTCTCCGTCTTCTCAAAGTTACCCCAGGTTAATATTGGTGATGGTGGTGGTGGGGGGAATGGGGTTAAGAGTGAGGCTGTTGGTTGCCTATCTAGCACTCACTCCCCCCATCTACTCTTAACACAAACAGTTTTTTTCAGTAACCCACCATCCCTGCTGCAGCCAAATGAGGAAGTGGATCTTATCTCTAGCTCCAAGGGCCTGATTGGTTCAAGGGGTATCGCTTGTTCATCTATTTAACAAATATTGAGAGAACTCTCTCATGTGCCAGGCATTGTTTTAGGTAAATAAAAAAGTTCCAAATCCCTAACACAATGAAGCTGACATTATAGTGTGTTTGGAAATAAACTGTACAAATAACAAGGCAAAACATACGGTGATAAAATGTAAGGAGGAAAACAAGGCCTCGGCAGGGCCAGAAGGGAATGCTGGGAGACAGGGTTGAGGAGCAATTGCTACTTTAAAAGGGTGGTCAAGGAAAGGCTTGATGAAGTGACATGTTCTCTTTCCCTTGTCTTGCTTTAAAATTAGGTCAATTCTGGGGCCAGCCCAGTGGCATAGTGGTTAAGTTCGCATGCTCTGCTTTGGCAGCCCAGGGTTTGCAGGTTTGGATCCTGAGCGTGGACCTACGCACTGCTTATCAAGCCATGCTGTGGCGGCATCCCATATACGAAATGGAGGAAGATGGGCACAGATGTTAGCTCATGGCCAATCTTCCTCACCAAAAAAAAAAAAAAAGAAGAAGAAAAAAAAATTAGGTCAGTTCTGTCAATGAAACCAGATGAGAAGTCTATCGGGGAACTTGTAGGAAAGTGTTTCCTCACAACAAGGATAGATGTAGGAAGAGATAATCTCTATTCTTCCTCTGGATGTTGTTATAACTGGATGTGATGCCAGGAAGAGCTGCAGACACTTTGCTACCAGCTTGATCACACCAAGAGTGGCAGGGTGGAGAGAGAGAGAACCAAATTTGGACCTTGATTATTTCTCTGAGCCACAGAATTAACTAACCTTGAAGTCTGATCTGTGTTTGTGCTTCTTGTAATGTGAAATAGTAATTTTTCATATCGTGTATGGCAGTTTAAATCAAGGTTTCTTTTACGTGCAGCTGAAGGCATCCTAACTGATATAGAACAGGTCCTAGTACCTTTAATAGACTGCAATAAACCAGTTTGCAAAATTCTAAGTAGACAGGATAGGAACTTACGACATTGGTTATAACACTGGCATTTTTCCTGTACACGACCTTAGGTGTAAACTTAGCAACTTCAAGCTTGAGGAGGTTAGGATAGAAAAACAACTGCCTGTTAGAGTTTATTTGTCCAAGACATTGACATAAGGGATTCCCAACACCATTCTTGAAAACCTCGTATTCAGGGAATCATGATCCACATAACCTAATTTACAACTAAGTATGGAAAAGAGCTGTGCAGGTAGAAGGGTACATAGTTGTGGGTGAAGACTACTCTATACTAAGTAAGAATGGTGGTTCTAGATGATGTAGAAGCACTGGAGTGGCTGTCATGGTGGTTGTGGTGAGGAGTTGGCCACACTGAGGGTTTGCAGTTAGCCCTTAAAAAGTTCTCATTGTAACTGACAGCTGCTAAGGACCACAGTCTCTGATTTCATTGTCACAAGTTGCCAACCGTGGTAGGCAGAGTAATGGACCCTACTTCTTCCAAGATGTTCACATCCTAAACCTCCGAACCTGTGAATTTGCTATGTTATATGGCAAAAGGGACTTTGCAGACATGATAAATGTTATGGATCTTGATATGGGAAGGTTATCCTGGATTATCAGAGTGAGCCCAATTTAATCACATGAACACTTAAAAGCAGGAAATTTTTCCTGACTGGAGTCAGAGAAATGTGATGAAGATGTAGGAGAGATTCTAAGTGTGAGAAGGACTCAACCCACGTTTGCTAACTTTGAAGATGGAGGAAGGAAACTGCAAGCTAAGACATGTGGGTGGCCCCTGGAAGCTGGGAATGACTCTTAGCTGACAGCAAGCAAGGAAACAAGGATGTCAGTTCTATAGCAGCAAGGAACTGAATTCTGCCAACAATCTGAACGAGCAAGGAAACAGGTTTTCCCCTAGAGGCTCCAATAAAGGATCACAGCTCTGCCAACACCTTGATGTTAACCTGGAGACCCATGTTGCACTTCTAACCTACAGAACTGTGAGATAATAAATGTGTGTTCTTGTAAGCTGCTAAGTTTGTGGTAATTTGTTATCCCAACAGTAGAAATGTATACCCACCTAGTAGAAAGCTGTGTCCTGAGTGGATGACGTGCTGGACTGAACTAGTGGATGGGGTGGAGGGAGTAGGGAAGGCTTGAAAAATGGAGGGCAGCTTTGAAGTAGCCCAAGTAAGCAGCAGAGAAAGGGTTGTCTGAGTGTTGGTGTGGAGAAGATATGGAAAGTGGTTAGGAGACATAGCAGTTATCTATTCTACGTAACAAACTACTCCAAAATTTAGTGGCTTTAAACAACAACAATTTCCTGTGGGACAGCAATTTGGACTGGTCTCCACTCTTCGGTTCTTTTGCTGAGCTCGGTTGGGCTCTCTCATGCATTTGTGGTCAGCTGCCAGTCAGCTTGGCAGCTGCTCCTGGGGTTTGACTTGCTAGCTGGGGTGAAGAGATGACTGGTCACGTGTTTCTCACCACCCAGCAGATTAGCCCAGACTTGTTCACAAGGTTGCTGGCAGGGGTCTCAAGGGCAGCACAAGATACTTTTCAAGCTCTGCTTGTGTCATATTTGCTACTACCTCGTTGGCCAAAGCAAGCCACACATTTGGGCCAGAGTCAGTGAATTAGTTGGCTAGGACTGCCACAACAAAATACCACAGACTGGGTGGCTTAAATGACAGAATTTTATTTTTTCACAGTTCTGGAGGCTGGAAGTTCAAGATCAAGGTGTTGGTAGGTTTGGTTTCTTCTGAGGTCTCTCTCCTTGGCTTGCAGTTGGCTTCCCTGTTGCTGCCTCTTCACATGGTCTTTTCTCGGTGTGTGCATCCCTGGTGTCTCTTCTTATGAGGACACCAGTCATATTGGATTAGGGCTCCACCCTAATGACCTCATTTTAACACAATCACCTCTTTAAATAAGTAATCTCCAGGGCCGGCCCCGTGGCTTAGCAGTTAAGTGCGCGCACTCCGCTGCTGGCGACCCGGGTTTGGATCCCGGGCGCGCACAGACGCACCGCTTCTCCGGCCATGCTGAGGCCGTGTCCCATACACAGCAACTAGAAGGATGTGCAGCTATGACATATAACTATCTACTGGGGCTTTGGGGGGGAAAAATAAGTAATCTCCAAATACAGTTACATTCTGAGGTACTGGGTGTTGGGATTTTAACATATGAATTTTGGAGGGACACAATAATCAATATGGGAGGAGACTACCCAAAGGCATGTTAGTGGAAGTCATGAATAAGTTGGGAAGCCATGTCTCTAACAATTTACCACAGAAGGTTATCAAAATGTGGGAAAGGAACTGAAAATTCACAGTATTTCTCAGGGTTGACTTTGTTCAAGATGCAGTGTCTTAGAGAGGGGGGCCACAAACTATGGCTGTGGGCTAAATCTGGCCCCCAATCTATTTTTGTAAATAAAGTTTTATTGGAACCCAACCACACCTATTTCTTTGTGTATTGTCTGTGGCTGGCTTCCTGCCACCAGGACAGAGTTAAGTAGTTGTGACAGAGACTGTATGGCTTGCAAACTTTTAACCTATTCACTACTTGACCTTTTATAGAAAAAGCTTGCTGACCCCAGTGTTAGAGAATTGTAAGAGAGTCATGAATTGGGTGGAGGAAGATAAAATAACCAGACAACCAGAAGGACACATATGGTCCAGGGGTGGAAAGGAAAGTGGCAGGCACAATTTCTCTTGCTTACTTCTGGTAAATAAATTACCAGATAAACAACAGCTCTGGAATTGTTACAAAGATTGGTCCTAATGTGCCGCTTATGAAGTTCACCCTAATTCTTGCTTAGAGCACTGTTTCACACAGGCTTGGCCACCCACCCATCTGCCGCCAACGCATCTTAGTCCTTTCAAGTATTATCTAGAGATATCCAATTGTCATACACAGAGAACAAAGTAAGTCTCAGCTTTGATAGGGATTTCCCCTCCTATGATATTTCATACTAAGCATCATTCACACCCAATATGAAGACAGTGCTGCTTTTAAAACCCATTTCACAATTTAAAACCAATTCTGTTAAGCATGACCTCTGCTGTCACTTCTTGTTATTTTTGGAGAAGCTTGATGCTCATAGGTTTGAAACATCCCATCCATTTGTTCAATAGGCTTCTGATAACTACCCTTGCCCATTGGGTATGAAGTTGACACCAACTATGCAGCTGACTGCCTTAACGATCGAGTATTTTAGAACAGGCCACAATGCCTTATAGTTCTTACCACGTCTGGATACATGGCACTTAAAGGCCTTCGAAACTGGTGCGATTTTACTATTGCTGCAGGTGAAGAGTGCAGGGAGAGTTTGGGAATGAATGAAAGCTGATCATAGGCTGAGGGCTGTCTGCACTGCAGACTTGGTCTGTAACCCCGTTGGAATCAAGAGAAGCAGACTTTTCAAACTCTTGCTACATAAGCCTTGTTATCGCTGAAATAGACCACTTGAGGTGGAAATACAGGCGGATTTGCTGCTGATGACAGCTCACCAGGACCCAGCTCTCCATTCAGGTACATTGATATGCATATTCAATCTACTGGAAAAAAAATCATCTCCTCTTCTACCCTGGGACACGGCTTCTGTAGGCTCGGAATCTGCTATTTTATACCCACCTGCTGGTACAATATAAGCAGCGGCAATAGGCATCAAGCTATGGAAAGCTCCGAGGAGCACTACTGCAGTGCAAATTGCTTCCTTGCTCTGTACTGTTTGGTGATTGCAAGACGATTGCCAGATTAGCACAGGCACATGGTGTTTGCGTAAGGAACAGGGAGGGGGATTTTTCCCTCTTCTCCTACCAGCTATTTTGTACCAGTCCCTTTGCTTCCTTTAAAAAGTGAGGTATTTGTTTAATGAATTTTTTTTTTTTTTTTTTGGTGAGGAAGATCAGCCCTGAGCTAACATCCATGCCAATCCTCCTCTTTTTGCTGAGAAAGACTGGTGCTGGGCTAACATCCGTGCCGATCTTCCTCCACTTTATGTGGGACGCCACGACAGCATGGCCTGACAAGCGGTGCGTCGGTGCGCGCCCGGGGTTCCGAACCTAGGCTGCCAGCAACGGAGCGCACACACTTAACCGCTACGCCACGGGGGCCGGCCCCTGTTAATGTCATTTCTAAGTGGAAATTCCAAAGGGCAGAATCACTGACTCAAGCCCAAATTGAAGCTACTCTCTTTCTTACTGCCCTCAAACTGCCAGATAAGAGAGTCTGATGCCACTGGCCCAAGTGGTCACTGGTCTATGCCAACTGCTGGCTGGTGGAAGCTTCCAGCACAGCAGTTTGCTGTCCTTTGATGTTTTATATCACAAGCTAAGTAAATAAACATGGCCACCTTTCCCCGAATGCAGAAAGTTGTTTCCAAAACACAAAAACAAGTTGACAAAACAGGTAGAACTACAGGCGGCCTGGAGGCGTGGTGGCTGCCTCTTTGGGAGACATGTGCAGCCTGTGTGGGTAATCTATGTTAACATATTGTCTTCAAGACTTTGACCTCACTTTGATTCAGACAGTCTAGAAAAGGATTCATTTCTTCTCCATTTCAAAGCTGTTTATCTGGCTTAGAAAATAGCTGCTTTAAACAGAAGCCTTTACACTTGTCTGGGTAAATTCTGTTCCAATTTTTGTTTTGGCCACAAGTCAAAGATAACAGCTGTGTGCTTGTGGGTTCACTGAACTCTACGTGCTTGTTGGCTGCATCACCAACCAGAGGGAATAACCAATAATTAGAACATTTCGGGTCATCTTGGGAAGAACAGAGTTTTCTGATGTTTGGAAAGGTGATGCGACCTCCCTCTGATTTTCCCAAATGTGGATCTGTCAGTGACTGCGTGTGGAGCTGAATACACAAGCCTGGACTCATGGCCACTGTCTCCTCCCTTTCCCAAAATATCGTCTGATAAATAGAGGCTTAAAACTATATTTAATGTTTTTCAGCTTAACTCTAGCTCTGCAACAGGCCTGAGCCATGACAACACGCAAAAGTAGTCGTGTATTCCTAGCACATTAGCATTTCTGATCATAATGATTTGTGACTCAGACCTTGAAAGCTGTGCGTTTCTTCCTAGTTGAATCAATACAAGTTTACGTAAATATATGTTTCTGTTTTCCTTTTGTTCCTGCTTCAGCATTCATGTTTACTTGCTGGCAACAACAGACTGTGGGAGGGTGGGAGAAAAGAGAAATGAAGCAGATAAAGAGATGATTCAGAAGAAATTATTTGGGTGGGTTCTAATTTCTTTCCTGATTATGACTTTTTTGTTTGTTTCGTTTATGAAGGGTAATGTGTTGGAATTTTCATTTGAAAAGATAAAATTTATCCTATATATTTAAAGAATGCAACCATTCATATATTACATTTGATTATAAACTAAAGCCATTTCTATAAAGTATAAAGAATATAACTGTCCCTATGTTACATTTGATTATAAACTAGTCATTCCTATACAAACTGTTTATGTATCAGGGTATTTGGTGTGCTAGAGCTTTTCATGTCAGTAATAGGTATGCTAAAGCATTAATCCAACAGTGAAGTAGAGGCTGGTTTGCTACTGATGCAAGGAGCCAAGTGAGCACTCCCTCTGCATTCAAAATCTCTCCTAGTCAAGGAGACAAGACATATGGTGATTATTTTTTGTTTCATTTTATGCCACGATGGGAAAACCTTTCACTTCCACTTGAATACCCATAAGGATGAGGCAGAGGCTACCTTTTTAAAGATTCACCTGTAGGATGGTCCCTATCATTAAGCAAGAACCCATCACTGATGCCCTCTTTCACTCTGCTGTGGAGTACGCCCTGGGCACACGAAGGCTGCAGCCTTCTGTGCTCGTGCTGTTTCTGAAACACACAGCACCCAGCTGAGGTGACAGATGGGGTCTGAAATTCAGACCTCCCTTCTGCTCAACAAACTCAGGGTGCACGGGGCTGCATCTATTTGGAGTTGGGGTAGAGATGTGTCCACATTTTCCATATTGGCTAGTGACAGCTCTGAGCATGTTTGTGCTTCTTGGTGTCAGTTTGAACCCAAGACCCTCTACTTTAATCATCCCTGACTTCCCCAGCTTTAAATCCTATCTCAATAAGAAAGTAAATGAATGATTGTTATTATTGGTTAATATAGATGCATTTTCTCTGTCCGAGTTCATTTAGGTAAAGTCCAGCTGCATATAGATATTTGTATGGAATACCCACGTATTTCTCATTTATTTCTTTAAGAATATTTTCAATGACATTTTATACTCAAGGGGAAAATTAGAACTAATTTGAAGGCTATGTGCATATATTATATTCACTCTATTAACCAGGATGTGATCACTGAGATGCTGCTGAGGGCAGATTCTTGAAGTGTAACCTAGATCAGGACTGATATTACTGGTTAGTAACAAGGAATCCTTGCCTTAAAACTCATAATAGGAAAATATCACTAGTATATCCTGATCCCTGAAGATATATATTCAGAGCACCGTGCATATCACCAAGCAGTTTACTGTCCTTGTGTCCCCAAGGACTGTTTCCTAAACTCGTCCTGAGAACAAGGGCTCCTAAGAAGCCAGTACTGTTTAAAATTTTCTTCAAAGATGGAATATGTGAGTTCAACTGGAGGAGACTGAGAAACTCTCATCTTTCTGAAACAAGACACAAATATGCTGCCACACTTCTGGGTCACATTTCCTGTCTGCTTGGAGCATCCCTCTAGGATTGAAGGAACAAAGGGAGGTGGTAGGGAAAATTCATCGAATCCCAGAGATACCTGTGCTTGCAAATTATTTCTGTGTGAAGATTTAGAATCTGGCGAAAGACAGAAAGTGTGCAGCAGGAATTTTTTTTCCTCCTCAGCATTTCTAGCAATGGACTGATTGGTGTGAGAAATGAGCTGTCCTGCTGAGAGTTAGGTGTAGCATCATAAATGGTACTTCAAGAGAGCCTTTGTTTCTAGTATATTGCTCTTTAAACCATGGGCACTTTCCAGTAGTTTCTCTCACTACCTTCGTCATATTGTCACACAACGGATGTAGGAAAGAGAGCGAGTCTCTATCTACTAATATGCTTAATCTGATTAATTTTTAGGATAGCACTTTTTCTCTTTTATTCCTCAAAGTGTCTTTATCTCTTTCACTTCTGGCAACATCACATAGGTGCTCATTTAACAATGAAAAAGGACTTCCAGAACATCTCCTTCTGTTGTGTGAGCTTGAATGAATTTAATGACTAACAGCAGAGCAGATCTCTTCCCAACACGCAGGAATAAATTACGATTTAGTTTTCTAGGGACTGAAGGAGAAAATCATACATGTTTTTATTAAAGAAACAAAAGCCAATTTTCTTATATATCTGAAGTTAGATATTATTAATGATCATTACTATTATTATCCTCATTTGATTCCTATATTGAAGTCATTCTTTCTGAGCCATCTGCATTGTGAAAAACAAGCATTTGGGGAAGGAATAAATCAGTAGATATGGTACAGGCTGCAGTGTCTAATGATAGAACCAATTCCCTGCTTCTCAGGCTTTTTATCTTAAATCATTAGTCCCTTAACAGTGTTTAGTAAGTGCTCTCTTTAGCTGAAGGAAAGAAGGAAGGAAATAAATATTTCTTTAATGACCTACTGTGTGTCAGGCATAGTGCTAGCTGCTTTTCATTTGTTGTCTCATTTAATACTCATAATGATCCTGTGAGGTGGGTGGAGTTTTATTTCATAGATGAGGGAAAGAGCAAAATAGAAGCAGGGAGCAGAAGAAAAAGAACTGGCATTTTGGTTGTTAATCATCTGAGTTCTGACTTGAATACACTTTCTGATCTGGGAATTACAGTGGTCCCCACGTGGCATTTGGAAGGGGCAGAGCAGAGCTTCGTAGCACAGTCAGGAGCTGCTCCCACTGGGAGACCACAAGTGCACTGCTGGATCCTTCCAGAATGAATTATTTCTGAGCCCCAATAGGAGCTGGTGCTGGTGCAAGCACAGGTGTGGGTGCCAGACATGGCAAAGTCTTTAGCTTTGAGCCTATGATGACATAGCTCCGCCCACTCCAGAGCTCTCAAATATCATATAATAACAAGGACTGACACTTACTAAGCACATACTCTTGGTCAGACACTGTTCTAATGGCTTAACAGGCATCAACTCATTTAACCTTCAGAACCCTATAAAGTAGATGCTAATATTATTCCTATTTTACAGAAGAAAAATCTGAAGTAGCAGTTGAGTAGCACAAAGGTTAACTCACTTGTCAAAGGTCACAAAACTAGTAAGCAGTAGAACTGGGGTTTGATCCGCAGCAGGCTGCCATAAAGCCATTGCTCTTTACCACTTTTGCTTATTACCTTTCACCCAGGCCCTTCAGAGTCGTCCTTTGAGAAGCTGACCTTTTGGGATGAGGCTTTTGTCCCCGTGACTCTTTCCTTATTCACCTCCTCCTTCCAAGTCATTGCCTTCTAACTTACTTTCATTCTGGGGGAATCCCTTCTTCTCTCTTAGAGGGACTTCTACTCTCCCGAAACCCTGTTTTCCTTTTATTTTTGCAGAGTGGATGGCTCACTGTTGGGTTCAGCACCCTTGGAACCCAAATTGTTAGCAACTAATAAGCTAATTTCCCTTTCTTGGAGGGCAGGGAGGTCTCAATCCTCAAATTTTCTAGGAGGTGAGTAGAAATGTTTACATTCCATCCTTTTAATGTAGCAAAGAAAAAGAACAAGAAAACAGTTGAATTCAGACAAGTCACTACATATCCTGCCACAGAGACAGTCAAACAGTAGTTCACAGAACTCTAGTAAATGCTTAGGCTCTGGTGTCTGCCTGTGTTTACATCTCCACTCCTCTACAGAACTAGCTGGCTGAATAGATAACCACTACTAATCCTTGGCTCATCAACTATAAAACAGGTTTAATTTCCAGCTCATTGTGTGGTTGTAGGAATCAATGGAGATGGTGTGTACAGAGTCTTCACCACAGCACCTGGCAGTGGGGGTAAGCTTTTAATAAAAGATATTTTCATTAATTATGATTATTTAAGCCCTGGATGACTAAAAAACCGGCTGAGGCTATTGCATTTTAACTCAACAAATGCCTTGAAGACACTCATTGTGACTTGGAGTATCTTAAACTAGTTTGGGACTAGCCATGCTCTGACAGCCCCTCACTCATTGAACACTTTGCTACATGGGAACACTGGGCAGAGTGCTTTCTGCATGCTTTTTAATCTTCACAAATATCTTTTGAGATATGCCCAACTCTAGCCTCAATTTTCTTTTTTTTTTGGTGAGGAAGATTATCCCTGAGCTAACATCCGTGCCCATTTTCCTCTACTTTATATGTGGGATGCCTGCCACAGTGTGGCTTGATAAGCGATGTGTAGGTCCACGCCTGAGATCTGAACCTGCAAACTCCAGGCCACCGAAGCAGAGCAAACGAACTTAACCACTAGACCACTGGGCCAACCTTCTCTAGCCTCATTTTACTCAGTGGTTAAACACTTCGCAGTGCCACAGCTGGGAAGGAGCAGAGGCAGAATTTGAATCCAGCCCTCAGATCTCAACCTTTATATTTTGCTGGTGGCCAGAAACAGAAGCAAGATGATTCAGTTACTGGAAAGCAGGTTTTGGATGCAGACAGTTTAGATTCAAATTCCTGAAAGCTAAGTGAACTTAACTCCTCAATCTCTCTGAGTCTCAGTTTCTTCAACCAGAAAATAGTGATAACATGACGAATCCTGCAGGGCTTTTTTCAAGAAACAGATGAAATAACGATCAGGGTCTGGTATGGATGATAAATAGGCCTGGTGTTGAACAAGACTCCCATTTCCCAGAGTATAAAACATGAGAAGCCAGAATGGGTTGGGGTATTTGTTGTCATCCCCCATCAGGGGAGCTGAGCAATGGGTTAACTCAGCATAATGAGGCTTCCTTAGGAAAAAGTGGTCTGCTTGCAAAATAGGGAGGGCAGTCTATTTCCACAAAACCCACTTTTCAAATTGTAGGATATGACTAAGAGAATACTCTAAATATAGAAGACATACCATCAATGACCAACTGTCTCTTTCAAGAGGTGAACCTGATTCTTTTATGATCAGGTTGAAACTGTAAATTAACTAGTTCTAGTTCAGCAGTTAGAATAATGTGGTCATGAAACTAGGATGGGCTAGGTCCTGAAGGCACGAGTCTAGTGTTAAAAGAAGTCAGTTTAGGGCAAGTGAAAACTTGGATAAATTTGTAAAATATTGCCCAAAAAGCCTGAGTTTTCTACTTGTTCAGCCTTTTTATGCCATTATATGCATCATTTTGACAACAGGCATAAAAGGGAGATATGAATAGGTGAAAATTTTGCTTCCTTGCAAGGAATTATACTGGTTTGACTTCAAGTATAGAGGGAAGGCTTATTTGTGTAATATTTAAAATAAGAATTTTAAATGTGACTAAGGTGGTAAATGGAAAAAAAAATCGCAATTCTGTAAATGTCACTTCATTCAACAGTGCATTGTCTGTGTTTCTCCTCAGCAAGTGGGGAAATGAAAAATGTCATGTACACGCAAGGTTGACAAATTGATTTTTCTTTGTGAGTACACATCTTTGCATTAAGAATAAGAAAAAAATATTTCTACTTTGTAGGTTTAAATGCTGAATTTTTACCATTTGGCCTATTTAAAAATTGCTAAGAAGAATGTAGAGGTAAAACATCAATATTTCTGTGATGTTTTGGTATTTACTGGTGCTGCTTTCTGAAGTATCACCTGCTCCACTGAGGCTGAATTCAGAAGGTAAATTGTAATTTTAGGCATTATTATATATTTTCAGCATTTCTAGATGGAAAATATAAAATGGTTAAAAATACTTCAAAATGACGTGATATGTAATTTTTGTTCTTTCAAAAGGCTTGATATGTAATTTTTGTTCTTTCTTCACTCAGAATTACTACATCCACATATGATTTTTGCTCTAAACTTCGCTGCTGTGAGAGCCCACAGCCCTCGGAATAAATATAAAATATATAATTTTTCCCCTGAGGTCATCTGTAAGATGATTTTCCAAAAGAACAAAAAAACTTGCTTTAAACAAAGGCTAAACGTGGAGTTTTGGAAACTGATTAAACTTCTTTGAAAGTTTTAAACCAAGGCAAGAGGGGACACGTAAGACTGTAATAGAATTCATCTTTCCAGCAGCATCATCTAGCATTTGCTCTCCTGAACGTTAGCTTCAGCCGTGATTTATTAGGGTGCCAAGTTCATGTCATAGCGCCTGATCTTCAGAGACCTGGCTTCAAATCCTGGTTTTACTCACAATTGAAAATAAGGCTGGTGGTCAGGTCCTCGCCCTGTTTGACATGGTTGTCAGTCTGCACTTGGGAGAACAGACGTCTAGAAGAACAGGGAATGTTAACTTGCAGGTCAGGGACTTGTGCCTATCAGTGGAGTTTTTATCTGCAGTGATGCTGGGAGAGGCTGCAGCGCCTGACCCTCTCAGTGGGACACTTATTAAACTGCCTGACAAAGTAGGGTAATACAATCCTAATGTCTTCCTAAGGAAACTTTTGCCCTTTCCTTTTTTTTTTTTTGGTCACAGCTTAAGAAAATGACTAATTATTAAAATTTTGGAAAAGAAATAGCTCTGGGTCTTGGGATGTCTCTGTAAAATCTTAAAGGCAGCCAGTTTTCCTTCCTGGCATTTACTTGCCCTGTGCAGCTTATAAACAGTTTCCATGTGGCTGCTGCTTCAGTACAGACCTCTGATACAAGGATGAGGAAATTAGTTGTGTAGAAGTCTGTCAGTCTAGGGGTAATGTGTATGCCTAAGTGTTATTTTTTTCTTTCTTCTTCTTCTTCTTTTTTTTTTTTATAAATGGCCTAGAGAAGGAGGGTGGTTTGCTGACTTTTGTGGAGAACAATAGGGAAAGCAGAAGATTTACAAAAATTAATTTTATAACCTGAGATAAGACAAAAAAACCCAGTCAATGTAATTAAATCCAATGTTAAATTAGAGAAGAGATCTATAAAAGAATATGACTAGAGTTTAATGCTAATTTGTTATAGATCTTGGGATCTCTATTTCTTAATGTGAGACCGCTTCTTACTTTTGATTGAATGTCTATATTATATGAGAGGGGAGACGATGACCTCACCATGGCAAGAGTCTCTTGGGAAAATGTATCCCATTCATTATGCCATAGCTGGGGGGAAGGGGACCTTGGAGCTATTTTATTTGAATATAATCCTAGTGGATCTTTTTTGGTAGAGAGGGAGGCTGCTTCAGGCAGGTGGTCTCTTTCCTCCACAGAAAGGTCATCTCATCCATAGAAAAAAGAGATATTATCTGGAATAAATTATGGTTCAGTCACCCTCTCTTGCTAGATATTGAATTGGGTGGGTGGGGGGCTCACGATACTGACTTTCATTTAACGTAACCCTTTCAACGCACTTACTAAGGGTCAAGCACTATTCTAAAGACTATACAAATACTAACTCACTCACTCCTCATAACAACCCTGTGAAGTAGGTGCTATTATTATCCCCATTTCCCAGACGAGGAAACCATGGCACAGAATGGTTGAGCCAAAGGTCAAATATCTACTAAATGGGAGGGACAGGATTCAAACACAGGCAGGCTAGCTCTGGAATCCTTGCTCATTCTAAACTGCTTAATGGTGGTGCACTCCTGACTAACTGGCTCTTCCCGCTAAACCAACCACAGACTGCCTACCACATTCTTGGTGCACAAGGATGTCCTAAGGATGCCTCAGGGGACATCCTGACTATAGGATTTAATCCTTTTTGAGTTTGGAATGCGGGGCTGGGATAATTTATTGGTGCATGTCCATGATGGTTGTACTTTAAATTTTTTAGTCAAGCTCTCAGAGCTGGTTAACCCTGATGGAGCATCTCCGGGTCTACCAAAAACCTTCATCAGAATCAACTTCTCAGAACAACTAAATCTTGGGGGGCATTTTTTTCCAACTGGTCAGGAAGCTTTTCCTGACCCCCAGTGGGTGGCTGCCACTGTTATATTGATAAACCTGTGTTATAATTGCCATTTCCTTGATAGTCTCCCTCATAATATGTGAACTTTGTGAGACAGGGTTTAGCCATATCTGTCTTCTTGCAGCCTCTGCCTAGCCAAAGTGCGTGATTTGTAGGAGGCACTCAAGGCTACTCAAAGAGGTTTGTTCACTACACTGGGCCAGTTGAGCTTTGCTGCCTGATTTCTGTGGACTTGCATGCTGTGCCAATGAAGAAAGACAGTCTCCTTTCTAACTCAGGGAATAGAGTTTGTGACTGATTTTACAGCTAGGAGGTAGCTTTACTTCCAGCATTACTTGTCAAACAAAATTTAATGATTATTAGAGATTCTGAAATAGAAATGGGGAAAAACGAGATTTTTATTTGGCGAAACTCCCCAAATAGCTATTAAACACCAATTTCACAGAAGAAACTAGAGGGACTTTAATTGCCTCTGGACCCATTTTGCCAACACTAAGGTGCCTTAAAAAATTAGAATAGTGGCAAATAATAGGTTATTATGAAAGTACAAGAAGTCATTTAAGAGTAAAAAATCTTCCTTCATATTTGTCTTGTTTGAGATTTGTGATATCTAAATTATAGGACGTAGACAAGTAACAAACCTCTCCCGACCTAAGGTTCAACATTTTCCCGATAGTCTAAGTATTCTAACCTCTTAGCCCTCACCCGACACTCCTACTCACTCTAATCATCTCTGCTCCCTGGAGTCTTCCAAGTCCTGTTTCCCTTACTGTCATCTGAGGTAGTTTTCCATTTTTGTGTGGTTGTGTCTGTCTCTCTCCCATATGACTACACACACACACACACACACACACACACACACAGTGGAGAGATTTTATCTTCTTTTAGCTCTTCCTTTCCTCTCCACAGTTTTATAGTAAAGATCAGAAGATAGCAGGGCTGTTTTGCGGATGTGGAGGGAGGAGATAATTGAGGATTAAAATTGGTGACTCCTCACCTTCTAGATGCCTGGCATTTTCTTATCTGCCTGTAGAAGAGAGTTAAGGTTTACTCAGCCAGTAAGGAGTTATTTTCAGGAGTCCAGAGGATTTTCCAACAGGAGTGGGTTGGACTGTTTGCTGAAGCAGCGGAGATTATAAGCAACCTGGGGAGGGTATTTGTAGTGCCGACCTCCAAGCAGGGATGTGCATGTTAGATGCAGCCTCACTTTGAGGTTTCTAAGGCTGGGCTATTTCTACATCTGGTGAGTACATCACTGCTTAAAAAATAAACTAAAAATTTGAGAATAACCGCATCCTTGACAAGATGTATCCTTTTCTGAGGAGGAATGCTGCAGCTGTCTAACAATGAATTATAACACTCCACAGCTGTCTGGGCAGGAAATGAAGAAAATTGTCCTGGCTATCTCAAAATGAGTGTTTGGGGAATGGAGGAGGGTGTAAGAGTTGCTATAGACTATTCTGGAATTAGGGCACTGAGCCTGCCTGATTAATCTTATCTCATATTACAGGGCCCTTGGCTATCAGATTTCAGATAGTATTACAAAATTTGAACCATCTAAAATCAAACAGCATGGTTACATAGATTCCAGATAGCAAATGAAAGTGAAAAATAAGTCTATTTTTGACCGCAACCGGGTTTCCCTTCTTCATTCTCCCATCCAATGAATAAATTGCATTAAAAAAATTAATATCTGAGTTACCTCAAAGTCAAATATGATGGAGCTATGATTACAGGAGTATCATTTAATAATCATCATTCTAGAAGGGAGCTGTTCATATTTTTATAAAGAATGTGGTCATTGAATAACTGCTCATTGAATGGCTGTTTTGTGTGCCCTCTATACTGCTTCACAAAGTTGTATTTCCCAAGCACAGCCAAGATCAGACTAATCCTCTCCCCTAGAAACCTTCAATGGGCCCCATTGTCCTCAGCAGTCTTTCTCAAACCATAATGTGTGTACAAATCACCTGGGGATTTGTAAAAATGCAGACTCTGATGTAGTCGGTCTAGGGCGGGGCCTGGGCTTCTGCATGTCTGAGAAGATTCTGAGGCTGCTCTTCCTTTGACCATACTTTGGGTAGCGAGGATCTTCAAGTTAGACAACGATGGCAATGGACACTTTGCTTCCAACCACTTTCCTAGGCTCATTTCCCATTGTATTCTTGATTGTCCACAGTCGCTCTACTCTCTGGCCTTCCCAGGCCATTATTGATTTTCCAGTTACATACACACCTTCTTCTGCTTCTATGCTTTGGGGATGTTAGTCCCCATCAATGGCTTATTTGCCTTTCTTAATCCAGAGAGCGCACATTCTCCACAGGCCCTTCTCAGACTAGTCTCTACCTTGCCCATTCATTAGAATCACTCTTTCCCCATCCTGCTCTCCTCCTGCACTTTGGTTAGAAATCGATTTTGCAACTACTACTGTCTGCCAGACTATACATATTGGGTCTGTATCTGTCTCTCTCAGTGAACTGTGAACCACCAGGACAGCAATCTCATTCTATACATCTTTGCCTCTTCTGCAGCATTTTGTACAATTCCTGCGTAGAGCAGGTGTCAGTAAAAGTTCGCTGGAATTGAATAAAATTCACAAATTGTATAAAATCACTTCCCTAGATGGCTTTCTCTTGAATAGCTGAAACTCACTGGCATTCAGGTAAACCTCTTCAACGTTCTTTCCTGAGAAGATATGTCTTACTCCCTGGTAGTTAGGAATCACTCCTGGGTGTTTTTAAAAAAGGTTTTGATTTAGAGGATCTATGAATGTGACTACGTGGGCTGAGCTTCTTAAAGGGGCAACCCAGCTGAGAATCACAAAAGAAAGCTGAGGCTGCTTCCTTCGCAGACCATACAAGCTGGTTTTCCATTGTTGCTAATGAGAGCCACTTGTGTTGACTGTCTAACAGGAAGTGCCTTAATCCTTTCTCATTAGACTTCTAAAATTAGCATTATTTTGCCCTGCCTGAAGAATCATGAGATGTGCCACCTTTTTACTTTTAGCTGGGATGATAGGAGAATTGATGGTCCATGCCTAGACTCTGGAAGGACATTCCTAGCTGGGCATTATTAATGAATAAGCTTTTTGAATCAAAGTGACCTGGACTCTAATTTTGGTACCGCAATGTGTTAGTTTTCTTATCTTGAACAAATTATTTAGCCAATTTGAGCCTCAGTTTTCCCATCTCATAATGGGGTAAATCATACTCAACTTGAAGGATTATTGAGATTAAAGGGAAGAATGTGCATCAATTGCTTGGCACACAGGGGTGTAACAAATAGTGGTAGGTGTTATTACAATCAACATTCTGGCATATCACCAGTCAGTCTTTCAGCACTTCAAGTCCATCATCCATGTTATTGATCACATCTCAACTACTAAAAGCTGGGGCTGAGAGAAGGACTCTTGACTTAATCATTCAAGTTCTGCCTTTTTTTTTTTTTTTGGTGAGGAAGACTGGCCCTGACCTAACAAGTGTTGCCAATCTTCCTCTTTTTGCTTGAAAAAGAGCGGCCCTGATCTAACATCTGTGCCAATCTTCCTCTATTTTGTCTGTGGGATGCCACCACAGCATGGCTGAGAAGTGGTGTAGGTCTACGTCTGGGATCTGAACCTGCAAACCTGGGCTGCCGAAGCGGAGCATGCCAAACTTAACCACTGTACCACCAGGCAGGCCCCAAGTTCTGCTTCTTTTTGCAGAACTCTGGCCACTGTATTGTGCTCACTGGCCCCTACTAGTGGCAGAAGCAACAAGTTCATTGGCAACTTGATTGCATCCGAAGTCCACCAAAACTGGGACTTTTAATCTCCTCTAGATAATGGACTCATTTCAAAATTTCATGAACACTATTAACTTTCTCCTAGGAGAAAAATGCATGTATTCATTCAATTTTGCTTTTATCTCCTGGGGGTTGATGAGTCCCAGGATACAAATCCCCCAATCCTGGATCTGTTTATAAACTTTCTGGTTCTTCAAGAAGCAACAAGACAAGAATGACACAACAAAGTTGAGTCAGCACAACACAAGACCAGTAAGTTTAGTGAAAGGATGGAGAGAATCCACTTAACCCATCCAAGTCATTTTCCCTGCTCAGGGAAAACTTTGAGCAAAGATGGCTACTTGAAGGGGGAGGGGAGGGTGGTTTGATAACCTGTCCTATTGTATCTTGTGCTGAGAATTATTGTCATTCAAACATGTCATTGCAGAGTTTCTAATATAAAAAGATGATCTCAATAATCTGCAATAAAAGTGAATAATATCCCAAGGTAGGAAACTTCTTCAGTTTTAGACGTGGAAAGGAACTTGCCCGAGCAGTAAAGTATACTGTTCACCATCTATCTTTGTCCAGATGGTAGATCTGTGTACAGGGCTGACTTGCGTTAATAAACATTAACATAGTGGATGTGGAAACATGTCTAGGCCTTGCTCATCAGTTCTCATTTTCATACTTCCTGAGTAGGCTGGGAAATGTGGAAGGACAGCATGAATTCAATTTAACAGTCCAGTAGGTGCCAAAGAAATGATCACATCTCTGAAACTAAGTGTTTTAAACAAGATTTTTCAGATGGTAAAGAAAAGACAAATTCCTTGTTTAGTAAACAGCAAACACTTTATACATTAATCATCTACCAGACATTAAGTGTAATCAAAGGTTTTGTTTTAGTTCAAATATAACTTATGTTCCCTAATTAATTACTTACAGGACTATGTAGTTTGCATTTTTAAATGAATTTTCTGCTTCCCAGATGTCTTCTTATAGGGACGCTATGACCCTTCTTAGAGAGGCTGGTTCTCTTATCACAGTGTTTTCAAGGCTTCTTGGGGTGTGAGAAAATATGGTTTAAGTACCACCTGCCATATCGGACTCAATAAGGAATTTGTGAAGTTGGAATGAAGTTTCTACATTTAAGTAGGTTATATTCTTGGCAAAGAGGCTATGAGTTGAGATGATGTAATTCAAATTTGATTTTTTCCAGAAAAACATTATTATTTTTTTTAAAGATTTTATTTATTTATTTTTCCCCCCAAAGCCCCAGTAGATAGTTGTATGTCATAGCTGCACATCCTTCTAGTTGCTGTACCTGGGACGCGTCCTCAGCGTGGCCGGAGAAGCGGTACGTCGGTGCGCGCCCGGGATCCGAACCCCGGCCACCAGCAGCGGAGTGCGCGCACTTAACTGCTAAGCCACAGGGCCAGCCCCGGGAAAAACATTATTATAATGGAGCTATCTTCCTAACCACGGGTCAAGTCTTAGTGGATTCACAGAAATGAGGTATCATACTAGTAAGGAACCTCAAAGGTAGTCTGGAGCGGTCCTCTTTCTTGAGTCAGAAAAGTGTCCTTCTCACTTTTCAGGTGAGACAAGTGAAATTTATTTAGAGGTTAAGTGTTCTGCTAATATGCCAACTAGGGATAGGGCTTTTGGATGGTGAGGGAAGGATCTAGAACAGCACTGTCCAATAGAACTTTCTGCAATGATAAAAATGTTCTATATCCGCACTGTTCAATACAGTAGCCACTAGCCACATGTGGCTACTGAGCACTTGAAATATAGCTAGTGTGAGTGGGAAACTAAATTCTCAATTTTATATAATTTTAAATATAAGTAGCCACACGTGGATAGCACAGGTAAATTAAACCTAATTTCAGGCATTTTGAAAGGCAAGAACTAGCTAACAAAGTGAAAGGTATAGCCAAGAGAATAAAATCTGATGAGATAACTACCTCGCTGACTGAAGTGGTTATTTCATAATGAAATTTAAGGGTCATCAATCTGCTGCTCAATACCAAGGAATTCTAGTAGTTTACAGTATGATAAAATCTCAGAGCCATTTAAAAATTTTTCTAGTACAGGGAAGAAAAGGAACACAGAGAATCCTAAGAGGCATGGACAAGTACCAAATAAAATGTTTAGACATAGGACAAGAAACAAATGCCATATCTCATGATAGAGTTAGCACAACTTTAAAGAAAAACTCCTGAGGGAGAATGGAGGGAGTTACCATGCAAAACTGTGGAATATATTTTGGAAAACAAAATCCAGAGTGGTTTTGACTGTGGCTAGCCATAGGTCGAGAAGCAAAATTTATACTTTTTATAATTCTTTCTAATTTGGTTTTACTTTCAATTTTAACATATCTACTTTAAAAAAATTATAGTAAAAAGCACATGAGACCTAACTTCTTAAAAAATTCTTAAGCGTACATTACAGTATTGGTAACTATAAGCACAATGTTGTATAGCAGATCACCAGAACTTTTTCATCTTGCATGACTGAAACTTTATACCCATTTAACAGCAACTCTCAATTTCCCCCTCCCCACCCTGCCCTTGGCAACCACAATTCCACTTTCTGCTTTGATGAGTTTGACTCTTTGAGATACCTCATATAAATGGAATCATGCAGTATTTACCCTTCTGGAACTTGCTTATTTCAATTAGTATAAAGTCCTCAAGGTTCATCCATGTTGTAGCATATGACAGAATTTACTTCCTTTTTTAAGGTTGAATAACATTCCATTGTATGTGTATAAAATATTATCTTTATCCATTCATCAGTCAATGGACACTTAGGTTGTTTCCACCTCTTGGCTATTGTAAACAATGCTGTAATGAACATGGGAGTGCAGATATCTCTTGGAGATCCTGATTTCATTTTTTTTTTTTTTGGATAAATACCCAGAAGTGGGATTGCTGGATCATATAATAGGTCTATTTTTACTTTTTTGAGGAGCCTCCATACCGTTCTCCATTTTACATTCCCATCAACAATGCCTTAAGTTTCCAATTTCTCCACATCCTTACCAACACTTGTTATTTTCTGTTTTATTTATTTATTTATTTTTATAATGGCCATCCTAATAGGTGTGAGGTCATATCTCATTGCGGTTTTGATTTGCATTTCTCTAGTGATTAGTAATGTTGAGTATCTTTTCATGTACCTGTTGCCCATTTGTATGTCTTCTTTGGAGAAATGTCTGTTCAGGTCTTTTGCCCATTTTTAAACCAGGTTGTTTCTTGCTACTGAGTTGTAAGAGTTCTTCAAATATTTTGGATATTAATCTCTTATCAGATATACAGTTTGCAAACAGTTTCTCCCATTCCATAGGTTGCCTTTTCACTCTGTTGATTGTTTCCTTCACGGTGCAGAACTTGTTTGTTTGATATAGTCCCACTTATTTACTTTTGCTTTTGTTGCCTGTGCTTTTGGTGTCAAATCCAATAAATCACTGCCAAGACCAATGTCATGAAGATTTTCTCCTATGTTTTCTTCTAGGAGTTTTACAGTTTCAGGTCTTACATTTCAGTCTTTAATCCATTTCGAGTTGATTTTTGTGTATGGTGTAAGATAAGGGTTCATTCTTTTGCATGTGGATATCCAATTTTCTCAACACTACACGATGAAGAGATTATACATTCTCCCTTGTGTATTCTTGGCACCCCTGATGAAGATCAGTCGACCGTATATGCATGGGTTTATTTCTGGGCTCTCTATTCTGTCCCATTGGTCTATATGTCTGTCTTTATGCTGGTACCATACTGTTTTAATTACTGTCGCTTTGTAACATGTTTTGAAATTAAAAAGTGTGAAGCCTCCAGCTTTGTTCTTTTATTTTTCCTGTTTTGTTCTCTTTCAAGATTGTTTTGGTTATTTGGAGACCTTTGCAGTTCCACATGAATTTCAGGATTGTTTTTTTCTATTTCTATAAAAACTACCATTATTGCACAGAATCTGTAGATTGCTTTGGGTAGTATGAACATTTTAACAGTATTAAGTCATCCAATCTATGAACATGGGATATATTTCCATTTATTTGTGTCCTCTTTAATTTCTGTCAGCAATATTTTGTAGTTTTCAGTGTACAAGCTTTTCACCTCCTTGGTTAAGTTTATTCCTAAGTGTTTTATCCATTTTGATGCTATTATAAATGGAATTGGATTATTCATTGTTAGTGCATAGAAACTTAATGGACTTTTTTTGTGTGTGTGTGAGGAAGATGAGCCCTGAGCTAACATCTGATGCCAATCCTCCTCTTTTTTCTGAGGAAGACTGGCCCTGGGCTAACATCCATGCCTATCTTCCTTTATTTTATATGGGACGCCACCACAGTATGACTGGATAAGCAGCGCATCGGTGTGCGTCCGGGATCCAAACCTACAAACCCCGGGCCGCCAAAGTGGAGAGCGAACACTTAACCGCTACACCACTGGGCCAGCCCCCTTAATTGACTTTTATATGTTGATTTTGTAGCTTATGCTTTGCTGAATTTGGTTATTAGCTCTAACCTTGTGAGTGTGTGTGTGTGTAATCTTTAGGGTTGTCTACATAGAAGATCATGTCATCTGTGAAGAGAGATAATTTTAATTCTTCCTTTCTGATTTGGATGCCTTTATTTGTCTTTTCTTGTCTAATTTCTCTGGCTAGGACTTGTAGTACTGTGTTGAATAGAAGTGAAAGTGGGCATCCTTGTCTTGTTCCCGATCTTAGAGGAAACGCTTTCAGTTTTCCACCGTTGAGTGTGATGTTAGCTGTGGGCTTTTCATATGGGGCCTTTATTATGTTGAGGTACATTCCTTCAATGCCTAGTTTGTTGAGCGTTTTTATGATGAAAGGGTATTGAATTTTATCAAATGCTTTTTCTGCATCTGTTAAGATGATTATGCTATTTTTATTCTTTGTTCTGTTAATGTGTTGTATCACTTTGATTGTTTTCATATGTTGAACTATACTTGTATCCTAGTGATAAATCCCACTTGTTCATGGTGTATGATTCTTTTAATGTGTGTTGAATTTGGTTTACCAGTATTTTGTTGAGGATTTTTCTCATCTATATTCATTAGGGATATTGGCCTGTAGTTTTCTTTTCTTATAGTGTCTTTTTCTGGCTTTGTCATCAGGGTAATGCTGCCCTCATATAATGAGTCTGGAAGTGTTCCCTTCTCCTCAATATTTTAGTAGAGTTTGAGAAGTATTGGCATTAATTCTTCTTGAAATGTTTGGTAGAATTTACCAGTGAAGCCATCTGGTCCTGGGCTTTTCTTTGTTGGGAGTGTTTTGATTTACTGATTCAATCTCTTTACTAGTTATCGGTCTGTTTAGATTTTTTATTTCTTCATGAGTTAGTCTTGGTAGGCTTTATGTTTCTAGGAATTTACCCATTTCTTCAAGGTTATCCAATTTGTTATTATATAATTGTTTATAGTTGTCTCATAATCCTTTTTATTTCTGTGGCATCAGTTATCAATGTCTTTTCTTTCATTTCTGATTTTGTATCTTTGTATCTCTATCTTTTTCTCAGCTAGGCTAACTAAAGGTTTGTCAATTTTGTTGATCTTTTCCAAAAACTAACTCTTAGTTTTGTTGATTTTTTTTCTATTCTCTATTTCTGCTTTAATCTTTACTATTTTCTTCCTTCTGCTATCTTTGGGCTTAGTTTGTTCTTCTTTTTCTAGTTCCTTGAGTTGTTAAGGTAGGTTGTTTACCTGAGATATTTCTTCTTTTTTAATGTTGGCCTGTAGCACTATAGACTTGCCTCTTAGTACTATCTTTGCTGCATCCCATAGTTTTGGTATGTTGTGTTTTTGTTTTCATCTGTCTCAAGATATTTTCTAATTTCCCTTTTGATTTCTTCTTTGTTCCGTTGGTTGTGCAAAAGTGTAGTGTTTAATTCCTGCATATTTATGAGTTTTCCAGTTTTCCCTCTGTTATTGATTTCTAGTTTTATCCCACTGTTGCTGGAAAGATACTCAGTATGATTTCTATCTTCTTCAGTTATTTAAGCCTTGTTTTGTGACCTAACATGTGATCTATCTTGGAAATATTCCATGTATACTTGAGAAGAATGTGTATTCTGCTTCTGTTGAGTGGAATGTTCTGTATACCTCTGTTAGGTCCATTTGGTCTTTTTTTTTTTTTTTTTTTTTTTTAAAGATTTTATTTATTCAGTTTTTTCCCCCCAAAGCCCCAGTAGATAGTTGCATGTCATAGGTTCACATCCTTCTAGTTGCTGTACGTGGGACCCGGCCTCACGTTGGACGGAGAAGTGGTGCCTCGGGGCGCTCCCGGGATCCGAACCCGGGCCGCCAGCATCAGAGCGCGCACACTTAACCGCTAAGCCACGGAGCCGGCCCCCATTTGGTCTTTATTGTTGTTCAAGTCTTCTCTTTCCTTATTGATCTTCTGTTTGGATATTCTATCCATTATTGAAAGTGGGGTATTAACATATCCTACTATTATTGTGTTGCTGTCTATTTCTCTTTTCAGTTCTGTCAATGTTTGCTTGATATATTTAGGTGCTCTGATATTTATATTTATTTTTGTTATATATATATATATATTTATAATTATTACATCTTATGAGTCAGCCCTTTTATCATTATATAATATCATATCTTTGTGTCTTTTGACAGTTTTTGGCTTAAAGTCTATTTTGTCTGATATAAGTATGGCCACCCTTGCTCTCTTTTGGTCACCATTTGCATGGCATATATGTTTCCATCCTTTCACTTTCAGCCTATGCGTGTCCTTAAATCTAGAATGAGTCTCTTGTAGAAGGCACATAGTTAGACTTTGCTTTTTGTTTTTTAATCCATTCAGCCACTCTATGTCCTTTGATTGGGGAGTTTAATCCATTTAAAGTAATCATTGATAGGTTACTATTGGTATTTTGTTAATTGTTTTCTGTCTGTCTTGTAGTTCTTTTGTTCTGTATCTTAGTCTATTCAAGCTGCTATAATAAAATACTATGAACTATGTGGCTTATAAACAATAAAAATTGATTTCTCACAGTTCTGAAGGCTGGAAAGTCCAAGATCAAGCTGCCAGCAGATCTATTCTGCCGTGTTGCTGATTCTCATGTCACTCTTCTGAGTACCTACTTTTGATGGTGTTTAGTGCTCTCATCTAGGCCAAATTATTGCAAAACTCTATTCAAAATCTTCAAATGATTTCCCATGATACTTAAGTCAGGGTTTTCCAGATAAATAGAATATATAAAATATATTTATTTATATATATATTTTTTTCCTTTTTTCCTTTTAAGGAACTGTCTTACGGTTGGTGGGATATGGTAAGTCTGAAATCTTTAGAGCAGTCTGGTGTACTGGAAACTCAGGAAACTTGAGGCAAGATTGTAATAGGAACTTTTGCAATCTTTTTCTCTGTGAAACATCAGTTTTGATTTTAAGACCTTCAACTGATTGAATAAGGCCCATCCACATTATCAAGGGTAATCTTTACTTAAAGTCATCTGACGGTAAATGTTAATCACATCTAGAAAATATCTTCATAACATCATCTAGAATAGTTTTGACCAAAAACTGGACACCATAGCCTAGTTAAGCTGACACATAAAATTAACTATCACAATACTCTACATTATATAAATTGACTAACCTAAGGTTACAGAGATTGTGAGGGCAGGAAAGGACATGGGAGACCATCTAGCTAAGGTTTTCATTTTACAGATGAGGAAACTGAGGTGCAGTGGGGTGGAGTGACTTAGTGCAGGCAATGTGAACTAGTGGATAGGATTTTGGAGTCGGAAAGATATGAATATGATGGTCTGGTTCATCTTTTATCAGCTGTGTATCCTTGGACAAGATATTAACCTCTTTGTGCCTCAGTTTCAACATCTGTAAGATGGGAATTATTTACCATCCTTACAGTAACATTATGTAAGAACAGTCTGTGGCAGAGAGTAATTGCTCAATAAATGGAAATTAATCATTATCATTATTGACAGCATCATAGGCTCTCAAAAGGTAGCTTTTAACTTGTTCAAGAACTCAGCTGGGAAGTGACAAAGAATGTCACCATCCTAGTTCTTTGTTCTATATCACAATGGTGTTGTCACCGATAATGTGAAATTCTTAAACGTGATAGATGATCCAGTCAACTGTGTTATACTTTTAAATCCATGTATACCTCACTTATTTATACTGAAATAAAAGCAGAGGATGTTCTGTCAGTTGCCAATTCTCACCTAGGTCAGGAGATTCAGGAAGGTATTACCAGGCAGATTTTGAAAAGCATGCTGAGGACTGTTCTGGTGGGGAGACCTAGGTCCACGTTGGATGCATTTTTGAGATGTTGATCCATGGCTGTTTGTTTTGTGGCTCTCGTTGTCTCCTCAAGAGTACACCTTTGCAAGCATGAGCCTTGGAGATCATGGTGCTATCGACTCTCCTTTGAATCAGAATATCTGTTTTTGCTGCCTTATGCCACTGGCTCACCAACTTAGCAGCTTCCTCGTGCTTGAGAGTGTTATGCAGAGAATACCTGTGTTGGCAGAGCTTGAACTAATGCTACTTGCGGAGAATTCTCCATCCTTTGATCCTTTACCATGTTGTTGCTTCATGATGTCAAGAGCCTAAAAGCTTTGGTTTGAATAGTGGCCAAACACACAGGCATGCAGGACTGAGTTTGATCCTTAATCCACAAAATCAAAGGTTCCTCTCTGTCAGCCACAGGTCCTTCTGTTGCCTTATAAAACTGGATTACTACCGTCACTAGAGCACTGCCTTTTCCTTTTATCAGCCATTCTAAAAGCTTGACTACAGATGTGCCAATAAAATAAGGAGACAACCCCCACTACCCACAAACATAGCAGAAAAATTGCCAATTGAATTTATCTTTGGAAGTCATTTTTCTTCAAATATTTTTGAAACTCACTTTCTAGAACTGTTTTTAAAACGCCTTCTAGTGACAGTTTTAACAAAAGCAAAGAATTAGTGTTATGTTATAGTCATAGGATATTCTTCTAGGCTCTATTGTACTTTTCCCCTTCATTTTTTCTCTCTTTCCTCCATTTCTTCTTCAAGGATGGGAAGTGGGGGAAAGAACTGGGGAGTCGAGGCCAAGGAGTCGGAGAGAAGCTAGGGGGACCTGGATGGGGAGCATTCCAGGAGGATTACATAGGGTAGTGCTTCTCAAACTTTCATGTGTGTAGAAATCTTTGGGGATCATGTCAAAATGCTGATTCTGATTCAGTAGGTCCAGGGTGGGGCCTGCGGGTCTACATTTCTAACATGTTTCTGGGTCGTGCTGCTGCTGCTGGTCCATGTACTGCATTTTGAGTAACAAGAACTTAGGGAGAGGAGGAAGCCATGGGATAAAGAACATTCTGGATGAAACATTTTACAGATTTGCTCGGTCACTCCTCACAATAGCCCTGTAAGGTCACTTTTCCCTCATTACAAATAAGATTTCAGACTCAGAGAGGTTAGGTAACCAAACCAAGCTGGAGTATGAATGTGGTTCTGGGTGACATTGGGGATCACAGGTGGCCTCCTCTTGGTGCTGCCTCTTGTTGTTAATATGTGCTACCCTCCTTCCTCCTGACATCCAGTCCTCAGCGAGGTGCATACATTCTGCTCCACGGAGGTTTCTCACATTAGCTGCCCTTTCCACTTTCACTTCTCCAGGGGCTTTGATTTGGCTACAGCCCCCTTCCCTGCCCCGCAGTCTCTTTTTCTCCTCCAAGCACCCTACACAGTGCTGCCAGAGTGATTTTTCTTTTTTTTCTTTTTTCCCAAAGCCCCAGTAGATAGTTGTGTGTCATAGTTGCACATCCTTCTAGTTGCTGTATGTGGGACGTGGCCTCGGCATGGCCAGAGAAGCGGTGCGTCGGTGAGCGCCTGGGATCCGAACCCAGGCCGTCAACAGCAGAGCGCGCACTTCACCGCCAAGCCACAGGGCCAGCCCAACCAGAGTGATTTTTAAAAAAATTTTTTTTTTTAAAATTTTTTGTTTATTGCAGTAACATTGGTTTATAACATTGTAAAAATTTCAGGTGTACATCATTGTACTTCTATTTCTGCATAGATTACATCATGTTCACCACCAAAATACTAATTACAACCCATCACCGCACACATGTACCGAATTATCCCTTTCACCCTCCTCCCTCCCCCCTTCCCCTCTGGTAACCACCAATCCAGTCTCTGTCCCTATGTGTTTGTTTATTGTTGTTATTATCTACTACTTAATGAAGGAAATCATGCGGTATTTGCCCTTCTCCCTCTGACTTATTTCACTTTGCATTATACCCTCAATGTCCATCCATGTTGTCACAAATGGCTGGATTTCATTGTTTCTTATGGCTGAGTAGTATTCCATTGTGTATATATACCACAGCTTCTTTATCCATTCGTCCCTTGATGGGCACTTAGGTTGCTTCCAAGTCTTGGCTATTGTGAATAATGCTGCAATGAACACATGGGTGCATGTACCTTTACAAATTGGTGTTTTCAAGTTCTTTGGATAAATACCCAGCAGTGGGATGGCTGGATCATATGGTAGTTCTATCGTTGATTTTTTGAGGAATCTCCATACTGTTTTCCATAGCGGCTGCACCAGTTTGCACTCCCACCAGCAGTGTATGAGAGTTCCCTTCTCTCCACATCCTCTCCAACACATGTTGTTTCCTGTCTTGTTAATTATAGCCATTCTGACGGGCGTCAGGTGATATCTCATTGTAGTTTTGATTTGCATTTCCCTGATAGTTAGTGATTTTGAACATCTTTTCATGTGTCTGTTGGCCATCTGTATATCTTCTTTGGAGAAATGTCTGTTCAGGTCTTTTGCCCATTTTTTAATTGGGTTGGTAGTTTTTTTGTTGGTAAGATGCATGAGTTCTTTATACATTTTGGAGATTAAGCCCTTATCAGAAGTATGGTTTGCAAATATCTTCTACCAATTGTTAGGTTGTCTTTTCGTTTTGTTGATGGTTTCCTTTGCTGTGCAGAAGCTTTTTAGTTTGATGTAGTCCCATTTGTTTATTTTTTCTATTGTTTCTCTTGCCCGGTCAGACGTGGTGTTTGAGAAGATGTTGCTAAGACTGATGTCGAAGAGTGTACTGCCTATGTTTTCTTCTAGAAGTTTCACAGTTTCAGGTCTTACATTCAAGTCTTTAATCCATTTGGAGTTAATTTTTGTGTAAGGTAAGGGTCTACTTTCATTTTTTTGCATATGGCTATCCAGTTTTCCCAACACCATTTGTTGAAGAGACTTTCTTTTCCCCATTGTATGTTCTTGGCTCCTTTGTCAAAGATTAGCTCTCCATAGATGTGTGGGTTTATTTCTGGGCTTTCGATTCTATTCCATTGATCTGTGTGTCTGTTTTTGTGCCAGTACCATGCTGTTTTGGTTACTATAGCTTTGTAGTATATTTTGAAATCAGGGAGTGTGATACCTCCAGCTTTGTTCTTTTTTCTCAGGATTCCTTTAGCTATTCGGGGTCTTTGTTGTTCCATATAAATTTTAGGATTCTTTGTTCTATTTCTGTGAAAAATGTTGTTGGAACTTTGATAGGGATTGCATTGAATCTATAGATGGCTTTAGGAAGTATGGACATCTTAACTATGTTAATTCTTCCAATCCAAGAGCACGGAATATCTTTCCATTTCTTTGTGTCTTCTTCAATTTCTTTCAGAAATGTTTTATAGTTTTCGGTGTACAGATCTTTCACCTCTTTGGTTAAGTTTATTCCTAGGTATTTTTATTCTTTTGTTGCAATTGTAAATGGGATGGTATTCTTAATTTCTCTTTCTGCTACTTGGGTTGTTAGTGTACAGAAATGCAACTGATTTTTGTATGTTGATTTTGTATCCTGCAACTTTACCATATTCGTTTATTACTTCTAAAAGTTTTCTGGTGGATTCTTTAGGGTTTTCTATATATAAAATCATGTCATCTGCAAATAGTGACAGTTTCACTTCTTCCTTTCCAATTTGGATCCCTTTTATTTCTTTCTCTTGCCTGATTGCTCTGGCTAGGACTTCCAGTACTATGTTAAATAGGAGTGGTGACAGTGGGCATCCTTGTCTGGTTCCTGTTCTTAGAGGGATGGCTTTCAGTTTTTCACCATTTTTTATTTCTTTTGGTGAGGAAGATTGGGCTAAGCTACATCTTTTGCCAATTTTCCTCTTTTACTTTTTGCTTGAGGGCAATGGTCCCTGAGCTAAGATCGGTGCCAATCTTCCTCTACTTTGTATATGGGACACTGCCACAGCATGGCTTAATGAGCAGTGTGTAGGTCCACACCCAGGATCCAAACCCATGAACTCTGGGCCGCTGAAGCGGAGTGTGTGAACCCAACCACTACACCACAGGGTCAGCTCCCAGAGTGATTTTTAAAGTATAGCTCTAATAAAATGCTCCCCTGTTCCAAAACCTTCTGGATATATGACATGATCTTTGGCTTGACATTCAAGGCTTTCCATGATATCACCCCCCTTCCTAGGTCCCCCCAGCATATCTGCTGGGCTGCAACCAAATGAGGCTACTCCTATTTGCTTGAATAGACCCTGAACTTCCCTGCCTCTGACCTTTACTTATCTGATCTTTCTCCTGCAATGCTCAACCCTCCATCTCAGCACATTAAGATCCTTCCCAGGCCTTGTTTGTCCCCCTTAGCCAGATCCCAGTGTTCCCGTCTTTGGAAATTCCCAGAGCCCTTTCCTGACAGCATGTTTCTTATTCCGTCTCATGTGGTATCAACACATTTATTTGTACCAACTCCATTCTAAAGCAGAATGTGAGGCAGTCTTCACAGGCTTATCATCATTTAGTACTTGTGTAACCCACCCTCACCCTGCATATCAGGGGCCCAGAGACAGAGCAAGCACTAAGCAATATTTCATGAATTAAGTTGCGTGATACTGTCAGATTGAGAATCGTGAATGGGATTAGATGGTCAATGAATTATAAATTAAGTACTCTTGGAGTATTAGTTCTTAGGTTTGTGTGTGTGTGGGCGTGTGTGTGTGTGTGTGTGTGTGAGTATGTTTGAGACGCTAATGGGCTAACTAAGCTCAGAATAAAGCCTGTTCATTAAAACAGTAAGTAATGTGTCCAGGGCTCATTCTCATCAGCATCTGTAAAATGCAGCAAATAGACTCCTGGCTCCTAGGATTACAGTGGGATTTTCTGAATCAGCAGCTGTAGAACAGCTAGAACAGTGCCTGGCATCTAGGAGAGGTTCACCAAATGTTGATTTCCATCATTTTGCTCCCTAACTTAATTGGACAGGACTGCTGAAGAGATTTCTTTGATCTAGAAAGCTTGCACAGTAGTGAGAAGGAAGCATTTGGCTTTCAGCATTGTATTTAACTGCCAGGTGTAGAAATATCTTGTGAAGTAGAAAGTGGGAAGCCACATCTCCCTGGAAACTTTTTTGGTATTCTTAGACAAATCAGAAGAGCAATGAAAAGCCACCAATAATAACGATAACTCACTAGGCACCATGCTGCTTTGTGTTGGCAGAATATTTTAGAATGATTGCTAGTCTTGGTAGTTATTCTCATAAAGCAACCCTCCTGCTATGATTCAGTTTAAGTGAAGCCTATCACTTCTTCATCTATGATGGAGACTAAGGAAGGAAGACAAAATACGGTACAGATGCCAACTCGGTAAGAGAATTATTCAAATCACCACTTCCCTTTTCTGCATTGCTGGCACTGACCCTCATGTCACTAGCATTGATGTCAAGATAGAAAAGATTGTTCTCTATATTGATTGACCACAGTGACTCTTAAATTAAAAAGTGTAAGAATCACCTGGGAAGCTTGTTAAAAATGTAATTCTCTGAGAAATTCCGATTCAGTAGTTATGGGGTAGGACTTAAGAATCTGATGCAAGAGGCTCTTGGATCACTTTTTCAGTTTTCATACACAATTGAGGAAATTGAGGGTCAGAAATGCCAAGTGATTTTCCAAAGGTCACATGGGTAAAAATATAGCAGAGCCAGGATTCCAGCCTAGGTTTTTTAAGCCAATCCATGGTTATTTCCTCTAACTCACAGTTGCCTCTAATTATCTAAGGATGTGTATCTCAACAATTAATGTATACGTGAATTAACTTGAAAGCTTGTCAAAATGTAGATTCTGATACAGTAGGTCTGAGGAGGGGCCAGAGATTCTGCATTTCTAATAGGCTCCTGCATTTCTACATTTCTACCCAAGCCCCTGGGTGATGCTGCTGCTGCTGGTCTGTGGACCACACTTTGAGTAGCCAGGATCTAGGACGTCACTGGGCACGGATTGAAGCATTTAAGGAAATGAGAGCTGGCCATGAGCTAAAATAAATTGGCCCTTTCTGACTTTGTAGTCTCTACCGTGGATAACACAGGATTGAGCAAATGGAAGGCTACTAGACAAATAAGAACAAAATTCAGTTGCTAAAAGACCCAGGAAGATCAGTGAACCTAAAATCAGGTAGTGGCCCCGAGTAAACCTTGCCTTGTCTTTTTTTCCTCTTTGGTACAGTTTTCATGGTGATCTGTTTCCCTGGGAATCTATTGAGTGAATCTGATGAAAGCAGATGCTTGTTCCTAGAGATATGTACAAAGTAGCAGAAAATGGAGAAGATGCATGGGAAGAAATAGAACAGAAAGCATGGCTGGCATTAATGTGGATCTTTTTAGGTTATGAAATGACCTAAAAACAAAAATGAAATGAAAAACATTTATGTGTGTTCATTAAGTATAGTTAACAGAGTTTCAAAAAATATCATAAAATTAGGTTGTGAAATCGAGATTATTGAACCAGGGAAAGAAAAATGGACACACAAAAGTATCTGCTTTTTCTGAAAATTTTAAGACTAGTTGTTTTATACCTCTTCAGAAAAGAGAAAAGAAATAAGACCCTGCACTGAAGTAGAAGTATTTCATTTGGCATAAGAAAGAAGTTCAGAGTCTCTAAAGTCTGAAAATAGTATATTGGGAGAGGATATAGACATAACATCACCAGAAATTTTTAGAAAGTGATGCTTCTTCTCTGAAGAACTTTCATCAGTTAAGATTTGAGTTTCTATTAAGTGTCAGGCACTGGGCTGGGTACTGGGGATATTGCAATGATAAGGTATGGTTCCTGCACATAAGACAGGAAACAGATGTGCAAATAGATAAGTATAATACAATGGATTGAGTACAATAGTGGAATTGTGATCAAAATGTGGAAGGTCAGAGGAGGAACTCACTTTGTCCAGGAAAGTTAGGGGAGTCTTCAGAGAAGACATAGTATTTAATATAAGCATTGAAGGATGAGTAAGAGATGGCCTGAAGAAGTTTGTTAATATTCATTTTGGCAAGTATTATTTATTGTTATGTTATATGAGTAATAAAAGAAGATGGCCTATGGAAGCTGACAGGCCTAAGTTCAAATCCCAGCCCCACTGCTTCCTGATTGTATAGTCTTGGGCATATTATTTAATCTCTTTGAGCCTAGATTTTCTCTTTTGCATAACAGTATGGTATGTCCTATGAGGAAATAAATGAGATAAATGAGAAAACAGTAAATGCATGCCTTGCAGTCTTCTAGATACGCCTCTATTCCAATGTCAACAGGCTTAGGGTCTAATTGGGATCCTAACTACATTCCTAAAGACATAATTCTTTGGAATGAGGCTGCTCCTTTTATAAGTGCCTCATTCTTTGGTTCTAAGATTTCCATTCATTTTCTGGTCTAGATTTTACCATATGACACTTGTATTGGGGGAATAGTGTTCCCCACAAATTTCATGTCCATGCAGAACCTCAGAATGTGTCTTTATTTAGAAACAAATTCTTTGCAGATATAATTAGTTATATTACTGTGAAGTCATACTGAATTAGGGTGGGCCCTCAATTCAGTATGACTGGTGTCCCTGTAACAAGAGAAGACATGTGGAGACACAAGGAAGAAAGCCATATAAAGACAGAGGCAGAGATTGGAGTTATCCTGCTACAAGCCAAGGAACATTGAGGATTGCTGACAACCATTAGAAACTAGAAAAGGCAAGGACGGATTCTTCCCTGGGCTCTGAAGGGTCTTTGGAGGAAGCATGGCCAGGCCGACACTTTGATTTTGGATTTCTAGCCTCTAGTACTATAAGAGAATAAGTTTCTGTTGTTTTAAGCTACCCAATTTGTGGTACTTTGTTACAGCAGCCCTAAGAAACTAACATAACGTTTATATGCCATCCACATTCCACTTGGAGTCATCCACTTTCCAGTTGGAGTCAAGAAGCTAATTCTAAGGGCACATGATGGCTTTGCAACATGTTGACTTGACTAGGCTGGGCTCCGTTTCCACAATTGCCTTCCCTGTACGTTTTGATTAAGGTGTGCCACAAGAAACATTTTGTGCAAGCTTTGGGGGGCACAACTGTAATAGCAGCAGTCATATTGTTTTTATGCTTTGCAGGTCAGGGCATGGTCACCAGGTGCCTTCATATACATTGGTGCTCATCTGCTCGCCCACCTCACTGGTGCGAGGCAGCAGCCAGGCCTACAATTTCTCCACCTTCCCCTGGATCCTCCTTCAGCTTCTCTGACTCCTGGGCCAAGTGTGTGTTTATCTCTGTGGTGAGGCATCCATCTTCTCTTGCAGGAGACGGTGAGAGACTCTGCATGGGTTCTAGTTTGTCCTCTCTTTCTCCATTTAGGTTCATCTTCCCTTCTGGGCTGCCTGCCCTGCAGACATCAGGCTCCAACATCAGATGCAAGACAGCAGCAGTGCAGAGACTATTATCCAGCTCCCTCAATTTTATAAAGTCAAATCTCTATAATAAATTGCTTCTCATTGGACCCTCACAGATTCAGTTACTCAGGGCCCCACAGTTTTGTCCCAAGGTTTCAGACAAGATAATCTCTCCTTGTCTACAGATGAGACTGCTGTATTTTAAAAATCCTTGCACCCGAGGTTCTTGAACAGACCAGGTGAAATGCCAAACGATGATTCTGTGAACTTACCTCTTGTGGTTTTCAGCCTCCAGTGAATTTAGTGGCTCAGCATAAAGATCTCCCATCATCCTCTCCCTCGTGTTTGTGACACTTCTCCTTTCTCTGCCACCACAGAAAAAGAACGTTACAGTCAGCACCTACTGTTCCCCGCTTCTCCTCCTGCTGGGAGCAGTAGGCTCCAGGGTTCATATTCTGTTTTATAGGCTTTTTCAGCCATCATTCGGGAAGACCTTGGTTCGACTGTCAGCATGGAGCATGGCTGTCTGCAGCTAGAGCCTCAGAGGAGAGCTCTTGACTCCACAGTGACAACCCTTTCCCTTCAACCTTGTCCTAGATCTCTTCCCTGAAAGCCAGACAATGTAATCTGAGATATCCTGGTGCTGACAGGAAAAAGATGAATCACAGTGATAATGGGTGTTACATTTTTTTTAAAGCTCCCACTCGCTTTGTGCGTAAAAGCTGGACATGACATTTGTAGCTGGCTCTACCAGGCAGTTTTCCTTGGGCCAGCACTGAGTATACTCATAATATGACCCACAGTGAAAGCTTCATGCAATTATAATGAAGATCCTGTAGCCAGGATGAATGACTCCATTCACTGCAAACACAGAACTTGCTATGGACGTTCAATTACATTAGATGCCTCCTGGATAGAGTAGAAGGGGAGGTGAAATGGTGATGTCAGCTTGGGGGAGGACAGATTAGAACAAGCAAAAAGAACCTTGCTGTTCTGGATTTTAGCCAGTATGCCAATAGAATGATGCTGCATCCTGGCACTCTGCTTTTAATAGGTTATTGATAACAGCCTTTACTCACTGTATTTAAAGACTCTTCCATAGTTCCCCTTGGCCCACAGGGCTAAGCCCTACTTCATTAAGCTAGCATATAGATCCCTTCCCAACCCAGCCCCAACTTAGTGTCTCTAAACCATTGACCATTCCTTTAGAATGCCACTTGCTTGTGTATTTCTGTGCCTTTCTTTTTTACTTTTTTTTGTGTGTGTGTGAGGAAGATCGGCCCTGAGCTAACATCTGCCAATCCTCCTCTGTTTGCCGAGGAAGATTGGCCCTGGGCTAACATTCATGCCCATCTTCCTCCACTTTATATGGGATGCCACCACAGCATGACTTGACAAGCAGTGCGTCAGTGTGCGCCTGGGATCCGAACCACTGAACCCCGGGCCGCTGCAGCGGAGCGCGCACACTTAACCGCCTGCACCACCGGGCCGGCCCATCTGTGCCTTTCTTTACTCTTTTCTTTCTGCAAGGACTTTTCTGGCCTCTTTTCTGCTTTGGGAACTCCTATTCACATTTTAAGAACTAGCTCAAACATTATTACCTTTGACATCCTCAGGCAAAATTAAGAGTTCTTTCTACTGTGTTCCCACAGCATCTTTTATGATCTTTTATTATAATCCACAGTGCAAATAATGTAATTATTGACTTTTCTAACTTTTTAATTTTTAGTTTCTGTGGATGTGACTGATTTCATCAGAACCTAGAACAGTTTCTGGAATGAACGTGGAATTAATAGCTTTTGTTTTTGAAGAAAATTGAATAGTATTGGGAAGAGAATAATTGATTTGGCCAAAGAGCACTAAATTGCAGGTTTGGGCACCTGGATTCTAACTCCAGTTTTGTTCACCTCCATATGACCTTACAAAATTTTTAGTGACTGGTCAGAACTGAGTGACACGGATAATTTGGAGAGTCTGAATTTATTCTTGCCTTGATTTCTTCATTTGCTAATTGGTGAATGTGATATCCACCCTTGCTAACGCACAGGTGAGTCTTGAGAATCAAATGAAATAAAAAATATAAAAATGACACCCCTCTGCCCCGAGAGAGCATAGAACAATGCTAGTTATTTTCATTAATGCTGTCCTTATATCTTCAGAGGTTGGTAACTCTCTGATGCTAGGCTGTTAGAACAGGCTAACTAGGACTGAAGCTTTGTTTCTCTGACACCCACGTTTGATGGGGAGGAGGCCCAGTGGAGGTCAGTGGCTTCTGAAACTTGGGGGAATGAACTTTGTTGTGTGCTTTGTTGGTTGTGGGCTTTCCTGTCCTTTCCTAGGCTTCTAACACGTACCAGACACTTGGTAAAAATAATGGCGATCGAGAGGAAGACATGAGTTTGAAATTCTAAGTCAGTTAATGGACTGAGCTCCCTAAGAATAATCGTTCAATCAATGAACAATTCTTGGGAAGCTCTGGAGAGTTACTGAGGGACATTGTGGCTCTTCAGATGCCTTTCGGAGGGAAGAGATTCTTATTGGTCCAGGATGGCCCAGGGCTCCTCTTAGTTGAGCTGTTTCTCCCTCCTCATCAGGTGTGAGTTGGCATAACAATTTTCTTTGGCATTTGGGTTCACTATAATCCAGACAAAACTAAACAGCAGCCAAAAATGGTGTCTTCACATATCCCTGATGTATATTCCCCAGCATTTTTACAGGCTCTTGCCCTTACCTTCTAGCTTGTAGGGGCCTCATTTTTGCCCCTTAGCTGTCCAAATAGCACTGTTCCTTTTTTGCCTTTCCCCAAACAATAGAAAGTAATTAGTAGCTTACTGTTCTAATTACGAAAAATGATCACTCCTTTGTGGATTGATGTATCTTTCTTCTCTGTGACTCCAGGCTTTTATTGGGGGTAATAGAGTAAAATTTCAAAACAGGCTACAGTGATGCAAACTGTAAAGGAATATTTTTCTCTGATAATTTCAATATCTTTGCTAATTAATAGTTTTAGACATCTGCACATTTGATTATGACGTGTTTTGTCAGAGTTTTGGTGATTTCTCTTGCGTCTATAGAGAAAAAGTGAACTACAAACATTCTCACAATGGAGATTCTTAAAATCAGGAAACAGTTCATGCCTCTTGGACAAGTCAAAATAGGATGATCTTTGGATGGGGGGGTGCAGTGGAGGAAGTAAGATAAAAGGAGCAGATTTTGTTTTGCTACTGAAGACAATCACATCCTAATAAATTATAGTTACACCGGCAGCAGCAGAAAAAACCAAGAATGAATACAAAGCGAAGGTATCATGCTTCTTCATGAAGTTTAGTAATAAGAGTTGCCAGTAACATGATGTATTTTCAGCCAGTCAGGTAAAAATAAAATTTGCTAATGAGATATGACAACCTTAAATAAGGCACGTGGAGAGAATTCACATATTAGGTACAGAAAAAAATAGTTTTCTAGTTACAAACAAAAGATATTTGTATTTCATTAGCGAAAAATAAAACTTACTAATAGGTGATAGCCTTGTTATATCAGTGACATCGAGAATGGCTTAATTGTCATAATTCTGTAGAAGTGACTTCTATGTATGTTAGCAAATAGACTAAAAATATCCCCCCATGAAAATGAATGATTTATCGCTATTCCCTAGAAAGGAATGGTTTCATTTAAAGCAGTAATAAACTCCTGGCATTTGCTCGTCTCTGCTTTCTCTTTCTGTCCAACTTCTCTCTCCATTTCATAGACTCTTAGTTGGGAAGGAATGGTAAGGGTCACCTTGTTCATCCACTCATCTTGATGCCAGCCCTGATATCAGTTCCCCTACATTAAACCCAGCATATATAGGGTAAAACCAAAAGCACTCATCGCCTTTCCCTGCTTCTGTAAGTTACATTCATATGTAAATATTGGTTTTTTTATATCTTTGTATCCCTGAACTTCACAAAGCAAATAGAAGTTACAAACTGTTAAAATCCCAGGTGGCCTCACACTGGGCTTACACCGAAGTTTTGGCTATTTATGGGTCTTTTTAAGTTTTATGACAGGGACACTGATAACCAGAGAATATCAACACACTGAAGCTTCCCAGACCCCAACTCCTTGGGCTCCTGGCACCAGGATCCACCACCCATCACGGAGGCAGACAACCAAGGACACCCACCTGTGGATTCCCTTATCTCACTATCCTCCTCCCTGCAAGCAGCCTCACAAGGCCAAACGCAGGCAGGTGGGAAAGTGCCAACCAGCAAGGCCACAGTTCCCCCTCCCTACAAGCACCTATGTTCCTTGCAACCTTTAAAACTCCTTGCCTCCCTTCTTTTGGGGAGATTGGACGAATTTGAGGGCTCACTCTCGTCTCCTGGCTGACGTCACCCGAAATAAAAACACTTTCCTTGCCATAAGCCTGACATTCCAGTTTTATTTGGCCCATCTTGTGTGACAGGTAAAGAACCTGTGTTCGTGTCCTGTAACAATCTGACGCCTGGATCTTTTCCAAAGAAGAATAAACAGAAGAAGGGCTTCAACTGCTCTAGCAAGTGACCTCCTGAGGTGACCCATTTGGCCCTTGGATGCCCCTGATGTTCAGAAGTCTTTCCTTTCTGCATCTCCTTCACACTGGCCCTGGCTCTGCTCGCTGGCACTCCACAGAATAGTGCCAACCCCTCCTGAAAATGACAGTCCTTCAAGGATCCAGCAGGTCACATGGGGCCTTCTTTCCCCCTCAGACTAAACCTTCTGCATTCTTCTATCATTCCTCACATGACAAACTTCAGAGTCTCTTCACCATTCTGGCCGCTTTCTTCTGGTTGTCCACATGCTTCTTAAGTGCGGTATGAACACGGAATGCAACACTCTCGGTGTGGCCTAACCAAGCAGAACAGAACTAAAATTTTCCTTAATCTACATTAAAATGAACATATATTATTGCTGCTTGAACTCAACCCTTTCAAAGTCATATGAGATTTTGATTGGAATAAGTGACTTTTTTCTTAATCATATAGCTGCTAAGCAATGTCTTTACTCCATCCTGTTCTTATACAATTGTTTATATGGATCCACGTGTTGGAGCTTATGTTTATTTCCACTAAACTTCATTTTCGGTTTGATTTATTATTCCTACTTATCACCTTTTTTCAAAGAACTTTCAGAATATGAGAGAAACTTAGAGATCATCTAGTCCAATCCCAGCCAAAGATGTAAAGTCATTGACCTTAGTGAGTGACAGAGTGAGAGCTCCTGAGGTTTCCTTGCATCCTCTTCCCTCTCTTGGTCCTTTGTCTCTTGTAATAATCTATGCTCTCAGCAATACTGCCTTTGCCTTTAGGTTATTGAATAGTTGATTTTAACAGCCACTAACTTTAGTGTCAATAACTCCTGTAAAGCATTAATGTGAAAGATACTTTCTCTTTTCCTTTACAGAAGAAGTCCTGAAATGATATCCATTCCCTGTCTGAAATCTGTCTGCCCTTGACCTTTTGGGAGACAAAGTTAATGATCATTCTGATTGGTCAGCACTTACCTCAAATTGCAGTTGCCTTTATAATAATAACAATAAAAAAGATGAACCTCCTTAACAGTGTTGCGTTTCAGAAAATGTTAGTTCTAATTCTTGCAGGATCTCCTTGGGCAAGCGAGTTACTCTCTCTGGGCCTCAGTTGCTGAAATAAAAAAGACGGATTGCATTTTATGGCCTCATGATCAGTTCTTTGGCTATTTAGAGAGATGTCCTATTTTCCGTATTAGGGAAAGCTTAAAATTTTTTTTCTTTGTGAGGAAGATTAACCCTGAGCTAACATCTGATGCCAATCCTCCTCTTTTTTGCTGACGAAGATTGGCCCTGAGCTAACATCTGTGCCCATCTTCTTCTACTTTATATGGGACGCCGCCACAGCATGGCTTGACAAGCAGTGTGTGGGTCCACACCTGGGATCTGAACCTGCTGACCCTGGGCCGCGGAAGCGGAGCGTGCTCATTTAACTGCTATACCACTAGGCCAGCCCCATAAAATTTCATCATTAGAAATTGAGTCCTCTGTGCTAAGAGTTTCCTACTCAAATCCAAATCCTCCATGGGAAAGTTAATACATTTAAATTAGCTGCTAATACTGTAGAGTACAGCTTTTGGGAAGGTTGCCAATGGAATAGTTAGCTGAAGGAAGCTCTGAATTGGATGACACTCACAGTAGGAAAGTGTAAGTAGAAGAGTGGAGAGATCCCACACTGGGGAACTGCTTGGAATCAGAAGGCCTAATGTACTATGTGGGGGTATCTTGGCAGCTAGAGGTGGACTTAGAGGCTGTGAGCCCAAATGTGTAAGGATGATGACAAATTACTGTAGGACCAGAAGGGAATTAGGAAACCATCCAATTCAATCCCCTCATTTTATGGATGAGGAGACTAAGCCTTAAGTGCCTTGCCCAAGGTCACATAGCTGGTTAGTGGTGGGGTCAAGTGCCTGATTCCTGTGCAGTGCTTTTCCTCTATATCATGAAGACAAACTACACAATTTTGCCTAAAATGGCACTGCTCTCAGATTCCAGCACCATGCAAAGTGAGCGAGATTGATGAGGTGGTTGAAGCAGTCTATTTGGGAGTAGAAAATGCCTCTCCCGGAGGCTGCACAGTCATCCTTTCAGTAATGTTTGGGTAAATGCATCAGTGTGTCTGTCTCTATAGAGATTGGCAGAGACCACAAAATAGAATCCTCTTACATTGTTTCTATGGAGGCGGATTGTACTGATTAACAGGACTCAAAGTCCTGGTTGAGGACATTCACAGAATGATTTTGCTGCTAAACATGTTGTCCCAGATGAAGACAAATATCACCAGTCAAATGGATCCTGGATGAAGGGAGAATATTCCTGGAATGATGTGTGAAAGTGTATCTGTGGAGTCTTTAGGGAGGTAGCCACCTACTTCATCTTTGCTCTCTCTTAGGGCACATGCTGCTTACTTTTAGTATTAGCATTTTTAGAATTTGTCCCTGAAAGATCTCCTATTTAAGGTTTCTCTTGAAGCATCAAGCTTGCTCATTGTGGCTGAATAACTGTTAGTCATCTCCTTCCACCCGCCTCGCTCTCATTTTAAAGGAAGGCCTTTAAGGACAACCTCCACACAGACCCATCTCTGCGTAACTGGGAGCCAAGGGCAGCCTTGTTTCTTGAACAGGCATCCAGGAAGGTGCTGCTCAAACACAAAGGTGCATATGAATCATTTGGGCATCTTGTTATAATGCAAATTCTAATTCAGTAGGTCTGGGATGGGGCCCAAGATTCTGCCTTTCAAACAAGCTCCCAGAAGATGCTGATGCTGCTGATCCACGGACCACACTTTGAGTAGCAAGACAATGTTCCAGGTTAGCCTTAGCTTGACTTGGGGAGAGTCTTGTGAGGTCTGCTCCGGCAGGCTTTTCTCCATTCCATTCCCAGAAGTGTTTAACCAGGACCTTCCTGGGCCCAGAGGGAAAATCGTTGAGCCTATTAGGCACTAACAGTGAACATGGATCTTTGCACCTAAGCCTTCTTAATCAAATCTGCGATATTTGTGGGTGGGACTGTTTGCTTGCACCTACACTAGCCCACAGTAATTAGGTAATTGAATTGCAAACAGTAATTAGCTGCCTAACTGCCTGCTTGTTCATGCAGGTATCTAATTTGCTTTTGAAATGTGGGCTTATGCTGGTGAAAATGGAAACTGCCGTTAAAGACTGCAGACACAATTAAAAAGGCCCATTGAAAACCTGGTCCTGAGTGAGCGGCTGTTGCATACTTCTCCCTTATTTTTTTTCTCTCTATTTCAGTTACTCTGATTACATTTTTCTCTGTGACTTGGGGAATCTCAGCTCTATTGTGTTACTTAAGAGAAATGAGAGGTGGTATCGGACGACTGTTTTCAAGTCTTCAGGATAAAATTAAATACTAAGTGTTGTGCAATAGAGTGACAGCTGGTCTGCTGCTTTCTTAGTGAACTGACAAGCTTGTTTACTTCCTGAGAACTTGTCTCTCTGTGCAGCCCATCATGAAAACAGGTGAGGGTTTCTGATGCCGTCCCTCCCAGACTGCGGGATGCGTGCTGCAAATTGTGGCTCAACAAACGCAGTTCTCTTTTAACCTGTGCTCAGTTTCATAACAAAGAGAAAAACAACTAGAAATCGGGAATGTCTGCTTCTATGATGAAGTGAGTTTATGTCCAGTCTTCCCCAAAAGCTTCACTACGGATATTAGGTGATTTCCCTCCTCCCTTTCAGAATTGTTAATTCTTTTAAAACATGTCTCACAATCCACTCTTCCCACCTACCTCTAATGTCTACGATTCGGACCCTCCTGGATCCCAGGCTGTGGGGTCCCTCAGCATCAGTGTGGCAAGCTCTGCTGCTGTCGGTAAGGTTATCTAATTCACATCACACCCTGGGGCTTTTCTGAAGCTGCTTCTGAAGGGTGACCTTGAACCTGCTGACCTGCAAAACAGTGTTCAGCTGAGCTGGCCAAGCCATTCTAACAGGTGAAAATCTTTGGAATACACAATTGTTCCAAGTGTAGAACAACAAAGAGTTTTTGTTAGCATAAGGCAATCTTTGTAAATTATGTTATGATAGTATTCATTTACTAATGCTGCATGCTAAGTCACGGGTCTTTTCAATTCTTTCATGTAACAGTTGTTTTGACTAGATTTTAGGATAAGGGCTAAATTTTTAGGAGAAAAAAGTATCTTGCAAAATCTCCCTTCCCTCCCCCCCTTCTTTTAGTAATTGGCAGAAAGACCATTGTGTGGTCTCCAACTTTAAAGGGTGTCTATAAAAGAGGACTTGGAAACATTTAAGCTAGATTGTTGAAATCCACTTAGTTTTAATTTTGTTACAAAGTGCACTAAAGAGCCAGTGGTCAAGGCTGTTACTGGAGGTTTCAGAGGTGGAAATCTGAGCATCATTAGAAAAAAATGAAAGGGAACAAAAATCAAGGGCATTCTTATATTTTGCATAAAAGACTAAATTAAGATACAGAAAACTGGCTTTTAAAGATAATAAGCAAGCAATTTACATATTAAGATAAGAAATTAGAACATTAATGACTGTTTCTCCTATAAGATAAAGAAATAGGGTGTATAATTTTAAGATCCCCTCCCCCTCTTTTTTACTTTTTTACAGTATTCTTCAACAAGCGCACTAAAAGTCTCCCTAATGTTGTTCCTTCTATACTAGGGGCTGCAAAAATCCCAAGAAGGATTTCTTAGGGAATTTACGTTTGCTTTGTTTCTTTGAAGAGAAGGGAGTAAGTTTTCCCAGTGTATAAATTTGACCACAATATCGAACCTGCTTCTTCCTCTCCATCCCTCCTGGAGTTGCCTTGGTTTGACCTTCATCATTTCTCTTTTGAACCGTGGCAATTTCACCGAATTGACCGTCATCTTTTTTTCCCTTCTCATGCACACTGTCCAGACTGTCACCAGAATTATTTCTTTAGAACAAAAATTATCTCATTACTCCAAAGGCTTCCTGATGCTCAGAGATAAAATCCACACCACAGCATGTAAGGCCGTTCACAATCTGGCTCCTATCTCTTTAGGCAGATCCCTCAGCAGCTCCCTGCCTGGCCGTGCACCCAGCACTCTTAAACTTCTCAACATGCCCTGAATGTCATGTCTTCTCGTTACACTCTGTCACTTGGTCCAGTGGACAGGAAATCAGACTGGAGTAAAAACAGGGACCAATTGTAGGGTATGGTCAGAACTCAGATAGGAAGGGAAGAACTTACGGGCAGATAATTGGAAGTGATTGTACTTTAATCGTTTCAAAGGTTTATTGAGTAGAAAGAACACTTGTCTAAATAAGCTCGGTGCATAGCAGTTATCCACATCACATTGCTTTATAACCAACATTCAAGGAATTATATTAGCCTCTTGGCTACAGAGCATATGGAAGTCCAGATGGGTGTAGGTTTTTTTCCCCTTTTCATTTTGTTCAACTGGTGCTGACGGTATCAGATTTTCCATCTCCAGAGTCATAGCTTGTTCTTGTAAACATAGTGAGTTCAGTGGAAGAGTAGAGGAAAGGCAAGAAATGTGTTTTATGGGGAGAGGACAGAGTTCACCTTCCTTCTTAATGTCTAATAATACACAGATAACCGTGAAGATCAGCTCCTTGCGAGCAGGAAAAGTTCAAGGTTTGGTGCTCTTTAGGAAAGAGTCAGTTTATAACATCTGGAGCTTCGTGGAGCCGGACAAATTTCTTGGTTGAGTTAAATTTTCCCTTTAGATAATCTATAATCTGAGAATGAGGGTGAAACTTTTGGAAACAGCATCCAGCCTTTCATTGTGCTGCTTATTCTGCCTTCTCTACCCTGCTACTGCACACGTCAGGGGCCCTGAGTCTTCTAGCAAAGAGGAATGACCTTCACTTCTAGGAAGCTGGAGAGGAGAGACAGAGGGGAAGCAGTGCTGGTACTGAGATTCCTCTTGTAGTTGGGAGATGTCTCTAACACTTGTTCATGCTCCTTTCCTGGGAATCTTGGCAAATGAGGGGAGGAGAGGAGTCCCTACATTAAGAACTAGGACCCTGCAGGTTTACAGACCTTTCTTTGCATAGACCATCATAAAAATACACATAGACACGGTCTCCTTTCAGTCACACAATGTTAAGTGAGCACATGTTGACCCACCAATTAGGAGGACACTTTGTGTTTGGGTCACTTTACTGAGAAATTTAATAAAATGGATAATGTCAGATATTTAATTAGAAGAAACAAAAATCACCCTGTACTATGTTAAATATAAAATCACATGTGCTCACACTGCCAGCTGGTCTCTTGTGAGGGCCCTTCCCTGATTGGGATTCAGACTAATACAGCCAGAAGCAAATTTAATCAATGGAAAGTCAATCATGTTTAGAGTTGTCTCCTTTAGCTAGATAAGAGCGTTGTAGCTAGACTCTATAGAGCAATGTGAAAACAAAGTGAAATACTCATGATTTATGATAAGAGCAAACTGCCTTTCTCCTAGCTAGAAAGGGCAGAAAATCTGAATCAGATGACCAGAAAAGCCCAAGACAGTGATTTTGGAAGCGTACAACTTGCCTCACCTCTGACTGTACTAGCTATAGAGCTGCTTCTAAAGGAGAAGGTACATTCACTTGTTCAACAGGTTCTAATTACTATGTATCTACTACCATACTGGGAATTAGAGAAATCTAATGAATGTGGTAAATCTCTGCTTTTATAGGAGGTCACTGTCTGCTGAGAGATACAAACAAGAAGGAGGATGATGGCTGCCAACCTGTTTAGAGATACAGTATTTAGACAGCTCCTAATTGTACCAGACACAGTGCTAGGCAAGGCTTTGAAATCTACAGGATCCCATATTCTAGTTTGAGGTTTCTAAAGCTTTGACTCTCCTGATCCACACTGCATTGATTTATATAGCCATTTCTTCCTTATCTCAAGAGCAGAAGGGAGAGGCTGGCCACGTTCAAGTGTTGAAGGGAGTTATGTTGTCTTAGCAGCACATGTTTTGCTCATTTTTCCTCCATTCAGGCAGATCATAGAGTTGTAGCTTGTACAGTTGAATAAGACGATGCCTGTGTTCATCTTTCAAGCAGGAAGAAGGTGAAAAACTTTATGAACGGGGGAGTCATGGTCACTGAGCCCAGTAGATGATTCCCACTTTGCTTGCTCTTATGGGCAGAATTGTGTCCCCCCATAATTCACATATTGAGGTACTAGACCCCTGTATCTCAGAATGTGACTTTATTTGGAGATAAGGCCTTTAAAGACATAATTAAATTAAAATGAGAGTGTTAGGGTGGGCCTTATTCAATCTGACTAGTGTCCTTATAAGAGGAGATTAGGACACAGAGAGAGACACCGGGGTATGCATGCGCAGAGTAACAGCCATATGAGGACACAGCAAGAAGGTGGCCATCTGCAAGCCAAGGGGAAAAGCTTGGAGCAGATCATTCCCTTAACGGCCCTCAGAGGAAACCAACCCTGCCAGAACCTTGATCTTGGACTTCCAGCCTCCAGAACTGTGAGAAGATAAATTTCTGTTGTTTCAGCCACCCAGTCTGTGGTAATTTGTTATGGCAGTCCTAGCAAACTAATATACTTGCCTTTACATCTTTTGAGTAAAGGTGGTCCAGTAACTTGATGGACTAACCTTTCAAAAGAGAAGAACCTTACCTCTCCCTATTTGCCATTCAGACAAGAAAAGAGGCTTGGATTATTCTTCCAACACTTTTTATGGCCACCAAACTGGACACATAATGAACATTATATTTACTCTTTGGTGATTTCCCAAGTCCGAGGAGGCGCTATGAACTTTGTCTCACATGGATTGAGTTCTTTAAGAACAGAACCGGAAAAGTCTCCCAATATTTGATATTTTAATATTGACATGCTTGAAGAGAGTGCTCAGAAATAAATGACCACTTCAGATCTGTTCTGGCTCAGTGATCCACAAGCATACCTTGAAAGGACTTTGATCATCTCCAAGGCTTTATATAAATTCAAAGTATTTAGTATTTCTAAAATATCATCTGTGATTAAAATGTTTTTTCTATTGGATGTGGTTGAAAATCAGATAGATAATATTTAATAATCAGGAGATTGACATGTAAATCGCTATTGTTTGAAAAAGCTCACTGATGCAAAGATGTAATTTTCTCTCTCCTCCCAAACCAGTAAGAAAGCAAATAACAACCTTCTTGTAGTCCTGTGGTTAATAGATTGAAGACTTGCATTGGGGGATATTAGAAATGCTTTTTTCTGAAGCTTTCTCGTTGATAAAGTGTTAGATAATATAGGCTTTTTACTGAAATTCATTTCCTCTGCTTAATGACTAATTGCGGCAAAATAGACATGGCTTCAAAATCATGTCTTTTCTATTTGCATTTTTTCCTTCTGATTCTTAGATTTAAAATTCCAGTTGTGCTAGAAATCATGATATGTCTAACACTTTCTGAAAATTATATAGATCAAAAGAGAAAGCATGTTCATAAAAAGCTTTGATAGTCTCCTTCTAATAAACCCCCTTTTAGACATTTTTAATTTATACAGAAAAGTACTGTTCAGTTGGGAGATGCTCAGATATTGTGCCTTAAGTCCTTAATTTATGTGATCAGCTTGAGCCACTTGGTGCACATTATCCCTAACTTGTTGGAGGAGGGAAAATTTAGCTTGATGATATTTTCTACCCTCTGTGAAAAGAAAATATACTTATTAAGGAACCCGGGGGGCGATGCTGAGCTGCTCCTAGCATAGGTATGAGCCCACCATGTGCAGAGTTGGTATGGTTGGGCTAAGGAGACCTTTGTCCAATTTTCTGCTGCTCTGGTCCCTAAGAGATTACTAATTTCTTTCTTATTCTGTAGCCAAATCCAATAACAACTGAAGACAACATCTGTGTTCAATAGGTATATTTTTGCCAGCTTACATTAAATAATTCATTATGAATGTTGGTGGGACTGAAATTAGCCCTTATTAAATATAGAGGCAGGCATTATCACCATTCCCTGATGAGAGCAAGCAACCCCTTTAATGATTCCTTTTTCCAAGCGGTATTGTCAGGACTTTTAATTTTTTTTTTAAGCATTTCTTACTTATCAACTGTTATGGGTTAAACTGTGTCCCCCCAAAGACATTGAAATCTTAAACCTCAGTACCTGAGAATGGGACCTTATTTGGAAATAGGATCTTTATGATGATCAAATTAAGATGAAGTCATTAGGGTGAGCCCTAATCCAATATGACTGATGTCCTTATAAAAAGAGGAAATTTGGACACAGAAATAGACATGCACATGGAGATGCATACAGAGGGAAAACGATGTGAAGCCACAGGGATAATGCCATCTACAAGCCAAGAAACACCTGCGGCTACCAGAAGCTAGGAGAGAGTGAGGGAACAAATTCTCTCTCAACCCTCAGAAGGATCCAACGCTGCTGACACTTTGATTTCAGACTTCTAGCCTCCAGAAGTGTGAAGCAATAGATTTCTGTTGTTTCAGACATCCGGTTTGTGGTACTTTGTTATAGCAGCGCCAGGAAACTAATATGCCAACCAACTAGTCTACTCTACTAGGGTTAGGATATTTCCACCAACTGGAAGTCTTTCATGGATTACATGTGCTCCTATGTTAAATAATCACCTCATTTATAATTGCACCCCAGATACTTTTTATTTCCCGCTCTTTTATTTTTCTCTTTAGCACTTATTGTTTAACACACAATATATGTTATTTATTTGTTCTTTTTGTCATTTGTCCCCTCACTAGAATGTGAGCTCCACAACGGCAGGGAGTATTGACCGTTTTGCTCGACGGTATCCTCAGCAGCGTACAAAGTAGATACTCAGATATTTGTGAAATGAATGATCGAAAGAATTATTTGCTTCCTCCTCATTGTCATCTCACTCCATTCCACAGCAGCCTCAACACCTGTCTTACTCTGAATGCAGCCACTCTACAGAGACCACCACAAGGAAAAACAAAAGAAGAGGAGGAAAGAAAGGGGGATGCATACGAGATGCTGGGAATTTGCCTGATCAAGGAGGAATTTCATTTGAAGTTACAAGTAGTTGGAGAGTAAGATGATTATTCTTTAGGAGAGATCTTTTCATCTTTCATTTCTATTCATCCCTATACCTTGATGTCAGCCCATTTCAAGTCTATGAGATTTCAGTAATTTTTGAATAAGTAACATTTATTTCCTAAAGGATAGCACAGCAATTTTGAATATCCATGTTTTACTTGAAATCTCTGTTTTTAGATTAACTGCTCATAGGGGAAAGTCATGGATTTATAATCTGCTTGGGCTCAGATTTTCATCCGGTACAATTCAGTGGGCACTATGTGTGAGTGAACGAATCATCAAGCCTTACTTTAAGTTCTGAGAGGGTTTTCATGCCTGTGAAACTACTGTCTGGTGGGAGAGTGAGCAATGCTCCGTACAACGGCCCCTAGGTGCAGGCTATTCTATTATTGGGATGAGGTTATGGTGTCCCAGGGTGAGCCTCTCGTCAACCTCTTCTAACCTAGAATAATATAGTCTGGGCTTCCCAAGGGTTTTGTTCAATTTCTCTCAGGGTTAGCCTGATATAGTTACGCATATTTTTACATTGCTTAAATTGAAATTTATAATTCACTTGTGGGTCTTATTTCCAATCCCAGAACAGAAGAGCAATGGTCCGAGATCAGAAAGTCTTAGCACTTGCTGTGTGTGGCCTTGGGCAAATTATTTAGCCTTTTGAAGCCCATGAAAAAGAGATAACAGTAGCTAAGCCTACAGTATTGTTTAGAGAAAAAGTGTATGTACGGCTCTGGAACATGATAGGCGTTTTGGAAATGGTGTAGATTGCTATTTCCCCTGTAGGCTCGCAATTTTGATAAATTATTTACTTAACCTACAGGCTCCAGGCTGCTTAGACTTCAGCAGAAATATTAACAGCGGAGCCTCTCCCCGCAGGTGCGGACAGTGAGGGATGCCTCTGGTCCAATTTGACTCTTTCACATTATAGATATGGAGGTGATTCTGTGTGGGAAATTCAGGATGCAGGTGCCAAGGGGGGAAGGAAGGATGTGTGTGAATGCTCAGAAAGAGCCTTGAGGACTCTCTGATAGAGTCTTCCATAGCATCCCACTTGGAAAACTCTCCAGTGACCAAAAGCACTCTTGCTTTGATAGTGGCTGCAATTGTCCCAAATCCACCAGGGGATTTCCGAGTCCACTGCTGTATTGCTTGGGTAGAAACGCTTAGGACATCCTTGAGCAACAACCTCAGCTGTTTTTCACAAATAGCACTAACTCCCAATTCCACTGAGGTGGTGTGGTGTTCATTAAAGCATTTCACTAACATACAGAGAAAAAGGAAATCAACTTGAAAGATAATTTATGAGCAACCTTTTTCAGCATTTGAAAATATGCCAGCACATCTAGCAGAAGCCACTCAGATTTTTATGGATTTTTTTGTTATTGTTGTTTGTCATTTTGGTGTGATAACCACCTGTAGTCATTAACTCTCCTGATTTCTAGCACGGTGTCTCAAACATCTGCCACTGCAGCCAAAATGTCCCTCAACAGATTTAAACTTTATGTCCCTGAAATGGGAATTTCATCTCCCATTGTTGGAATTACGCATACGTCTTCTTCAGCCTGCGGTTTGGTGATTCTCGACTCCAGCTCTGCATTCCTAAAGCAGTCTGCACCACCCTGCTCATCCTCAAAACTGCGCTTTTGTTTTTTGATGTCCCTAAGTGGCTTATCTCTCCTGCTGGACTTCAGGCTCCCTGAGGGCAAATGTGAAGTTTCCTGCAATTTTTTGTCTCCTTCTGCAGCTAGCAGAGTGGGGGCTCAGGAAATGCTTATTGAATATATTTTGCATGCAGTTCTGTAGACATAACAATACTGCACAGTCAACAGATGGGGGAAAAAAGGGAGGGGGGGAGGAAATGGAAAGAAATTGCTTTGGTTGTTTCTTTCAAGGAAATGATTTTATATAGTCATCCATTGGTCAAGGTCCTAAATTATCACAGCAACTCGAATTATCTATACTCATAATAAAGGCTGAAAACTCTATTTATGTTGTAGGTTTTCTCTTTCACCCTAAACATACGTTCTCAAAGTAAAGGATACTAGACTGAATTTTCCCTGCAAATGGTTTATCCTGGAAATCCTTTTCTCCTAAGCTCAACTCTGGGTATTTACAACTGCTGCTGCTCATCAGTCTCACCTCAGTAAATTATCCTGAGAGATCTCAATATTGAGTCTCAGAGGTTTTAAAGATATTAACATTCTACTATGATTTTTTTTTTTTTACTAGAAAGAAACTGATGTAATTTGACCTTAAAATAGGAAAATGTGATTTTCCATTCAGACAAAACAGAGGCTCTGTATCTCATGGACCACATTTCCTGTAAATACCCTATGTGTGTTCTAAAGGATGTATTTTTCATGGTCCCTATGTGAAACTTAAACTGTGTGTGCTCAAAAAGGTTGTTTTGCTTTCCAGAATTTCCTGAAGGCTTAAAAAGAATTTACGACTATGAACCACAATATGAATGTAATTTACCAGCTAGGTGGCAGTTATTTTGACTAAAGAATAAATGTTTTTATTTTGTTTAGATACAGATACATTATTCTTATAAATGATGAATATTATACTCATGTGTTTATTATGCAAAGACACGTAGAAAATTAGACATAAAGGCAATTGTATAATGACGTCCACATATAGCTCTGTGGGATTCCCTGGCAGGCTAGAGTCATTGTCTCGGTCTGACTTTGTCTAGGCTTGACACAGGCAATTTCCAAATGGGAAATCAGATGAAACTGGGGAAACCAAACTGTATTGGTTTTTCTTAATTTAAGACATAAGCGACCAGGACATCATCTGCAGTGGCTGAGGACAATGCTGCCCAAGGCCCCTTTTTAGGCCTTTCCAGATAGCGCCCCCGGCACGCTTTTATTGAGCTTAGAAAAGATCCAAATTAATCTGGAGAACAAAATGTCTTTCTAATGTCAGGTCATTAGAAATGGAAGATGAAGGAGATTTGCAGAGTTCCTTTGCTGCAGGCTCACGATTCCCGACAATGTCCAGTCTGCGTTCAGGGAGGCAGAGAATAAATGATGCAAAGAAATCTTAGTGAGCATTGCCTTTCTGAGCTCATTTACCTCACCATCGAGGCCAGGGAATGAATGCGAGTGTGTGTCAGTGTGTATGTGTTGTGAATGTGTGTGCAGTGTATGTATGTGGTGTATATGTGTGTGGCTTATATGTGGTGTATGTGCGTGTGTGTGTGGTGCTGGTGTGTGCATTGTATGCATACGGCATGGTTGATTGCATATGTACATATGTGTGTATGTGGTATACGTGTGTGTAGAGTATGAGGTGTGTGGTATATGTGTAAATGTGTATGTGTGGTATATATATGTGTGTCTGTGATATGTGTGTATGTGCGTGTGGTACATGTGTGTATGTTTGATGTGTGTGTGTGGTATAGGTATGTTTGTGTGTGTGTTTGGAGAGGTATATGTGTGCTTACGTGTAGTGTATGTGTGTGAGATTTGTGTGTGGTATGTATGTGTGTGGAGGCTTATTTGTAAATATGTTTTACGGAAAGAAAAGTGCCTCCAATTTTTATCCCCTCCAATCCATGCTTGTCTTTGCTCCAGGGTTACCTCTCTAAAGCACAAAGCTGAGCTTAGCTTATCCCTGCTCAAAAAAAAGAAAAAAATGACTCCCCAAAGCCTAGAGAAGGCAATTGAAGGCCCTTCACAGCCTGGCCACAAGCTACTTTTCCAGCCTTCGATGTCAGCCACCAGTTGTCTGCCTGCCCTATCCCTCTGCATTTCATATGCAGTCTCTAGGGAGGTAGGAGAGTCAGGTGTCAGAAGAAGGTAGGAGCATGGGCTTGGAGCCAGACTTCTGAGTCCTCTCTGACATTTATGAGCTGCTTGACTTTGGGCAAGTTACTTGATCTCTCTGAGCCTTAGTTTCCTCGTTTATATAGTGGGAATGAAAATAGGACCACCTCATTGGAGAATGAGGATGTGATTGTGAGGATGAAATAAATTAACATGTAAAAAGCACTTAGAATAGTGTCAGGCACCAATGAGTGCCGTGTAGGACTTAGCTGTTATTTGCATCGTCCCTGGGACTCGTGCACTGGCCTCCATTTATATTTTTGTTTCCCCTTCCTACACATGTTAAAAGACTTCCTAGTCCAGTTTAAATGTCATCATCAAAGCCAACTGTAATCTCTGAACTAAGGAAGCATTATAGGTCAGTGGTTTAGTGCTTGGGTTACGGATCAGAGAGATATGGGGTCAACTCTAGCCTCTGTTCAACATCAACTCCTTTTTAAAGTGAGGCTTTCTCATTGGTGAACCAGATGTACTACCAACCCCTCCCTTTTCAGGGATTGTCAGTATTAAATGAGCTAACACATAGGAAGCCTGTAGTGGAGCAGTCCCCTCCACTTTGGATTCCCTTGGCATTTGTTTGCCTTCTGGACACATATCCAATCATCTGCCTTGTGGTATAATTACTACATGCATATCTAGGTTGCACTAATTATTTTTCTTTCCCTCCATTGCCTAGTACAGTGCTATGTTCATGATAGATTTGCCCTCAAAAAACATTTGTGGAATAAACAAATAATGAGAATGAAAGAGGAATCAGAAAGTGAATCGTGAACTTCTAGGGTCGGCCTAAGAGCCATTACTGTAAGAATATATAACGATATTGATAAACATTCAAAGAGCTGCCTTCAAAAGTTTCATAGCTCAAAGATACCCTGAAATCTTTGGAAGGCAAAAAAACCTTTTAAGAACCTACTTTAATTTGTTTTCATCCCCCATTTCTTTTGTTGTCATGTGGTGAGGAAGGCTGATTCTCAGGGTCATTGCAAATTGATTTTGTGCTGTGCACTTAAAAGAACTGAAGTAGGTTCTTAGAGTTTTGTTCAGTAGTATTGCTCCCAAGGATTCTCATTCTGATCATTGATTTAATTTTTTTCTTTTGGTAATAGCTTTTTGAACTACAACAAAAAAATTATTTTAACAAAAATATTAGCCCTGTGGATAATTGCAATGGGATTTTTTTGGTGTTGTAAATATATGTGTAGAAATACAGTAACTCATATGATTCTCAAAAATCAACTTTGTTGAGTGCAACAAATATGATATATTTCTGGTAGTTATGTTTTAAAATGCTTTTAAAGGTCTTTGTATAATTTGTTATGGAAATTTTCATGATCTGTAGTAGTAGTCAAAATGTGGAAGGTAAGAAGGAATGTGTGTAAAATATTATATTTTATCATTTTATTATCTGTATACTTTAAAGAGAGTGTTTTAAAACATGTATTTCTTTCCTAATTTTTCTCATTGTACTTGAAAAGGGCTTTCAGGTTGCCTGTTCTGATAGTTTACAGCAGAATTCAACAATTGCCTTTGTAAATAACAGAAGTGGTCCACAAACTCCAGAGGGACCCAATCTTTAGCAGCCGAGTTGGTCACTGGGAGATTGATTATATGAATTGGTATTCAAAATGTTTCTTGCCTTGATAAAATGTAGCCTCTTCCTCCACCTGAATATGATTCTATAATCCACCATTTTCTCAAATTCTTCAGCTGTTTTTTCAGGTAATATTCTGCTGGGAGGCTGTGTCCAACTATCCTACAAAACAGTAATAAATGGACTGTTTGCCCTTTGCCGTGGTTTTAGTCAGTACCTTGGAGAGCAGAGGTTAAACCTTAAAAAAGGAAGTGATGGAAAATAAAAAGAGAAATTTCACAAGGTGATAAAAAAATCATTCCGATTATAAGTGGGAGATGTATATAAAGGCTCCATTAATGAAATGGCTTTCCTCACTGTGTGAAAATTAAAGTATCCCTGTACCCAAACCCCTTTAAACCCCCCAAACAAGGCTCCTGCCATGGCAGGAAGTCAATTATCTCCATGGCAACCAAAACAAATAGTGAATATTGCCTTAGCAGACACGATGGATAAAAGGTGCATCTAAAATTAATTTATGTGTTGGGATCAGATACTTGAGATGAGAGAACTGGTCCATAAAGTACCCAAGAGAAGCTATTAAAAGAGAAACAGAATAAGTCCCTTGTTGAGTTCCCAAGAGAGCTATGGTTGAAGCATATATAAATCCTTTTTGCCGCTACCTTTAAGGGGGAAAGTTGTCAATATGTCCCCATTTACATTGCTGCTTTGGTGATGGCCCCCTGTAAATCTCAGGCCTGCCAAAGAACGTTTATTAAGAAGTGCCTTCAAGAGTGATCTCTTAATCCATCTTGTACCGTTGGAGATTTTTTTTTATCATTATTATTATACACATCAATTCTGAGATGCAGAGATGCCCCCAAAGATGAAAGTTCAGAAGATTTTGAGTCTGTAAAAATCTTGCATTAAAAAAAATAGGAAGAAAGAAAAAAGAAAACACAGAATCCTCAGAAACAACCGCGGAGCTGTAAATTTTTCATTAAGTCTAGAAATTAAAAACACTAATTAAGCCACTGTTTAGAAAATAACTCCAAATATTAAAAGGAACTTTTCAGGAGGAAAAGTGTCTCTGCTTTTCTGTGCCTGAAGATGTGGCTTTTGAAGTCAGGGAGACTCCGGCAGGGAGCCTGCTTTGTGGGGAGTCCCTTTCTTGCCCTAGGTAGGAAGATGGCGGGACATGAAGGCTGAATGGGATGCAGACGCCAACTGCTCCCTGTTAAGGCAGAGCTAATCTCCCCAGACTGGAATTGCATTTAATGCTTAACCTGACTTAGGCTTCCTCTTTGTAGTAGATTCCACCCTGTCCCTCCACACTCCCTTTTTCCATGATAAGTTTCCTCTTTCACATGCAACATTCAATCAATCCCATAGTCCAGCTGTTTCTTTCTTCCCAGAATCTCTTGCCAATTTCCCAACTTTTCTACCCACCCTTATTATTGCACAACTGGATGATTACAATAGCTCCCTAAGTTACCTGGCCATCTTCTTGCCTTCCTCACTCCTATCTTTCCTATACACTCATTGGATTGATTTTTCCAGAAGATTGTTTTATTTTTCACTCCTTTACTGAAAAACAATGACTTCCTGTTGCCTGTAGGATAAAACCCAAATTCCTCTATGTGGTGTTGGTGGTTTGCCACCAGCTGACCTTAACCTGACTCTAACGTATCTCCCTACCAATTGCTTCCACGAATCCATCATTCTAATCATTACCACTTACCGCAAATGCTTTATACTTTCCCATGCGTCTTTTCTTGTGCAATTCTTGTTACTTATCTGGAATAGCCTCCCCCATGGACCTTTGCCTCTTCCTATCCAACACAAAGAGCACCTCTTATGCAACTCTTAAAAGCCAACTCACATTTTACCTCCCCAAACACTTTCCAACCTCCCAGCCCTCATGACGTCATTTTCCTCTGAACTCCAATAGTACTTAATATCTGTGGTAGACAGAATAAACTACAAAGATGTCCAAGCCCTAATCTCTAGAATCTGTGATGTGTTACATTACAGGGCAATAGGGACTTGGCAGGTGTAATTAAAGTTACAGACCTTAAAATAGGGAGGTTATCCTGGATTATCCAGGTGGTCTCAATCTAGTCACATGATCCCTTAAAAATAGAGAACTTGCTCTGTCTGCAGTCAGAGAGATGTGGCAGATGAGGAGGCAGGTAAGATGTGGCAGGAGAAAAAGTTAGAGAGATTCTAAGTGTGAGAAGGATTTGATGAACTGTTGCTCATTTTGAGACATATGGGCCCACATGCAAGGACTAGAGAGAGGACTCTAGGCACTAGGGGTGGACCCCAGCTGACAGCAAACAAGAGAATGGGACCTCGGTCCTTTAACTGCAAGAGGCTGAATTCTGCTGACAACTTGGATGAACTAGGAAACAGAGTCTTCCCAGAACTTCCCGATAAAAGCCCAGCCTTGATTTTGACTTTGTGAAATCTGGAGCAGAGAAACCAGCCAAGCCAGCCCAAGCTTCTGACCTACAGTACTGTGAGACAATAAATTTGTATGGTTTTAAGCTACTAAGTTTGTGGCAATGTGCTATGACAGCAATAGAATATTAGTACAATATCTTTGCTGTGCAAGTTCATGAGACTGGGATTTGAAATGTCACTGCTTGGGCCTGAATTCTGTTTCAGTACCCACAGACTGCATGACCTTGGGCAAGTTACGTAGCCTTTTATGTACTACAGTTTCATCATCTCTAATAAGAAAACCTATCATCACTCCTGATAAATTGTAGGATTATAATGAATATTAAGTTAGATGTTACACATAAAGGCATTAGAAACATGCCTGGCACGTACTAGCATTCAATAATGCTATGTCTTGTGGCTATTTATATTTATGAAGTGTTTCTTCAACTAGATTCTGAGTTCCTGAGATATGGAGATGTAATGAATTAAAAATGGTCACAGGCTCTTACAGCTTTTCCCATAAATACAGGAAACCTCTTTTTCTCCATCACTTGTACCAGGGCTGGCCTTTGACATTCATTGTCCAAAAGAATATGGTGGAATTGATGCTGTGGGAGTCTCAAGGGGACTTGCAACTTTTGCTCTTGCTTCTTTGGAATGCTTCTGCCATCATGTAAAGAAGCCCAGGACGAAAGACCAAGTGGAGAGAGGCCCGGCCATCTCTGTCACTTCAGACGTCCCCAGACCATAGGAGCACTCAGCATCAGCCAAGCCACCAGATTACTGCAGCCACAGAGTCCAGCAGAAGAACTCCCCACTCAGCCCATGAAATCCTGAAGTATAATAACTTGTTGTTTTGACCTGCTAAGTTTCTTTTTTGTGTATTTTGTTTTGACTGCAATACATAGCTGATACTGGAGATTATCTTAAATTTCTTTGCATTTTCCACAGCAAAGCATCCTTGGGACTTAGCCCAGAGCCTTGTACATTATAAATACTCATGTGTTTCTTAATGCAATTATTACCTGCTCTTTCCTTGATTTTTTAATATTCAATATATTTAATTTTATTTATTTATTAAATTAAAATTTTTAATTTAATCTGGTTATCAAGAAGCCTAAAAAAATTTGCAAACTAGATTCATAATTTGGGTAAAAATAGACTTAAACTATGTAGTCAGGATAAGGCAAGTAAGAAAAGTGTCATTGACTATAATAACTGGATAAATATGTGAATAATATATCTTTGACTTATTATACTGATTTTGCACAGGTTGTATAGCTTCTATGGGCCTCGGTTAGGTCATCTGTAAGTTGGGAGGCTTGTATCAGAGGAATTCTACAGTCTTTTCCAAACCCAACATTCCACCATGGAACCCCCTGTTTACAACCAAGCATAGACAGCTGTGGCCATGGGGGCGGGAAGTGCTGAGTTCATTCCAAGTGTGAAGCAGTTGTCAGAGAAGAGAGACTGTTGCCTTCATGGTAGAAGCCAAGACCCAGCGGTCACTGGTTTAAGGGATTCTATTTCATGACATGTTTTGTCATTTGTTGGGAAAGAAATTAATTGGCGATCTTTGTCTGGCTCCCTCTGTCCACATCATAAAGTACATCACAATTGGCAGGTGACTGGCAGCCTCAGCAGGGAGAGGAGAACACAGAATCATTTTAAGAATGAATGGGCCTCTTTTTTTTTTTTTTTTGTGAGGAAGATCAGCCCTGAGCTAACATCCGTGCTAATCCTCCTCTTTTTGCTGAGGAAGACTGGCTCTGAGCTAACATCTATTGCCAATCCTCCTCATTTTTTTTTCCCTGAAGCCTCAGTAGATAGTTGTATGTCATAGCTGCACATCCTTCTAGTTGCTGTATGTGGGACGTGGCCTCAGCATGGCCGGAGAAGCAGTGCGTCGGTGCGTGCCCGGGATCCGAACCCAGGCCGCCAGTAGTGGAGTGCACGCACTTAACCACTAAGCCACGGGGCCGGCCCTGAATGGGCCTCTTATACCTTGCCTAATGGCAGTTTCTTTCACATTTGTGTGACAATAAACACAAATTCCAGCAGTGGTGGAAGATGCTGAAACTTGTTCTACCTTTGGTCAGCAAGGAGATGTAAGAAGATAATTCTCTTAACCTAAATGAATCTAAACAAATGCATGCTGCTGATCACAACAAAATGAAAATGATCTCTTCCTCTGGACAAAATATCCAAGTGCCCACTTATGGAGGGTCAGTAGTTGTTGGGTTACAGTGATACCGACGAGGGTGTTCCGCCCCCTCTCAGGTCCGATGATACACAAAGCTGCTGCTTCTGGTCCCCTGCTCTCTACTACAGACCCTCTTACTGTGGCCAGTTTCTCTAGTTCATTCCATAGCCATAAACCTGAACCTTCATTATTCCTCTTCGCCGTTCCCCACCCCCCTCCTGATACTAGCTTTACTTTTTTGAACATATTTTTCTTTAGCTCTTTGAACATATTTATAACAGCTACTTTCAAGTCTTTGTTTGCTAAATCAAACTTATGGGTCATCTTGAGAATGGCTTCTTTTCACAGCTTTTTTACTGAATATGACTCACATTTTCTTGTTTCTTTATGGATTTGGTTATATACCAGTCATTTTTGATAATACATTGTGGACACTGAAGAATATTGATTTTGTTTTAGTAGGCAATTCAATTATTGGCTGATCACCTTGCATTGTGTAACTTTAGCTTTAGTTATATGCTTTGTTAGGGTAGATGTTTGGAAAGACCAATGTGTTTTCCAACCTCCTTTAACTTGATGGGACTCGACCTCTGAACTCTTGTTTTCCTGCAGATCTTATCGCCGTTTGGTTTTTGGTTTTGGTTGGGTGAGGCTGGAGTAGGGCGTGGTCCTTACTTCTAAGAAGCAGCTTTTTATTGTCTCTGGAAGATATCCAAGGTGTTAATGGCTTTTTAATAAGCACTGCTTGACCACTAATACCTCTTTTCCATGTTGAACCCTGTAGCGGCCACTCTCTGATAAGCCTTGTATAATCTCAGTCTGCTTGTGCACAGCGCAGCCCTTGGCCAAGGACTCATGAAGAACCCCATCTCAAGCTTTTGGAGTCCCTTCTCTGTGCAGCTTCTGCCTCTGGGGTCCTCCCCTATAAATTCCTGTCGCTTCAGCTCCCCTAGCTCTCATCTCTGCCTCCTCAGCTCAGATAGACTGCCAGGATCTGCTTGGACTCCAGCTCACCCAGCTGTAGTCGGGAATCTGTCCCCAGTCAGATTTAGCTAGGCAATTGTGAGACCCACATCATGAGTTTCTTTTCTCAGGGATCACAGGCTCACTGTGGTCCAATGCCTGAGCACAGTGGCCTCATATATTTGTCCCTGTGTTATGCTTGTTTATGATGGGTGGGCTACTATGGTACCATTACTCCACCATTGTCAGAAATTATTATAACCTTCATATAATGTTAACGAAAGAGCTCTTTTATATTTATTTGACATAGTATTTTTTAATCATAAATCAATTCATTTTTTAATCATATACTCCTTCACATACATGAAAAACAAAATGTCAGTAAAATGAATTGGATAAGGTATTCCTAAAACTTCAAATTCTTTTGAATTACTTCAATTCGAAGTTGTTGGTGCTTGTATTTTTCCATACGATAGTGCTCTCTATGCCATTGAGATCACTGTGATGCCGCATTCCTCAAAAGACTGACCTATTGATTCTGTGATTCTCTTCCAAGTTGCTGTCACTTCTGAATTTCGGTGTTCGAACTTTTAAGGAGTATAAATGTGCAGGCGGTGTCACTGTGTGACGGCTGACACCTGGTCCACTGTAATTATAAGATGTCATGGACAGTAAGAAGGCATCCAGATTTCAAAGATATTAAAATGTGGGAAAGTGTGCATATCAGAATTAGTGTATTACAGTATTTGACTTTTAAACTATATGCATCTTAATTGTGAGAAAAATAGAAATCAACTACTAAAAAAATAAAAATCTTTTTCTTATATCATGGGGACTGTATTTAGCATGACTGTAGAATTGGTTGCCTGTCTTTGCTGTTGTAACATACACTGGGTATATAACTTATTCCACTGGTAATTTTTATTAATTCAGCTAAAAAGAGGCATAAAGTTAATTTTGAAAGTCAATGTGAAAAAAAAATGTGTAGAAGAAAGAATAGTATCTATCTCAAAGAATCTATCTATCTGCTGACAAGAAGTCAGGAGAAATGAGTTCTAAACTTGTATATTAATAGCTAACATGTGTTGGTATTGTTCTGTGAGCTTTCAGTAGAAGCTTCCTTAGCCACCTGCATTTAAAAGATGACCTGGCTTTCTCCATCTCACCTGCAAAGCACACTGACATACTTATGGCACATTTGCAGCTCCAGAGATGGCCAATCTCCAGGAAGCCGAACACTGTTGCTCCCCAAAGTCATGGTGCATGTTATCAAGAGTCAGAGGTGTTTAGACCCAAATCTGATTATAACAGTCGCACTTGTTAATGAAACTACATATTTTTATTAAATATAACACAATTCAATGAAATGAGAATCCCAATAGAAAAAAGGTTATTTTTATAAAAACATAAAAACTAAGTTGAATGCATTGGAAAGATTCAGTCTATACAGTGTATTTTTAAAAATGCTGTTGAATTAGGTACAGGTGAAACAACCACTACAAATTGGGGAACTATAAAAATCTAAAAGAATTCTGTGTTTAGATCAACTCATGAGTCTTTAAATCTTTTCTTCTACTTTAAAGGAATGAAAACTTTATGGATAACCAGAAACCCAACTGGAGGGCCCATACTCGAAGAAAAGGCCTTGGCCCTACGTGAAAGATGAACAAATGAATATATATACATATATATATATTAGGTTTATATGTATATAAGGTTATTATATATTATATATATTAGGTTCAAATATCTATAAATAAATATATATAAATACATGTATTAGGTTGAAAATAAACAATTTAGTGTTTGTATTTTTTAATGAAGCACTGCTTACACTGACATTTTGTATACATTTGTCTTTATTACTTTGAATAAGATAGCTTCTATTATTATTATGTCACTTTTACAGATGAAGAAACTGAAACCAAAACCGAGAGAGATTAAGGAATACGCTATGGTCACATAGCCACCGAGTGATGGAGATGGGATGCCCACCCAGGCAGTACAGTTCCAGAGCCCTCCACCCTCAAGCTGAACAGCCTCTCACTGACTTGCTGTGTGTACTGAGAAAAAACATTCAGCTTCTCCAAATTCGATTTTTTTTTAATCTGTAAATTCAGAGAGTTCTATCAGATATGCTAGGTCCTTTTTCAATTCTAAAAATTTAACTTCTGTGACATAATTCTCTACCACTTAAGTATGGCTCTGATACTTATGTTCTTCATGAGTACTTTTACTGGATAGGTTCCTACTAAGAGCAGGTGGGGAAAAATACTTTCAATTTTTATTTGAATTATCACTACCTCATACTGATAACAGCATGGCTAAATTGGAACAATCCTACTAAGAGATTCTGAGCTTTTCTTTGATGATTTTACACTGATTCCAAGTTTCAAAACATTTTTTTAAGAGCTCAAGACACTGATGGGGTAAACGAGCTGGAGTCTCACCAGCGGTTGGTTTGAGATACGAATCTCTGAGGCAGAAAAGGTGACTCCTGCCCAGGATGACTAGTATTAATCTTTGGCCTTTCCTGAGGATCTTTCTCATACCAAAGCTTGCTTTAAAATTTCACTTGTCAGATGTCCTATAACTAATGCCATTCAAGTTTTTGATACCTAAGTTCAAACATCCTTTTTGAAAAATCCTCACACTCTGTTCCTTTTGTGGCCTTATTAATCTTTGCTGGCCTTGAATAATGAACGGCCTTTGGTGGGCATCTAACACCACAGTCTGATAGCACAGCACTTGTTCTGGAACCTTCCAACAATCTCTCTGTGTTGGTCAATATGTATTAGGCATCCTCATTCACTTTAATCATAACTAAAAAATCCACAATTATTTGGTTAATTTTTCAAACATTGACATTGTCATTGACATTGTCAGTCTCTATCGGACAGTATATCAAAGACTGGATTTTTCCATAAAACTGTGCATGTTTGGAATCCTAAGTGTTTTTATGAATAGAATTGAACTAAAAATGTATATAAAATAAATGATGTTGATTAATATGGAGTGTCCTTAAGAATGTATATAACACTACATAATAAAACAGAGATCACTGGGCCAGCCCCGTGGCTTAGCGGTTAAGTGAGCGCGCTCCGCTGCTGGCAGACCGGGTTCGGATCCCGGGCGCGCACCGACACACTGCTTCTTCGGCCATGCTGAGGCTGCGTCCCACATACAGCAACTAGAAGGATGTGCAGCTATGACATATGACTATCTACTGGGGCTTTGGGGGAAAAAAATAAATTAATTAAAAAAAACCAAAAAGACCAGAGATCACCTGGAAAGTAAAATTTTGCAATATACGAAAAAAATTCTATTTTCACATAATTTATCGTTAGACTTATGTCAGAGAATTTTCTAATTAATTCCCAATCAATTTTTGGCAAAGTTTGTTGCTTCTACTTCCAGAAGATAAAGTGCATAGCAAACATAAGCTATTTCCCAGTTTTTTTATGTTCTTGTATTCTATTACCTTAGCCCTGCGTTTATCTCAGGTGTTCATTTACAACGATCTAAATGAAATTTTTGAGATGAATATTAGTTTTTGACAACATACCAACATCTGTTCCCAATCAAGGTAATAGGGTTACAGTCAACAGGATATAAACAACTCATGGAAACATTCATGTTGAGAAAGCCCCTTCTGGGACAATTGAAAGAGAGATTTTCTGTTTCGTAGGTGGGTGACTTCCATTCGAAGCTGGGGAGGCATTGCCACTGGAAGACAACATGGATTAGGGCTGATACAAAGATGAATCTCAGACATAATCTAAGGTCAGCCACCCGCAGAGCTTTGCTTGTTTTTAAAATGGATTGTTCAGATATGGCGTCCCTTACGTGGAGAAATGCAGCAAATGAAAAGATAAGGAGAGAAGGGTGACTGTTCTCAGATAAGCCTGAAAAATTTATTAACCGTTGTGTTATCTTAAACATTTCACTAGGACAGTGGGTGTAACATAGACTTAATATCAAGGTGGGACTGAGGAAAGTAAACAAGTGTATCTCAGAATATGTATCTCTAAGTGGATTCTTTAGTTACTTTTTAAAAAAGACTTTGTTTTGATCCATACGAAAATTTTAGGTTTGAGGAACAAAGGGAACCATATAGAGCAAGTTACCAGCCAAGGAAACAGAAGTAATTGTATACCTTCTTGCCTTTTTATATTTATTAAGCTGGTGTAATTCTATTTTAAGGCGCTTTGTCTCAATGGCATATTGGTAATTATTTCCAATGTAAAACCTAAGGAAGGGTGAGGCAATTTGTTCCAGATGCTCTGGTCTCAGAGACATTATTTTCTTCCTCTTCCGAGACAAACACCACAGGAATGTTTGCTGCCTCTCTTTTCCCAGAATCGCTTACTTTCTAACAGAGCCACAGACTACACCTGAGGATCTTATAAGTCCTTGCCCACGTTTTGGTGAGCTTCATTTGTCACAGCTTCTCCAACAGTGTGACTGGCTCAATTTCCTCATTATGTGAAAGAAAAAATGTTTAGTCTATACTCGTTGAAGCATGCATGGCCTCTGGAAATATTTTTGAATAAACACCATTTTCACTAAGATGACTTTTCTTCCTGTAGCTCTGTGTCATTCTAGGTGATTGATATCCCAGAGGCGTGGCTTTGAGGCTCTTTGGTGCTAAGCATGCAAACAACGCCACCTGATTTAGGCGATCCTCCAAGGACAGCTGCTGCTTTCTCAGAGAAAGTTCCTCGGCCACTTATTTAAGATCTGCCAACCTAGGCTCTACCGAGAACTTCTCCTTCAGTTTAAACATATACACATCTGTGGAAAATAAATTTTCCTTCCTTCTCCTTCAGCCATTCCTGTATATACTTATCCTAAATGAAAATAGTCTGTAGGTTCGGAGACGGCACTTCTTTAGCTCTTCACCTCTCTGTTCCTCTCGCCGCCTCAAACCAGGAAGTCCTTTTTGAAGCTGAGATTGCCCTTAACCAGAAACCTCAAAAGTGAACTCTGCAAAGAAATTGTGTATGTGTGTGTGCATGTTCCGGGACGGAAGGAGAATAATCTTTTAAGAATTTTTTACAATAAACTGTTAATTAGAAAATTTCAGAGTTCACTTAGTCCTAGGGGAAGTACCTGGACAAAAACAGGCCCCAAAATAGTTGGATTCTTCTAGAACCTAAATTATTCTTAGGGTTTTATCGACTGGTTTTATCCCTTAATTATAAGAACAATTTTTGAACATTGGGTAAATCCTGTGAGGCGCCACTTAGTTCATTGTAGTAGTAATTTCAAAAATGGTACCCTGGTGACTTGACAGATTCTATGCCATTTTCAAAAGTGCCAAGTTTATACTCAGACACAGGAAAAATCTGGAATGTTATCTGCATATACCTTAATTAGCTACTTCCTCTCAAAGAGACTACAATTACCAATGCACTACAAAACCAGGGTTTCTGAAGGTGTTGTCAATGTCACCTCACAAAGCTCTCGGGAGCAGTGACCTCAGTTCACCTTCAAACTATTCTGCCTTTGCTCTGTGTTGTACAAGGGTTTCACTTCCACTGCACTGTTTCACTGCCAGGCTCTTATCTCAGTGGAGAGTCAGTGCTGGGGCCCCCACTAACATTTCGAGAGGGTAAAGGAAAGAACTCTCAGCTCAGGTCAGAGGTGTCAGGATTCAGAGACCTTAACACCAGGCTCAATGCCTGAAATCTGGTCTGAACACGACAAATAAAGACAAAACTGGTCCAGCATCGCCATACCCTCTCCTACCAAGTCCCTGTTATTCAAAACACCTTTTAGAGAACATGTTGGCCTAACATGGAATAGAAAAATGTCAAGTTGAAGGAGAAAGTATAGAGTGTGACTGGTGCATTTTCAGAATTGTTGGCATGAGTTTAAATTACTTAAAGGTTGTGGGTTCTAATCCTACCTTCAGAGCTTTCTTATATCTTACTATTTTGTTTCCCAGTTTATTGTAACATCCTACTTTATGCATTATCGTGAGAAATAATACAAATGGGTTTAAAGTTATTTTTTTCTTTGGGACAAAAACATTCCTATTTATTTATTTATTTATTTATTTATTTATTTTAAATTTTTTGTTTATTGCAGTAACATTGGTTTATAACATTGTAAAAATTTCAGGTGTACATCATTGTACTTCTATTTCTGCATAGATTACATCATGTTCACCACCAAAATACTAATTACAACCCATCACCACACACATGTACCCAATTATCCCTTTCACCCTCCTCCCTCCCCCCTTCCCCTCTGGTAACCACCAATCCAATCTCTGTCCCTATGTGTTTGTTTATTGTTGTTATTATCTACTACTTAATGAAGGAAATCATACGGTATTTGACCTTCTCCCTCTGACTTATTTCACTTTGCATCATGCCCTCAATGTCCATCCATGTTGTCACAAATGGCTGGATTTCATCGTTTCTTATGGCTGAGTAGTATTCCATTGTGTATATATACCACAGCTTTTTTATCCATTCGTCCCTTGATGGGCACTTAGGTTGCTTCCAAGTCTTGGCTATCGTGAATAAGGCTGCAATGAACACAGGGGTGCATGTACCTTTGCAAATTGGTGTTTTCAAGTTCTTTGGATAAATACCCAACAGTGGAATAGCTGGATCATATGGTAGTTCTATCGTTGATTTTTTGAGGAATCTCCATACAGTTTTCCATAGTGGCTGCACCAGTTTGCACTCCCACCAGCAGTGTATGAGAGTTCCCTTCTCTCCACAACCTCTCCAACACATGTTGTTTCCTGTCTTGTTAATTATAGCCATTCTGACGGGCGTGAGGTGATATCTCATTGTAGTTTTGATTTGCATTTCCCTGATAGTTAGTGATTTTGAACATCTTTTCATGTGTCTGTTGGCCATCTGTATATCTTCTTTGGAGAAATGTCTGTTCAGGTCTTTTGCCCATTTTTAATTGGGTTGATAGTTTTTGTTGTTGAGATGCATGAGTTCTTTATATATTTTGGAGATTAAGCCCTTATCAGATGTATGGTTTGCAAATATCTTCTCCCAATTGTTAGGTTGTCTTTTCGTTTTGTTGATGGTTTCCTTTGCTGTGCAGAAGCTTTTTAGTTTGATGTAGTCCCATTTGTTTATTTTTTCTATTGTTTCTCTTGCCCGGTCAGATGTGGTGTTTGAAAAGATGTTGCTAAGACTGATGTCGAAGAGCGTACTGCCTATGTTTTCTTCTAGAACTTTCACAGTTTCAGGTCTTACATTCAAGTCTTTAATCCATTTGGAGTTAATTTTTGTGTATGGTGTAAGGTAAGAGTCTACGTTCATTTTTTTGCATATGGCTATCCAGTTTTCCCAACACCATTTGTTGAAGAGACTTTCTTTTCCCCATTGTATGTTCTTGGCTCCTTTGTCAAAGATTAGCTGTCCATAGATGTGTGGGTTTATTTCTGGGCTTTCGATTCTATTCCATTGATCTGTGTGTCTGTTTTTGTGCCAGTACCATGCTGTTTTGGTTACTATAGCTTTGTAGTATATTTTGAAATCAGGGAGTGTGATACCTCCAGCTTTGTTCTTTTTTCTCAGGATTCCTTTAGCTATTCGGGGTCTTTTGTTGTTCCATATAAATTTTAGGATTCTTTGTTCTATTTCTGTGAAAAATGTTGTTGGAACTTTGATAGGGATTGCATTGAATCTATAGATGGCTTTAGGAAGTATGGACATCTTAACTATGTTAATTCTTCCAATCCAAGAGCACGGAATATCTTTCCATTTCTTTGTGTCTTCTTCAATTTCTTTCAGAAACGTTTTATAGTTTTCGTGTACAGATCTTTCACCTCTTTGGTTAAGTTTATTCCTAGGTATTTTATTCTTTTTGTTGCAATTGTAAATGGGATGGTATTCTTAATTTCTCTTTCTGCTACTTCGTTGTTAGTGTACAGAAATGCAACTGATTTTTGTATGTTGATTTTGTATCCTGCAACTTTACCATATTCGTTTATTACTTCTAAAAGTTTTCTGGTGGATTCTTTAGGGTTTTCTATATATAAAATCATGTCATCTGCAAATAGTGACAGTTTCACTTCTTCCTTTCCAATTTGGATCCCTTTTATTTCTTTCTCTTGCCTGATTGCTCTGGCTAGGACTTCCAATACTATGTTAAATAGGAGTGGTGACAGTGGGCATCCTTGTCTGGTTCCTGTTCTTAGAGGGATAGCTTTCAGTTTTTCACCATTGAGGATGATATTAGCTGTGGGTTTCTCATATATGGTCTTTATTATGTTGAGGTACTTTCCTTCTATACCCATTTTATTCAGAGTTTTTATCATAAATGGATGCTGGATCTTGTCAAATGCTTTCTCTGCATCTATTGAGATGATCATGTGATTTTTGTTCTTCATTTTATTAATGTGGTGTATTACGTTGATTGATTTGCGAATGTTAAACCATCCCTGCATACCTGGAATAAATCCCACTTGATCATGGTGTATAATCTTTTTAACGTATTGTTGTATGCGATTTGCTAGTATTTTGTTGAGGATTTTCGCATCGATGTTCATCAGTGATATTGGCCTGTAATTTTCTTTTTTTGTGTTGTCCTTGTCTGGTTTTGGTATCAGGGTAATGTCAGCTTCGTAGAATGAGTTAGGGAGCTTCCCCCCCTCCTCAATTATTTGGAAGAGTTTGAGAAGGATAGGTATTAAGACTTCTTTGAATGTTTGGTAGAATTCACCAGGGAAGCCGTCTGGTCCTGGACTTTTATTTTTGGGGAGGTTTTTGATTACTGTTTCGATCTCCTTACTGGTGATTGGTCTATTCAAATTCTCTACTTCTTCTTGATCCAGTTTTGGAAGGTTGTATGATTCTAAGAATTTATCCATTTCTTCCAGATTGTCGAATTGGTTGGCATATAGTTTTTCATAGTATTCTCTTATAATCTTTTGTATTTCTGAGGTGTCTGTTGTAACCTCTCCTCTTTCATTTCTGATTTTACTTATTTGTGCCTTCTCTTTTTTTCTTGGTGAGTCTAGCTAAAGGTTTGTCTATTTTGTTGATCTTTTCAAAGAACCAGCTCTTGGTTTTATTAATTTTTTCTATTGTTTTTTTGGTCTCTATTTCATTTATTTCTGCTCTGATTTTTATTATTTCCCTTCTTCTACTGATTTTGGGCTTTGTTTGTTCTTCTTTTTCCAGTTCCTTTAGGTGCATTGTTAGATTGTTTATTTGAGATTTTTCTTGTTTGTTGAGATAGGCCTGTATTGCTATAAACTTCCCTCTTAGAACCGATTTTGCTGTATCCCATAAATTCTGGCATGTCATATTTTAATTTTCATTTGTCTCCAGGTATTTTTTGATTTCTTCTTTGATTTCTTTGTTAACCCAGTCGTTGTTCAGTAGCATTTTGTTTAATCTCCATGTATTTGTGGCTTTTCTGATTTTCTTCCTATAGTTGATTTCTAGTTTCATACCTTTGTGGTCAGAAAAGATGCTTGGTATTATTTCAGTCTTCTTAAATTTATGGAGACTTGTTTTGTGGCCTAATATGTGATCAATCCTGGAGAACGTTCCATGTGCATTTGAAAAGAACGTGTATTCTTCGGTTTTTGGATGGAATGCTCTGTATATATCTACTAGGTCCATCTGTTGTAGTGTGTCGTTTAAGGCCAATGTTTCCTTATTGATCTTCTGTTTGGATGATCTATCCGTTGGTGTAAGTGGAGTGTTAAAGTCCCCTACTATTATTGTGTTACTGTCTATTTCTGTTTTTATGTCTGTTAATAATTGCTTTATATATTTAGGTGCACCTACATTGGAGTGCGTAGATATTTCCAAGTGTTATATCCTCTTGTTGGATTGTTCCCTTGATCATTATGTAATGCCCTTCTTTGTCTCGTTTTACAGTTTTTGTTTTAAAGTCTATTTTGTCTGATATGAGTACTGCTACCCCAGCTTTCTTTTCATTGCCATTTGCGTGGAGTATCTTTTCCATCCCTTCACTTTCAGTTTGTGAGTGTCTTTAGGTCTGAAGTGTGTCTCTTGTATGCAGCATATATATGGGTCTTGTTTTTATCCAGTCAGCCACCCTATGCCTTTTAATTGGAGCATTTAGTCCATTGACGTTTAAAGTAGCTATTGATAAGTATGTACTTACTGCCATTTTTAACTTTTCTTTTTTTTTTTTTTCTCAGTGTTTTAGTAGTCCTTCTCTGTTCCTTACTTCTTCTATACAGAATTGATGGTCACTTTAGTTTGACCTCTGTCTGAAAGCTGTACTCTTTAACTACCCTCCTCCCTCCTTTTATGTTTTTGATATCATATCCAACCTCTTTTTGTGCATTTGTATCCATTACGTTCTAATCGTGGAAATAGATAATTTTTCCTATTTGTGGTCTTCTCTTTTCCCCTTAAATCAGTCCCTTTAACATTTCTTGTAACACTGGTTTCTTGGTGACAAACTCCTTTAATTTTTGCTTATCTGGGAAAATTTTGATCTCTCCTTCCATTTTGAACGATAACCTTGCTGGGTAGAGTATTCTTGGCTGTAAGTTTTTTCCTTTTAGCACTTTAAATATATCATGCCATTCTCTTCTAGCCTGTAAGGTTTCTGCTGAGAAGTCAGCTGATAGCCTTATGGGGTTTCCTTTGTATGTAACTTGACATTCTCTTGCGGCTTTTAGGATTCTCTCTTTATCTTTAATTCTGGACATTTTGATTATGATGTGTCTTGGTGTGGGCCTCTTTGGGTTTATCTTGTTTGGGGCTCTCTGTGCCTCCTGTACCTGGATGTCTGTTTCCTTCCTTAGGTTAGGGAAGTTTTCATCTATTATTTCTTGAAATAGATTCTCTGCCCCCTTGTCTCGCTCTTCTCCTTCCGGGACACCTATAACACGGATGTTAGTGCGCTTGATGTTGTCCCAGAGGTCCCTTAGACTGTCCTCACTCTTTTTAATTCTTTTCTCTTTTACCTGTTCACCTTGGGTAATTTCTTCTAGTCTTTCTTCCAGCTCACAGATCCGTTCTTCTGTATCCTCTACTCTGCTTTTGAGTCCCTCTATTGAGTTTTTCATTTCCAGTATTGTATTCTTCATTTCTGATTGGTTCTTTTTTATATCTTCCATTTCTTTGTTGACATTCTCACTGAGTCCATCTATTCTTCTCCCCAGATCAGTGAGCATCCTTAACACTCTTAGTTTGAACTCTCTGTCAGGTAGGTTGCTCATTTCTGTTTCACTAAGTTCCTTTTCTGGGGTTTTGTCCTGTTCCCTTACTTGGAATGTATTCTTTTGCCTCTTCATTTTGCCTCTTTCCCTGTGCTTGTGTCTACGTATTAGGTAGGTCAGCTACGTCTCCTGCTCTTGGATAGGTGACCTTATGTAAGTGATGGCTTAGGAGGCTTCCAGTGTGCTTCCTCAGTTCTCAATGTTCCAGGGTGACCCCTATGTGGGCTACGTGTATCCTTCTGCTGTGGCCTGTTTGCTCTCCCTGTAGGTGCCCAGGGAGGCTGAGTTATGCTCCTGGCCAGCTGTTGTAATGCTCAGCTGCTTGTAGTTGTTGTGGGTCCTTCAGTCTCTTTATCAGCTGTGGGGAGCCCCAGCACAGTTGGCTGCAAGTTCTAATACCACATTTGTGTTGCAGTATTTCTTTTAAGTGAGTAGGCCCCCAGCGTGGCAGGTTGTTAGGCTCAGGGCCTTACAATTGCTGTAAGCCTCTAGCCTATTAGGTCTCTTGTCAGCTCTCTGAGGATTGCAGCTGGGTGGGGCTGGCCTCAGGCACAGGAGCACCCAATTGTTTCAGGTTTTGGAAGGTGGAGCAAACCTCCTATGTGGGTCTTTGAGAAGTACAAGTCTTCTGTGGCTGAGAAGCCCTGCCGCCCACAGGTCCACACACACAGTCAACACAGTCCTGCCCCGTGTGGGCGCCCCGACCTCCCCAAGTGGACCCAGTCTCTCCACGGCGGGAGCCCCACACACTCTCCCACCGCCCCACACTCTCCACCCGCTCCTTGTGCACACCCTGCCCCGCTCAAGTCAGCTCAGTTGCCAGGCTGCAGAGAATCCAGTCACCAATCTATGCAGGCCCACACGTTGCCTGAGGGCTTGTTGTTGGGTGGGGCTAGTCTCTAGGGTGGGCTGCCTGCCCTGGCTGAGCTGGATTAAATCGGTGCTCTAGCGGGTAGAGCAGACCCTGGGCTAGCAGGTCTCAGGGAGAACTCCAATGGCGTCTGTGTCGGCACGCTCACACCAGGCCACAACAATGGCCGCCGCCAATGTCCCAGTCCCTGGAGAGGTCTCACCCCTCACCGAGATGCACTCAGGGCCTATTAGGTGAGTCTCTTGTCACCGAAGCACTGTGCACCTTTCTTTCTGGTGATTTTAGGATTCTTTCTGGAACGGGTGAGTTTGTGCGCGGGCCCTTTAAGAGCCAGTTTTAGTTTCTTTGTGAACCGGGTTTTCTGGGGGTGCTACCCAATGCTTTAGTAGCAGGCAAAGTCAGATATTATGCTGCTGGTCTCAATTGTGCTGGGTCCACAAAATGCCCACAGCGGGGGCGCTCCCCGGCTCAGGGCCCCGCGCCTCCAGGGAGGCTGCGTACCTGTGAGCTGCTCCCGGCGGCCGTGAAGCTGGCGGCTTGTGAAGGCGGCGTTTTTCCTCTCCAGAAGGTTGTCTCTGCCTCTTCTACCCCAGTTAGGATTGTCCGTTGTTGCAGGAGTTCCTCTTATCCAGTTTTCAGTTCTGTCTCAGGGGTAACTTTTCCACGAGTAGTTGTAAATTGGCTGTGTCCACGGGAGGAGGTGAGTTCAGAGTCTGCCTACGCTGCCATCTTGACTCCGCCCCTCAACATTCCTATTTAAATATGAAGTAAGAGTTTCTAGTTTCGTAATTTGCTTTTCTCCATCTAAGGTGTTGAACCAGTTGGAGACTGAAAGAATCAACCCATTAAATGTCTTACTGAATCACATTCACTGTTCAGCCTGAGTTGCAAGAAGTGTTTTCAGATGAATGCTCAACAGGTATCCAGTAAGACTACTCATGCTTCAAAGTCTAATACCTGGCTAGTGATCAAACATTTCTTTAAAAAGTAACTGAAAGTAGTATCAGTTACAGCACATATTTTATCCCCTTACATTGTATGTTCATAGCAGACCTAAAGATTAGTAGATTTCCAGAGAGAATGCGCTCTGCCCTTACTGTGTGGTTTGGGAATGTAATACACACAGAATCAATGAGTTCAGCCCCATAGTATAAATGCATCTTCATACACTCTTTCCCCAACTCCCATTGCCTAACTATACACAGAGATTTGACTTTCCTCTCTCCATCCCAAGAAAAAAGAGAGCATAAGTTTCCTAGAGTTATTAGCATGCTCATGATCTTTCTGCATTTCCATTTATGTGAATTTTATGTTGCTACACAACTTTCATCCAAATCCCTGTGGCCAAAAGCTTAATGATGAAATCTCTGAGGGAAACTGTTTTTGGCTGAAGCTTTGTCATGGAGTCATAGCACTCTTTGGGAGTCTAGGTATTCATGTTACCACACAAAAATGGGGTTCTCCTACCCGATGCACATTAAAAAGTCAATTAGGGCTGGCCTGGTGGCGTAGTGGTTAAGTGCACGCGCTCCGCTGCTGGCGACCCAGGTTCGGATCCCGGGCACTCACTGATGCACTGCTTGTCAGGCCATGCTGTGGCAGCATCCCATATAGAGTGGAGGAAGATAGGCACAGATGTTAGCCCCAGGCCAGTCTTCCTCAGCAAAAAGAGGAGGATTGGCATGGATGTTAGCTCAGGGCTGATCCTCCTCACAAAAAAAAAAAAAAAAAAAAAAAGTCAATTAATTACAGCATCAGCTTTTGGGAAAAGAAAATAGCTTTATTGCTAGACTGATCTGCTAGGAGATAGGTGGTGGCCTATGCCCTCAGATCTGTCTCCCCGATTCAGGGTCTGGGGTGAAATTTAAGAGGTTAGGGAAAATAGGCTGGTATGCAGAAATGCTGGTGGGACAGGTTTTGATTGGTGGGCTTTAAGTATTTACGGTAAGGTTCCAAACATTTACGGTAAGGTGAAGAAGGGGTTTTAACACCAGATCATCCTGGATGATGGATCCCTCGCTTCTGATGAGAGTCCAACTTTCAAGTTCCAGTCATGTTCCAGTTCTTTGGTTCTGTGGGGAGGAGAATCTTTGGTTCCGAGGTCATTTCAGGTCAAGATTTCTTCTTCTGTGCATGCTCTGGCTACGTGACTATGCAAATTTTCTGAAAAACAGTTCTTAACCACTCTGTTGATAAAAGATGGAGTCTGTTTGAACTGGCTCTAGTGCACTCGTGGTTATGTTCATGGAATCTAAGTATCAGTGGTCCATACTGACTGGACCTGTGTTCTTCCTTGAGAAAACAGGCAGCCTATTTACTATTGAGCAGGATAATTCCTTATCGTGGGGGCCATCCTGTGCCCTGTAGAACATTTAGCAGCGTGCCTGGCAGCGAGCCTGTAGAGGTCAGTAGCACCTCTCTCCTGCTCCCAGTTGTGACGATCAAAAATGTCTCTAGATATTGCCAAATGTCTCCTAGGGGGCAAAATCACTGCCCCCACAACCCCCATAACCTGAAAACCAATGGGTTGAAGAACCATTCCACAACATCTTGCAGTTAGTTCTTGGAATTTCAATCTCATCTGAGTTAACACATTAGTAACAGGGTATTGCATTTATAATTTGCAAAGTGCTTTTCGCATAGAGCACTATATTAACTCTCCCAACAGCCCCAGGACACATTTATTGATATTCTTCTTTTAAGACATAAAGACTGGCTCAGGGCTGGGAAGTGACAAACTCTTAAAGTGACAGGTGACAAAACACTTAATGTGTGATTTCCAGGACACTTCGCTTTGGCCTTCAGCCCTGGGATTCCTGTGGTTCAGTTTGTCTAATATGACCATGCATTAGATTGTTGAATTAATTTCTCTTATGTCGGGGCTAGAAGGAATCTTAGAAGTTTTTTGGCACAGTTTAGGGCTGGCCTGGTGGCGTAGTGGTTAAGTGCACGCGCTCCGCTGCTGGCGACCCAGGTTCGGATCCCGGGCACTCACTGATGCACTGCTTGTCAGGCCATGCTGTGGCAGCATCCCATATAGAGTGGAGGAAGATAGGCACAGATGTTAGCCCCAGGCCAGTCTTCCTCAGGGTTTATAAAGATACTCATTTGAGAAAAGCAATAAGACAGGAAGACATTGCTAATGTGTCTTTGCACCAGAACCCATGATTCAAGCAAATACTCTTTCCTCAAATGAATAGAAAAATTGTCACAAACAGATTTGACCTGCTGTGTTATGGTTGTCAAGGTTATTTACTCAATAAATGTTCATTGAGAATCTATATTTATGAAGCACTGTGGTCAGTATTGAGAAGACAGTAATAAATAAGATAAGCGGGAATCTGCCCTCATGGAACTTAAGTTCTAGTGCAGGGTAAAGAAAAGTAAACAATCAATTGCAATGCAGTATGATGAGTGCACTTAGAGGGCACCACTCACATTGTAGTCTATGTAATTGGCACCCCTGAAGTAATTTTCACAAACTACAATATGAGTGGTGTTCTGGGTAAGAAATATAATGGGTGTTAGAGACTGAATGGTTGTGTCTACCCAAAATTCGGATGTGCAGCCCCAACCCCTAATGTGACTGTATTTAGAGATATGGCCCCATTAGGAAGGTAATTAAGGTTTCCCTAGGGGAAAACTGGGTTGCAGAGGAATCAGTGACTTGCCTAGATAACAAATGTGGCAAAGTCAGGACTTAGACCCATGCCTCCAAACTTCCTAACCAGTGTTCTTTTCATTATATGCTGCTTGACCAACATTAGATGAATGAATGAAGAAATAGAATACAAATAAATACATTTGTGTGTGTGTGTGTGTGTGCCTGTGTGAACTGGTGAGGTAGAACTACAGGCTGTGTTCTCCAGTGTTCAAAATGGTTGCAGCTGGACTCTTCCAGTATTACCAGTCATAATATTATGCCTTGGAATGAATATCAGAAGGAAAAAAGAGGTGGTGGGAGGAGGGGAGCCCTTTAAGGAGAGACTAATTTCTGTGCTTAAGAAGACAGCCTTTCTAGTAAACTTCATTCCACACCCCAACTCCCTAACATCTTTCCTTATCGTCGATGAGAAATTGTCAAATCCTATAAACTCAACCTGTGCAGTGGCGAAGGTGCGATTGTCTGCCAGGCTGGGCTGTCTGAAAATCCAAATGCTCTCTGCTAATAGCACTCTTGTCATGCATGCTGATCCTTTGTTTCCGTGCCCCCAAAGTCTTTGCTATGCAAATCAAACCACAGGGGCACTTTAACATGTAAATCACATAATCTCCCTCATGTGGGATGAATGGGATGAATTGACAGGATTTTAAACTCCTTGACTGTTGGGAGGTAATAAACGGTACTTATTTAACTGGCATTATTGCATTGGGCACATCTCCTGCACTGGGCTTTACTCAATGGTTCCGCCATGCCAGGGGAGAGCTAGTGTGATTATTAACACTGCTGTCAAAGGAATCAGAGGGCCTCGAACCTCAGAAATGCTGACCACCTTCGGGGAAGAAAGTAAGACACTCCTCAGACACTCTGCTGAGTTCTGCGTCTCCCTTGAGGGTGAGCTTTTCTTCTTTAATTAGTGAATGAACGCTGAATCTTCCTGGGAAAGGCTGTTTTCAGTCTGTTTCACAGGTAAAAGAGCCAAGGAGAGTTAAAGGGATATTTCAGGCCCCAGAGCTGAGAAGGGGTCCAGGCTGGGGTGGGCAGCCAAACCCAAGGGAGGCTGTAGAAGGCCGCGCTCTTCCCAGCTGCCTGCTGCAGGCCTGATCTCGAGTTTGGGGCTAAGTCCCTTAAGCGCCTCATGCTAGTTTCCTTTCCAGGAAAACAGGGATAATGCTAGGGATAGAGGAGTAGCGACCAGATCCTGTTTGTAATGACAGCTGAGCTGCTTGGGGAAGATGGGCTTGTTCCAGAAATGAAGTGTGATTCCATTAAAATGTGTGATCTCTTGAAACAGCCTACCTTGTTTTGGAGTGTGTGGTACTGGGTTTATTTGTTGGCAGCAAATTGATGAGAACAATATTTTGGCCCTCCAGCATCAGTTTGAGCAAGGCACAGCTGAAAGGCAACTTTAGCTTTTAACGGGCTGGTGCTTTCCCTGTGTGTGTGTGAAGGGTTTGACAATGGTAATGTGCTCATTTCAGCCATTACTTGGGTGGCAGTCCCCACCTGGGCACTGTTCCAAGATTCTTTTGAGTTGACTATTTGGAACTCAATATACATTTTCCCATAGAAACAATGGCTGTGAGGCTTCTTGGATGGTGGACAAAGATTGATCGGACCTGAATGTAGCTGCAATACTGTGCATTTGCAACTAAAAGCTAGCAAGAGAAATTAGAAGCAAGTATGAGAAATTCCCCCTTTTTTCTTCTTTTTTGTGAGGAAGACTAGCACTGAGGTAACATCTGTTGCCAATCCTCCTCTTTTTGCTGAGGAAGATTGGCCCTGGGCTGACATCTGTGCCCATCTTCCTCTACTTTGTATGCGGGACGACTGTCACATCATTGCTCGATAAGTGGTGTGTATGTCCGCACTCGGGGTCCGAACCCGTGAACCCTGGGCCGCCAAAGTGGAGTGCTCGAACTTAACCACTATGCCACTGGGCCGGCCGCGAGGAATTCCCCTTTTAAAAAATGTCACATAATATATTTAAACCTATCTAAGCACTGCAAAACTTAAAACCACAAGATCCTTGGCCTGCCTTTGTCTGACACTTTTGGAGGAGCAGAAGTGGAGTCCCTTGGAGCATTCTCCTGATACGCACCAGACTGTAGGAGGAGGGAGGAATGAAAAGGGGATGTTGTCCTAAATGGAGAGGGGAGAAAAGGTGGCTACATCACCCTAAGCCAGACCACTCCACCTCTCGGGCTGCTTTTCAGATTATTGGGGTGACAGGGTGTGGTGGATGCTGCGGGGCACCATCCATATCCCTCTCTGGTCCAAGACACCTGTTGCCCAGATCTTGGGAGTGTTGCTGCTGAGGGCTCACAGCTGAGCACTGCCCCAGGAATTGTCCTCTGCCTGCCGGAGCTGCCTTCCCCAAAGTCATGACCCTTTCCTGGAGCAGCCCTCACCTAATAACCTGTCAATTTAGAAATATTAAGCCTGGCCCCCTTGCATTAATTTGGGACAACTCTGAAGGACCGCGCTAGCTTCACAACCTCTGTAGGATTGGCTTCTGTTGTGACTACATCCCAGTTCAACTTCTTCCTCTACCTCAAACATATTTCCTTCACTTCCATGCACATGTTGGTCCTAACTGCATTCACCAATAAAACTGTATGCAGGGGCCGGCCTGGTGGCATAGCAGTTAAGTTCTGGCTTTCTGCTTCGCTGGCCTGGGGTGTGCTGGTTCAGCTCCTGGGCGTGGACCTACTCACTGCTCATCAAGCCATGCTGAGGCAGCGTCCCATATAGAAGAGCTACAATTCTATAGCTATGCTACATAACTATGTACTGGGGCTTTGGGGAGAAAAAAGAAAAAAGAGAAAGATTGGCAACAGGTGTTAGCATAGGGCCAATCTTCCTCAAAAAAAAAAAAAAACAGAAAACAAAAAACTGCATGCAAATCTCTGTCTCAGACTCTGTTTCCAGTGAACCTGACCTAAGACAGACAAGCAGACAAGTACAAGTAGGAATAAAGAGACGATCAGTCGAGATTGTCCATTATTGGTGGTGGAGGGGCTGACAGCTGATCCATAGGAAAGGGGAGCATCTGTAAGGATACTAGCAGAGCGAATACTGCACTAGAGATGATAGCAGCTATTCTGGCAGGGTAGGTGTTTAATATTATTTCTATATGAGGTAGATCCAGTAACTTGGCCAAAGCCATCAAAGGAGACCAGTCTTTACACAAAGAGTAGTAAAGAATTCAAGTGAGCTGGTCCTTTAGGCCTACACTATCTGATTTTCCTCCAGCATTTCGGCTAAGTTGAATGACACAGCTCTCTGAAGCAATTTGGAAGTCTCCTTGCTTTCTCGCGAAGACTTTCTTGCTGAGTTCCACGCCTGGCTTTTCTGAACAGGATGTTGAAAGATTATTGATCACAGAAACATCTTTTCTCCAAATGACTGCTTGCTGCCAGCTGCAATCAGTAACGGTGCCAGGTTAGAGTTGGGGTTTGCTCACCTTGTCCATCTGAGGTTGGGTTATGGTGTTATTCATTCTGTGGCTCTAGTTCTTAGTTTTATTGCACTGAATTTTTTCCTGTGCACCAGATACATATTGAAGATACAGACAGTATGAAAAAGTATTTTAATTTTATTTATTTATTTATTTTCCCCCCAAAGCCCCAGTAGATAGTTGTATGTCATAGCTGCACATCCTTCTAGTTGCTGTATGTGGGACACGGCCTCAGCATGGCGGGAGAAGCGGTGTGTCCGTGTGCGCCCGGGATCCGAACCCGGGCCGCCAGCAGCGGAGCGTGCGCACTTAACCGCTAAGCCACGGGGCCGGCCCCTGAAAAAGTATTTTAAAGATTTCTGAGAGCTAGGCGTCTTCCTCAAATGCTGAGATAAAGTATGTCCAGCAAAGAGTGGACTCTCAACAGTTGTGAGTTCATGTTGCAGTGGGAGGACTTTGGAGGCGGGGCAAGGATCCTGAGGTGAGAGTGTAACTATCCCCCACGCTTGGGTGGCTGGAAGGCCATACCTAAGAAACTGGCTGTCAGGGTCCATCAACCCTTGTTTTCCAAGTCTGTTTTCCTGAAAACCAAATGTAGTACAATGCTATTACAGGAGCTCACAAAAAAATTTGAAGTCCAAAAAAAGGGGAATTTGATCTAACATGCCCGGCAGACCCCTGAACAAAACATTATTTCATGCTCTGATATTTAGCTATTGTTTTCTGGAAGGATAAAAAATGTAAAACTGTAGTGGTGATACTCATCCAAGGATCAGCAGATTGCAGGAGATGCAAGAATACAGAGAATTGTTCTGAAGGCCAGAGTGGATGGTTTAAACTTGATTTTCATAAATCAAGCACTGTGTTGGCTGGTCTGGGATGCAAGGGCTGAGTCTTAGGAGGCAACCTGAATGTAAACCTGAATTTTAGGGCAGTTATTACATGGATTGCTTTAGATAAAGGCTTACTTACCATGTCGATAAGAGATCATTAAGAAAACCCTCTGATTTGGAACCATGGGTGTATTGTGATGGTAAAATGAAGATCATAGCATCCTCAGGAAAGGCCTAAATCCATCATTTATTAAACAAATGTCACTGAGAGCCAACCACGTGGTGCTGAGCAAATGTTTGAAAAGCCACAAAAGTGGAAATTTCCTTCCAGATAGTTTGCAAATTATTTTACATAGAACAAATGATTCCAGTTATTATTAATTTTTAATATCTTAGGAATATTATACAATTTTTATGTATCTCAGGGTAAAATCCAAACTTCTTACGAAGGTTTATAAAATACCTACTGTGGGGCTGGCACTGTGGCATAGTGGTTAAGTTTTCGCGTTCTGCTTCAGTGGCCCGGGGTTCGCTGGTTTGGGTCTTGGGCATAGACCTGCTCACACCCATCAAGCCATGTTGAGGTGGCCTCCCATGTAGAAGGCCTACCACTCTGCAACTATGATATACAACTATGTACTGGGGCTTTGGGGAGAAAAAAAAAGAAAAAGAAGAAGATTGGTAATAGATGTTGGTAATAGATGTTAGCACAGGGCCAATCTTCCTCAAAAAAAAAAAAAAACCTATTGTGACTCTGCCCTTGCTAATCTTTTCACATACTTTGCCCTTCCCACTTCATGATCCACTCAGTGAGGACTCTGAATGTGTCTTGCTTTCTTTTGCATCTGCTCTTCTCTTTGCCTGGAAAATAATTTCCACTCAACATCTTTCCCTAGCCCCTCTCCTGAAGGTCCCTTTGACTTGCTCTTACTCAAATCTTACTCATTCTTTGGATCTAATATTAAATTTCATTTTCTTTTAGGAGGGCTTCTATGAACCTCTAAGATTGGGTTAGGTGCTCCTATAAGGCTCTGTGATTTTCCCACTGTTTTAGTCTGCTAAGGCTGCCATAACAAAATATCACAGACTACTTGGCTTAAAGAACAGAAATTTATTTTCTCACAGTTCTGGAGGCTGGAAGTCCTAGATCAAGGTCTGGCAGGATTGGTTTCTGGTGAAAACTCTCTTCCTGGCTTATAGATGGGTGCCTTCTTGCTGTGTCCTCACATGGTGGGGGGGGGGGATTGAGAGCTCTCTCCAGTCATGTTTCTTCATATAAGGACACTAATCCAATCAGATTAAGGCCCCACCCTTATGATCTCATTTAACCTTAATTACCTTCCTAATGGGGCCATATCTCTAAATACAGTCACATTAGGGGTTGGGGCTGCACATCCGAATTTTGGGTAGACACAACCATTCAGTCTCTAACACCCATTATATTTCTTACCCAGAACACCACTCATATTGTAGTTTGTGAAAATTACTTCAGGGGTGCCAATTACATAGACTACAATGTGAGTGGTGCCCTCTAAGTGCACTCATCATACTGCATTGCAATTGATTGTTTACTTTTCTTTACCCTGCACTAGAACTTAAGTTCCATGAGGGCAGATTCCTGCTTATCTTATTTATTACTGTCTTCTCAATACTGACCACAGTGCTTCATAAATATAGATTCTCAATGAACATTTATTGAGTAAATAACCTTGACAACCATAACACAGCAGGTCAAATCTGTTTGTGACAATTTTTCTATTCATTTGAGGAAAGAGTATTTGCTTGAATCATGGGTTCTGGTGCAAAGACACATTAGCAATGTCTTCCTGTCTTATTGCTTTTCTCAAATGAGTATCTTTATCAATTGCACTTTCTCTAGAATGTACTTTTTCTTCCTTCCGACGTGTTATCTCCTCCCCAGTGTTATTTTCCTGCACCATCCTACTTTTTCCTTCTGTGCTTCACAGGTTCTGACTATCTTGACCCCTCCAAATATTTCTGTGAAGGTTTTGATAGATAGAAATAGACCCAGAGAGGTTGAGACTTTCCCAAAGCCATTTGGTAATACAGAAGCAGAGCTAAAACTAGGACCTGAGAGAGTTGGGAGCATTGCAGGACAGAAGCGTTCTCCACCCTTTTGGAGAGTTCCAGGCTTGCTTCTCTTCAATAGTCAAGAGTTGGTGGGGGTGGAGTAGGGGGACAGGGAACAGGGAGGGCAGAGTAGCGTACTGGAAAGAACACTCAGCTAACCAGGGGATATTTGAATAATTACTGCTTACAAAGCACTGAGCTAGGTGAAGTGTAGCTATAAAAAAGCTTAAACTAAGATTCTTGGAGATTATAACCATTTGGAAGATATGTATGTATTCATGAAACATTAATATTCAGTACAAGGCAGAATGTGAGAAGACTGAATGATTATCCAGAAAGCAAGGGTATTAGGAATTAAAAGGAGAAAGATCTTCTTAGGCAGGGGTAGTCCAGAAAAGAGTCATGTACGAGATGGGGCTAGAACTTTTCCTAAAAGGATAGCTTTAGATGGGTTGACTTCTAAATGTCTTTCAAATTCATCCTTTCCATTTAAGGCCACAGACTTAGGTTACTTGGTCATTAGTTCTTAAATTTTCTTTCTTTAAATTACACAACTGCCATTCTCATTTTAAGAAATTCAGACAGAATATATATAGTAAAGTGTGAAATGACACATAAGCACATACATAATGAAAACTTAAAAAATAAAACAAGATCATATTATAAAAATTATTTTGCAACTTGCTTTTATCCATTCCATATATTTCTCTAAGATCTTTTTTACAGCTCATTTTTTTGTCTTCCCTTTTTGTTTAGCCTTTGCTGAAAGACTATTTTAGCGACTCTGGCCTGTTCTCGTACATCCTTTTCCTAGTTACTACCAGTAATATTTTTATAAAATGTATATACAATTATACTACTTCTTTGCTTAGAGTCTTTCATTGGCACCTGTATCAGTTAAAAATCTTTTGGTTGAGAGAAACAGAAAGCAAAACTCAAGCTGGTTTAAATAATAAATAGAATTTTATCAGTTCACATTACTAAAGATACCAAAGTAGGTGGACTTCAGGCAAGGCTAGATGCAGGGGTTCAACATAGTTGTCAGGATTCTGGTTTCTTCCTCTCTCTCTAGTCTGCCTGCCAGAGTGTCTGCTTTATTCTAAGGCTGTCTTCCGTCTTAGCCACAGTGCATCCTGTACAGCTGTCTCAGCATTATCAATAACATTTTTGAGTTTCATTCTGTTTGGAGAATCCCTAGAACTATCTCCAAATGGAAATTAGGGGCTGATGGGAAGTGAAGAAGGTATGCTAATGTAGCAATCACGTATTTGCACTAAAGCACTTTGTTGTTTGGGGAGTAAATTACAAATTATTTGGCATGCTTTACAAGGTGTTTCACCACATGGTCTCTTTTTATCTTTTCAATTTTATTTTTTGGTCATATACACATTCCATCTACTATGGCAATGGTGGTCTTACAATTCCATGTTCATTTCATACATTCTCATGCACTTTTTCTCTTTTCTGGAATGACCTAGATTAAACCGCACCTCCATGAAGCCTTTATTAACCTTTCTCTGTTACCAGCAGGATTGCTGTGTATGGTTTCTCAGGGGGTGTATTACACAACTCTCACTCACATATATTGTGACATGAATGTTGTCCCTTGGAGTGTGCAGTGTAAAACCTTCACAACTGTACATGGTGGCCCTGGCCTGCTTTCCTTAATATTACACTACATTCTAATGATTTATTTAAATGTCTACCATCCTTCACGTCTGTGAGCTTCCTGAAGACTAGCACTGTATCTTAATAGTACACTTACATTACCTGCCTCCTCTAGATCTGTTCCTTTCTTGTGTATCAGCTACAAAAAACACTAAAATATTTGTTGAATGAATGAATGAATAAATAGGTATCAGTTTTGAGAGTTAAGTTATTTCTTTGATATTTATTTAACCATCTCACCTTTCTTGAGCTAGGTATTATTTCCCTTATTTTGCAACTAAGGAAACTGAGGTTCAGAGAAGTTTGGTCATTTGTCCAGGATCACACAGCTAGTAAGTGATAGAACTGAGTAGCTCTCTTTCTCTCTGAAGTCAGGGTTTTTTAGTTCTGATAAATGGTGGACATAAAACTTCAGCACTGAGAATGATGGTATCTTGTTCAGTTGCTTTAACTACATAATGAAAAGATTAACCATGCAGCTACCTCACAGAGTTGCCAGGATTAAGTGAGATTATCTATGTGACTGTGCTCTGAAGCACAGAGGTACACAGCACTATGCAAATATAAGGTATTATTTTATAATGATAGCTCGGTATTAATAGCTTCCCAACTTCGTAATTAGCTTAGGATGCATGTTTTAAAGATATGCATGTTTTAATATTTTTATGGATGCGAAAATGGAATCTTGAAATACATCTGCTGATCAGCGCAGTGGCCCCAAAGGGAAGTGAGGCAGCCTCATTTTATGGCCCATGTGCAGAGCCAAGACCAAGCAGCCTCGCAAGAAGTCTTCCTTTTGCTGCTAGTTCTCATTAGCTGAATTCAAATTCCAGTGGTGATAATACACAATTCTTCAGCAGCATATAGATTCTGCCTCTATAAAAGGAAAAAAAAAAAAATCTATAAATGTAATCATCTCTCCCTTGTCAGCTAATGTAACACAGTAGTAACTGTAAAACAGTTTTCTTTAGGTGCTTTTGTGCAATTTATTCCTCCTGGCATGGATCGGGATATGAGCAGCATTTTGTTTCAATAGAGCCTTTCTGTTGCTTTTAACCAGTTACAAAGGGTGTCTGTCTATACCTGGACGCAGTCCTGCAATAGAAATGAAAAAGCCTTTTAAGCCTTGAAAGAAAGGAAAATAGAAGGCTAGTGGCAAATTGTCATTTCATCACTTTTTGGGGGGCAAATATTATATATCTGGGAAAAAGATTTTTTTAAAGTATACAATTTAGGAGTGTCTAAAGGTGTTTTGTTAGGTCAATTGTGTATCAGGAATTTAAAAAGAAAGGCCTATAGATCTTTAAATACCCCCCAGTTGAGGTGAGCTTAATCTATTATAAATTACACTTCCTACTCCCTGATCTCGGAGAAAGGCTTTCTGTCTCACTTTCAGTATTTAAAATCTGAAATGATATAGACCCGACTACCCAGGGGTCTGCCTCTTGGCCTGGTGCTTTGTCACTACAATTGAGGTGGGCAGCTTGGAAGCAGCAGCCTGTCCCCTAGAGTAATTCACGAGAGCAAGAGGCAGTGTTTCTGCATTCTTTTCCAGAGGCTGGCTGGAACTGTACTCCCCTTGAGTTTCTGCCAAGGCACATCACTAAATAAGAAGGAGGTAAAATAAGGATAAGATTTAACTGCTTCTTTCCAGGAAAGCTTGGAGACAGTCTCACTTCCTTTTTTAAAGTTGGAGGCAACTTTATTTGTTTGGGAAAATCCTATGGAAAATGAATAGGTCAAGTATCAACTGATGTGCTTTGGTAGGCTGAAAATAGATCCCAGTACACAATTTCTTTTTTATTTATCAGCCATATGTATTTATTCCAGGTTTCCTTTTCACAGCCTCTCAGATTGGGAGAATCAGAGACGGTAATAGCTAGCAGGCACAGATCTTTTTTAGTTTGTTTGTTTTGCGGTTTACCTCCCAAACTTTTTATTTTAAAAAATTTCAAACCTACAGAATAGTTGAAAGAGTAAACAAACATTTTGGACATTTACTTTTTCTCTCTTTCTTTCCTTTTGCCTAAAGTTTGAAAGTAAGTTTCATGTAGAATTATGATAGTTCATCTCTAGATACTTTGCATATATCTTCTAAGAACAAAGACACCCTATCATGATCATAACCAAGGAATGTAACATTGATACAATAAATGTTGTAACATGAAGTCCACATGCAATTTCCCCCAATCGTCTCAATAATGTCCTTTATAGCTATCGTTTTGTTGAATTCAAGATCCAAGGAAGGATCATACATTATATTTAGTTATCTTATCTCTTTGGTCTCCATTCATCTAGAACAGCTCCCCTCCACCCCATTCTCCCTCCTATTTTGTCAATTGCAACATTAATATTTTTGAAGATCCCAGGACAGATGCCTTATATAAGTCCCACAACTTGGATTTGCCTCATAAGTTCCCACCAAATGTGTTGACAGACTACTGTGTCCAAAACTACTACTTTTCTGTGTGGTTATGTCATTAAGTTGATATGTGGTTAGGGTCATTTGTTTTTTTGTGTTTTTGTGAGGAAGATCAGCCCTGAGCTAACATCCATGCCAATCCTCCTCTTTTTGCTGAGGAAGACTGGCCCTGAGCTAACATCTGTGCCGATCTTTCTCCACTTTATGTGGGACGCCGCCACAGCATGGCTTGCCAAGTGGTGCGTCGGTGCGCGCCCAGGATCCAAACCCAGGACGCCACACGAGGAGTGCGTGCACTTAACCACTACGCCATAGGGCCAGCCCCTCATTTGTTTCTGTTTGTATTCAATTTTAGAGTTTGCTTTTGGTAAGTCCTTTTTAATTTAAATTTAATTTTTGAATACGTAAAATATTTACACGGCTCAAAAGGCAAAACTACATTTAAAAAAGTCTACCCAGAGAAGTCTTATTCCTATTTCTATCTTTCTCCCAATTCTCATCCACCCCCTTTAAGGGTAACCATTTTTATTAGTTCCTGGTTTATTCTTCCTGTTTTTCATTTTGCAAAAATAAGCAAATAAGTTACATAAGAATATATACATGCATAGGTATGAATATGTTTATGTATGTGTGTCTATATATGTGTATATAGATAAATATATATTTCTGATTTTCTGTCTTATGATAAAGGTTTTATACATATATCGTAATATTATTTTGTATCTGCTTTTTTTCACTTAATATATCACAGAAATCCCTCCATATCAGTTCACAGAAGGACTTCTCATTCTTTCCACGACTACCTAACATTCTATTGTGTCAACCAGCCTTCTGTGGCTGCACATTTAGGTTTTTCTCAATACTTTGCTATTACAAGTAAAGCCTTGACAAGTAACCTTGTACCTATGTTGTATTGTGCTTGCGGAGGTGCACTTGTAGGTGTGATGTGGAGCCAAAAGGTAAATGCATATGTAGTTTTGTTATCTACTACAAATTCCCCTCCATAGGGTTGTATCTTTCTGCACCTCCATAGACGATGTGTGAGTATATCTGGCACAGATATGAACACTTTGCATTATCTCTCTGAATCCTCACAGCAATCTTTTTAGGAAGATACTTTCATTACGCCCATTTTACACTTAAGAGGATAAGGCTCAGAGATCTTGACAAAAGTCTCCTGGGTCACATGGCTCGTAACAGTACAGCTAAGATTTGAACCCAGACTCATGCAACTGACCACCTCACTGTATAATGTATTGCTTGCATTAAGCTCATGAATCATATTTTGGTGTCCTGACAAAATTAATGGGAAATTGTTTATTTCCAGAAATAATGTTCCTGGAAATATCAAGGAATACTGAGGAATCAAGAGAGTTTATAGTCTCAAGGAATGTTTGAGGAGTAAGAAACAGTCTTCATGTTCAGCTTGTTTCTTAAGGAGGTCAGGGTTCAATCAAAGTTCCTAGGTGTGAGCCAAAGATTCTGATCTAGTGAGTGTAGCTATGATAGCAATAGTGTCTTAAAGATAAGAAGTTTTAGGAAGCTCCCTCTGTGGAAACAAGGCATGAGGGTACAGGACGCTGAATCTAGTTCTGAGACAGAGGGTACTAGTAGGAGGAAGCCAGGGATCAAGGCCAAACATGAACAGTTCAGGATTTTTGGCAGGCTCTAATCCCAGCAGAGAGCAGGAGAATGAACCAGGAACCTGGAGAGAATCTAAGGACAGACTTAGCTGGTCAGGATGGAGGAGAAGTCCCAGGGGAGAATGAGGCTATCCAGGGACTCAATTTATGGCAGACATCAAGAAGTAAATAACTGATGTCAGATAGAGATAAATGCTATGATCCAGGGCAATGGTATAGAAAGCAGGATGTTTAGATGTTAGGATGTTTAGAGAAGATCTCTTCTCCCAGGAGGTGGCATTTGAGATAAGACATGAATGAGGAGAAGGAACTGGCCATTCAAAGTCTTGGGAGAACAACCTTCCTGGCAGAAGCAACAGCAAATGCAAGGGTTCTGAAGGGAAAAAGGGCCTTGCAAGTCACATAACATAAAGACTGGTATGGCTGGGATATATTAAATAAGGGAGTAGTAATTGACGAAGGGGGGACAGGGGCAGATCAGACAGGCCCTTGTCGGTCAGGGTAAAAGAGTTTGGATTTTATTCTAAGTGCATCTTAGCATGCCTGGGGAGGCAAGATCCAATGGACTTCTGGAATGAGTTGCATTTTAGTCATCAGAGAATGTATTTAAATTCAATTCTATGAGGTATGATGAGTTCCAAGGAGATATAAATAGAAATAAATGCTATTGATTGTCATATATTTATTTATTCTTAAGGAAGAGTTATTTTTCTTAAGGTAGCCTATAAAATTAGGCTGAACGTGAAGTTTGGCCAGCACTGTGGGTTAAAGGGCATTTATACAAAAATAGATACATTGCTACTTACATTTACCACCTCCAGATGATTCATCAAGAGAAGCATGTTCTTCACATTCAAGTATGAATAAACTACTCGTTTCAGTGATACATGCATAGTACACATATTTCATTTCATGGAAAGAAGTAAGAATTTAAGAATACTTTCTAATGTGCCACATATGAAGCTCAAGATCTGTGCCACTGATGGATTTAAATAGGCAGTACCACCCCCCGCGCTGTTCATCTAATCTTCATTTTTTTGTTGAAATCAGGTAACAGAAACTTTCTTTTGATTCAATCCCTCATTTTGTACTCAGTATTTTTATACATTCTGGAAATCAGAGAAGTTTGTAACATCAAGTGAGAAATCAAGCTAAGTTAAGGACATAAATCTCGAGAAATAGAGTGAAAAAAGTTGAAATATGCCATATCCTAATCATCAAACAGCCAAAAGAGAGTAAACGGTAAGAGCATAGCTGAGAAGAAACATTGAAATGAAATGAATGACAGTAAATATATTTAAAAGTCATGACAGACGCATCAAAAATAAGGATAATTTAGTACCAAGTCAACTTATAAGAAAAAAACCCCAAACATAATATTTAACACTAAAGCAAAATCATAATTAGCCAAGTAAAAATTCAGTAGGAACATTAAAATATGTAAATATATTTTCACATCCTAATTTTCTTTCTTTCTTAGGCTGAAATATGAGATATGTCAATGATCCAGGTATTTTGAAATATCTAGGTGTAGTCAGTCTAATTGATTGAAGCCATCTAATGATACCCAGTGTCTAACTTTGAGAGTTTAGATTTGATCTGGTAGGCAATAGGGAGTCATTGTACATTCTTGAGGAAGGGAGTGCTAAGATGAAAATGATATTTGAGGAGAATACCGATGACCTCTTTGGAGTGACCTGGAGATGGGACAAATGGAAGAGAGACAGAATAAGCGATAAAAGTGTAATATGTATAGGTCTGTCTACCTTTCTCTACTACCTTTGGTTTCAACAATTTTCTCTGCTATGTTACTAGCTTGAGTCAAGAATCTTTCGCAGGTGATCTTGCTGGGAGGTAGGAAACGAAGGGAAATGGTTGGTGGCAGCCAGGTTCAAGCAAATGTGCCTGCCTTTAAGGGGCCAGCAGACATGAATGGAAAGATTAGATGTGATGACAAATGTTTCTTTGACAGAGAGCTGTGGTTAGCCTGAAAAGTCACACAGATCAAAGTTATTTGAGAAATGCCTGTATCTAATGGGATGGTGAAGAACTGACTAAGCTTGTGGTACAAGATAACTCACAGAGGGGATCCTGGAATAGAGTCTAAAGAGGAATCTAAGAAGGATGCACAACTCATGTGTATCACTCACTCCAGTCAGGTAAAGGTACAATACACACCTGTTATTTTAATAGGTTTTAAAATAAAGAATTGTTCAATACCTATTGTTAACAGGTACTGAAGAAATGGAAAGGCAAAAAGGGAACCCCAAGCACAACCCTAGGCTGCAGGAAGAGGGAAGAGGTTGGAATTATGAACGCTGAGTAGCTTGGAGGAGGGGCTCTGCAGCGCTGCTGTCCCTAAGGGGTTGGATGAGGCTGGTTCTTTGAGTGTTGCAAACTGAAATCAGCTACTATACTGGAACAAACTGCTGCTGTCAGGGCGAAGAAAGATTGCTAGAGTGACACGGAAGAAGAAAGTACAGCAACAACAGAAAACCACAGCAGGAACAGGATGCAAACAAGAAGGAGCAACCTCCCTCCAGCGCCCCCTTGTGGCAGAGCCTAACAGGGAGCCACTGGCAAAGGAGAAGGGAGGTTTTGTTTACAGTCTCAACCTTGAGAACATAGAAGGTAGGGTTTGATGCTGAGAGATAATAGATTAATAACTAGGAAACCCGGGCATAGGTACTAGTTGCTGGGATGGGTGTCATGAATAGAGTGGAGTGATCAGAAGACACTCACCATGGACATTGTTTGATAGAATATGGTTGAGACAAATGATGAGCTCAGGGCCTCTTCCAGAAGGAAGGCCTATATATCTTGAGATTATGAGAAGCTAATAGTGAATAATAATATTATCAATGGCACCATTTCATGACCACTTTTTATGTGGTAGGAAAAGTTATGAATATTATCTCATTTACTCTTCACAACCATGCAATGAGAGTGATTATTATTATCCCCATTTTGCAGATGAGGAAAGGAATCAGGGAGAGGAATATCCAGTGTGCCTGGTGGATCATGATTCAAACCCGAGTCTGTCTGATTCTAAAGTCTATGGAGTAAACTGCTACTTGAGTTTGATTCATGATTTTTAACTCCATCAAATCTTTTAAAAACAGCTATCAGGGAATGCCTTAGTAAATTTCAGCTGTCAACATGGAAAATATGTCTAGAAAAACACAGGGAAAATCAAAATTTGTGTTGAAAATGGAAGAGCACATTCAAAAAACATCTACTATTGCATGTGGGGACTTTGTGGCCACCCTGTGAATGCTCCATAAATATTGTTCAAAAAAATGAACCAATGCTCTCTTTTTCCTATGTATATTTTTCTTCTGGATCATTTTGTCGTTCACTTGTTTGTTTTGGCATGTTGTAAGCCTTCCTCCAGAGTTTGATGAACTTTGGTTGACCATTCATACTTTGGCGGAGCCACTGAAAACCTGACGAAACCTGTGTTTTGTTGATAGAACTTGTTGACTGGGGTCCTCTGGTGGTTAACTGATTTTTGGGGGGCAAATCTCTAAATATCAGTATCTGTATGTATTTTCTCAGGGTATCAAATTAGAAAAAATTTCAAATTTATAGAGATATTTTAACAATAGCAAATATATCTTTTTATTTTTTTCTGCACCATTTAAGAGTAAGTGTCTGACGTGACAATTTTGTATTTCCTATATACAAGGACTTTTTCTTACATAACCAAATTGTATCCATCAAAATCAGAACATTAGTGTTACTGCCATCTAATCCTCAGACCTCTTTTAAGTTTCCCCATAATGTCCATTCTAGGGAAAATCCAGGCTAGAATCGTGTGTTGCCTTTTGCTGTCATATCTCTTAGTCTCCTTTAGTTTCTGGAAGTTTCTCAGTTCTTCGTCAACTTTTACGACCTTAAATTTTTGAATGTCAGTTATTTTGTGGAATGTCCTTCAATTTTGTGTTTTACTGATATTTCCTCATGATTATTTTTGTGTTATGCATCTTCAGCAGGAATATCACAGCAGTAAAGCTTCTTATTGCATCCTATCAGATGGTGGTGCACAATTTTGATTTGTTGAATAAGGTGGTGTCTTAAGGCTTCTCCACAGTGATGTTACTCTTTTTCCGTTTATAATTAAGAAGTGTTTTGTGTGGGAGGTACTTCAAGATTTTGTAAATATCCTGTTTTTCATCAAATTTAATTAATTAGTGAATATCAGTATGAACTCACAGATTTCTGTTTTGTTCGATGGTTATAATTTGTTACTATATTATTTCTTTTGGTGCTTAAATTGTACCAGATTTGACCAGTAGGAGCCCCTTCAAGATTACCTCTGCATCCTTTTGACACATCCTCATCGTTCCTTGACCACTTCTTTTTGTCCTGGCACAAGATGTTCCGGGCTCATCTTGAAGTTTCCCAGCCTCGACTCTGGAATCAGCCCTGGTTCCTTTTAGCAACAAATAGTATTTAGAAACCATGATCTGCATGGTAGATATGTTCTGCTCAGGTTCCAGCTTGCTATTCTAGGCCACCTCGTCCAACCCCCTCAACTTTCCTCATCCTAAGAAGGAACTTAGGTTCTACCACCCCATGGGCTGCTGCTATGTCTACCTTCCTTCCCCATGCAAGGCTACCTATCTGGTTTGGCCCCAGCTGCTGATTTGAGGTGAATTTTTCAAGAAGGGAAGAGAAGAGGAAGATCTAAGACCCATATTCTGAAGAGGAATGAAGGAACTTCTAGAAGTGGGAGTGGGAAAATAGAACCACATTGTGGGGCTTCACTATGATTTCAACTCTAAGAATACATACATACATACATACGTACATACATACATAAGGTACAGTCTGTAACCAAGTCAATTACCCTACTAGGTCCTCAACCAAAAAGGGACAATTCGTTTCCACGTCCATTGAATGAAAATTTGGCTATAATGGATTTATGAAGAGCTGTCTTGGTTTGGATTGCCCAGAAGCTGGCTCTGAGCTAAGGATTCAAGTATAAGTAATATATTTGGAGGTCATCCGGGGATACTGGAAAAGTGGAGAAGTGAACCAAGAAAGGAAATGAAGACAGTAAAAGGTGTGTTCTGAGCCACTTATCTCTGAGGATATCTGGAGCTCAGCCCCTCAAGGGAAGTCTGGAAGACAGTGAGAATGCATTTCATGTATCCCAACTGATGGCCAAGGAAGCGGTGACATTTATCTATCAACTCCTCATTTGTCATTGGTTGAGGATTCTGAGAGGCATTTACTCCCCAGACTTCTGGCTGACCCTGACCATGGGCTGAGGGTGCTCCCACAGCCAGAAGAAAAGTCCTCAGGCAGAGAGTTGCAGGTGTTTGCATGCAGTAAGTGACCTAAGACACAAAGAAGGGATAACAACAGGGCACTGACAATGTTTGCTACAGATGCTGTGTCTTTTCAATGCTCTGTACCCAAGAATACATACTAGTATAGGGAGATTTTCAAGAGTATGTTAGATTATACTGTAATTTGTGTTAAACTCTGATGAGACTCCAGTGAACCACAAAAAACTAATAATATACAATAATGTAATAATAATAACTTATAATATCCCATATTTTGAGTAATTACTATAGTGTTGTAATGTTTTATACAGGTTAGCTAATCTTCAAAGCAACTCTTTAAGGCCAGTATTATTATGTATTTACATTTAATGTATAAGGAAACTAAGAGTCTGAGAGGATTAGCAACTTGCTCAAGGTGACACTACTGGTGAATGGTGCCGCTGGGTTAGAAATCGAGGCAGGGTAGCTCCAGAGCTCACACTCGCAGCCGTTCTCTCTGTTTGCTAAAGCAAAGCCTTTGGAACTTCCCCAAAAGCAACAGAAAGAGGACCTCTGAGGAGGAACCACTGAAATGCTGCCAATCAATCATTTAGTGAAGAAATATCCATCCAGTGATGAGGAAAGCTTGGATTCAGACAGAAGGTCTATAAATGCAAGTAATCAACTTTAGATTCTAATTGGAACCCTGGTGTCAAATTTTACCCTGAAGAAACCAATTGAGTTCAGAGCATCAGTCCCTTCTATGGAACTCACTTTCGGCTTCTGGGGCCTGCTGATGAGAGAATCCCAGCAAATGCAACAGGGAACCAGAGGCTGGGAAAGCACCGTTTGCTGCTCTAGGACTCTGAACTGAGAGTTGACATGTACCAGCTCTACACTAGGGATCTTGCACTCACTTTTCAGTTAAAAAAAAAGTTACCACGCTTGTTCCTTTTGATTCAGATTCTGACAGAGTAGAAATTCTTAATGCAACTAAAGACTCTTATTTGCAACCTAGAGAGATACTTCTTGTCTCCAAAAAATCTAGGAAATAAGGAAAATGAGTATTGATTGTAGAGTCAATCTAAATTTAATTCTGAATGGGAGCGATTGAAATCCATGTTAAGATGCTATAGAATAACTTAAATTGCATTTTTAAGTGTCTTTAAGAAATTAACCAACTATCCTTGGAACAAAGATGCAGTATGGTGTGAATATGTTTTTGACTGAAACTAGGCCACTTGCTATTTTAACTAGGAAACTTTGTTTAAGCTTAAGTAAACAAATAAGTAAGTGAATAAATACTCTGTTGAAAAATACAATTGTTCAGAGGTCTTCTTTGTATCTGAGCTGATGACCTCTTTAGGTGTGTGCCTAGGAAAATGAGTAGAGCTATGAATCTGATTAATGTGGATCTGAATTGAAGAGGTTTCAAGAGTTTATTAATCCAAATCTAGAGGAATCATTCAACAAAGGGAACCAGACAAAAATTACCAGGGAGTCATGAGGAAAAAGGAAACTGTGGGGAGGACAATACTAGCCTGGCATTAAAAAGCTATTTCTAACATTCATACCACTGTTCACAAGACTTTTGAGATTACAAAGATACCAAGCAATTATCTAATTTTTCAGGCCCTGGACTGAACTGGTGAATAGTCATTTAGCTTTGGTCATAGCTAGGACCCAAATGGATCAGGAAGACATCTTTTGGTTGTACTCAATCCCAGTCATGTGTTTTTTGTTTTGTATGAGAAAAAATCAAACTTGTCTACCTTATTTTTCTTGTGGAAGATGGATACATTCTGGAAGAGCAGATCTTGGCTTTCCTGAGACATCTACTCCAGTGATCTAAGGGAGTAAACGCTAAACTTCCCGACTTCCCTCCACAGATTTTGAGCAATTGTCTTAGCTTCTTTCTTAGCCCTATACAAGGAAAGTTTTAATAGTAACCACTGAAATCCCAATAAAGAGAAGAGATAATAAAAAAACAATGAAAATGTTTCCATCTGAATTCTCTTCAGATTTGAGGGTGATAAACTGGCAGATACCCGGTGGAGCCCTGCGGCCAAAAACTGAGCTTATTTTGTTTTCATTTCTCCCTTTTCTTCCTTGTCAGTTGAATAACATCTCTGCTGATTTTCTGGAGACTCAAGCCTTCCTGATGGCCATTTGTCTCTCCCTCAGCTGCCATGGCTACTGGCTATGGGTACTAAAAAAGCACCAAGGTGAAGAAAAAGAAATCAGGAAATCATGTTTATCTGAATGTTCTCTTCCAGAATTTCAACTAAATTTGGAAAATGAAGCCAAGTGGCAAAGTAAAGATTTTCTCTCCATGGATCTTCTAATTGCCCCAAAAAGGCAGACCTTGAGAGCATTGCGGATTTTAAGCATTCAAGGTGTGTTGACTGGAGGCTGGTAGTCATAAGGCAGATGGCAGGGAATTTGCTGGAAGGCTGAATTTTCACTGGTGCCAAATAGGGCTGACTGCACAGTAGTTAAGTGGGGTAGCTGTCAAGGAAAGAGTTGCCTTCCCTCCCCTACAGGGACAGCTGAACCACACACTTCCCTCCTTCTCCGGATCTCGGTTGCCCTGGGCATTTTTCTCTGTTACAGCATTTCACTCTTGAAATGAATGGTACTTAGCAGGGAAGGTGTCTTTGGTAAGTATTTTACAACAGTGCAGGAGTTAACAGTTTCTTTTTTCATTAAAAGTGAGTTTTTGGTGGCTTTGTGACTGGCAGCCTGGAAACTTCTTACTTCCCTTTGATGCAGTGATCTCATAAAGAGTCTCCTTTTCCCAGACATCTGCCAAAGGGAAGGTTATGCTCCTTTCCTCCCTTCCTTCCGCCTTTGTTCCCTGCTTCCCTTCCCTCCCAAGAGTCATAAGAGAGACTTTTGCAAAATCTCTGTGAATGTGCACAGTGATAGAGGCCAGATAATGCCACAAACAACAAGAACGATTTGTTTATTTAGTAAGGTATGTGTGTGTGTATGGGAGACAGTTTCAGAAAAACCTTGGTTGACATGGAAGGTAGCTACAGTTCATTAAAAATAAAAGATAACATAAAGGAGAGGAGAAAAGAAAAATAGTATTCAGCCACTTTATAACATCAGTGGACATACGAATTGTAATTTTTAAAATGTAGATCTGCTGCTGTTAATATTCCACTTACAGCCAATTAAATATTGACAAGGTGATTCTCTTGCAAGGGAGATAATGTAGTGTTCCCAAGTCAGAATGTGTCCTCCTTAAGGACAGGCATTATATTACACTTATCACTGGTGCCCAGGGCTTACCACAGGGCTTGGCACAAAGGAAACACTAGATAAAGATTTGTTAACTTGAATTGAAAGAAAGTTAGTAGATCACTACATCATGAACCCCGCAAAAGTATTTATGGGAACTCAGTGCTTCTACGTAAGTAGAAGCTGATTTATCTGTTGTGCCTCTGACCTGCACTTCATTAGCACAATCACTCTTCTGCAGGATGATGCACCTGAGACATTACAAGAGCTTAAAGTATCATCAAAGTATCCAAGAAAAATTTGATTATATTCTGTATAATTCTAGTACTTTTAGCCTTAAGAGTATTTTACTGGACTTTAATTCTTTGAAAATTAGCAATCCGTTAATGATATAGAAGATAAATTGCTGTAATCAGAGTCTATAATTAACCAGAACACCGAATGTGTAGTGATTAAAAAAATGTTTTTAGGTGGACAGAGCTGGGTTGGAATGCTGATTTGGCTGTTGCGAGCTTTGTGATCTTGGGTGCCTCCTTTAACTTCTCTAAATTTTGGATTCCTCTTCTCTGTAAAAGGGGAAGAACAACACCTCCCTCTCCCGAGGGCTGTTGGGAGGATTAAAGGAGATAGTGTACAGGCTCAGCACAGTCACAGGTACTTGATATAGTCAGTAGTCAGAATAGGAACAGTAGCCACCCTGGTGTCACATTGTACCGTGTTCCTCATTTGTTGTGCCCTGTGATTATTGTGTGGAAGATGTAGTGGGAGAGAGGAAGCCCTGAGTGTGTGCCTTTGGGCACCCTATATTTCTGCTCTAGGGCGTGGAGCTTTACACTAAGGAGGAAAGTGATAGTTACTGGAAAAGCTTTTCCAGTGTTTGGCAGCATGTTAGTAGTACCATGGGTGGAATTGGTCTAGATGTATATTTTTCCGAATATAATTTGTTACTTTCTAAGGTGGATCTATACCCATACCTGTGTTTTTCCTCCAGTCCCAAAGGCAATTTGAGATCAGTTCACTGAAAATACCATCTGTTCTTTATAGTCAGAAATGAAAAGAAACTGAATTTTCAGCATCACTATGAGATTTGCATTTGAATAATAGGTGTCAGATACATTGGTATCCATTTCTTTTAACTGTGACCTTAAATACTTGTGACTTCACTAAGCGTTGGGAAGCAAGATGTTAATTTCATAATTATCTTTTTCCTTAATGAGATGATATTGAGAAGCAGGTTTAGGAAAATTTACTGAATAAGATGCTGAGAATGAAGGAAAGATGAGTTGACGGGCTTTCCTTTCTCTCTCTTAGTGGGCCAGGTTGGAGGGATGGAGAAGAATTCATGTGTTGTTGCCTAGAAGCTTGGGCTACCCTTCTTGGATACCCAGCCTCTTTTCTGTGAGCTAGATAAAGGCTGAAAATCTGAGGAGGTCCTGTTTTTCTGACAACAGTAGGCTTTTGTAGGGATAGAACCCTGAGAAATTCACTGCCAGATTTCTGGAGAATTATAGATTCTCCCCCATCTCTCCACTCATTTCCTCCTTCAGTTTCAAGTGTCCCTAAGACCAGCCTCACTTCTGACATCTAGTGCAAGTTCAGGGTTCGTCAAGATCATGCTCAGGTTCAGTAATTCACTGGAAGGACTCACAGAACTCAGAAAACCTGCTATACTCCTGGTTAGAGTTTATTACAGTGAAAGGATGCAGATAAACTCAGCAGAGGGAAGAGTCGCTTAGGGCAGGGTCAGGAGAAAAGGCATGAAGCTTCCAGTTGTTTTCCCAGTCGAGTTGTGTGGACAGTGCCTATTTCTCTCAACAACAATGTGTGGCATTACACATGAAGTACTGCCAACCAGGGAAGCTCACCTGATCCTTGGAGTCCAGAGTTTTACTGGGGCGTGGTCACATAGCCATGGTTGACCATTCGTAGCTGACTTTACTCTCCAGCCCCTCCAGAGGTTGAGCTGATACCACATGAACCAATGGACCAAGGCTCCCCACCATAAGTCACTTTGTTAGCACAGACTATCTAGCATGGCTCAAGTCCCTCCCTCCCCCCACTCCCCCAACAAACACACTCTTATCAGAGAGGACATTTCAGGGGTTTAGAGATTACTTCCCAAGAGCTAAGGGCAAAGTCCAAACCTCAATCTGGGCAAGGTTAATCCTGTACTGCACACCACCCTGCCCTCCTCCAAAACAGAAGCACAATTTAAGATCCGATACAGAATTCAAGTGAGGTGGCTACACAGAACAAGTCGAGAAGTAGCATCTCCAGTCTAGGTTTTACTTATTTCTGGCCCCTTGATTTCCTGAAGGAACTTGCCATTGTCAGTGATGCTTTCTATGGAGGTAGGATCCTGCCAGAATTGAGGAAATGGAAAAATTCTTGTAATCCCATTGCCCTTTGGTACTCAGGCATTACCTCACCACACCATAAAAGATAGCCTGATAATCTCTGCAATTTTATTTGAGATTATTTATAAATATTATTTTCCTAATCCTTGAATCAAATTTAGCACTGGAAAGCAACGTCCTCATGTTTGAGAGAACATGGATATCCCTGCTAGTGCCCACTAAAGGAGAGCATTCTTGGGGCCTGCCCGGTGGCGCAAACGGTTAAGTGTGCGCCCTCTGCTGCAGCAGCCCGGGGTACGCCGGTTCGGATCCCAGGCTCGCACGACGCACTGCTTGTCAGGCCATGCTGTGGCAGGCGTCCCATATAAAGTGGAGGAAGATGGGCACGGATGTTAGCTCAGGGCCGATCTGCCTCACCAAAAAATAAATAAATAAATAAAGGAGAACGTTTTTCTAAGTATGTAGGTTCACTCATCCCAAATACTGCAGAAAGGGCTCCTGGGAATTATCAAGAAAATAGAATGACTGTCTTCTTTTAGTTCACCTTATTTATTCATCCATTTGAAGAAGGTGTGGGAGAGTGAGCCTTAAGCAAATCTTGCATTTTCTCACTACATTTCAAACAATCCTATTGTTAGGATGTATTGAGCTAATATCAAAAGTTTATGTCCCTCTGTTTCTCACCTTCTACTTGCATCCAACTTTGTACTCAAATCAGGAATTATAAATTAAAGTGTCTATGGAACTTGGTGAATAATACAAATGTGTGAAGTGGAACAAGTATATGACAATAGATGGTACTGGAGAGTGGGGAAAAGTAGAGATTATCAGTCTACTAGAGAATTCAGATTCAGATTTAAAAAATATCTTACAGGCAAATAAAACACATCTTTTGGCACACATGGCCCATGAACTACCAGTTTTGGATTCCTATTACAAATGGATAGAGGAGCAAATGCCCAAATATTAGTAGGATAGCAGATAGAGCTTACCCTTTGGCTCAACATTTCAAATATTTTCAGATTATGCAACCTACTTGATGACTATAAAGATGTAGTTTTCCAATTTTCCTAAGAAATGTAAAAGTAAAAGCTAAACAAAGAAATGTACTAAATACTGGATGGAGACATCAAGCAAAAAGAATTACCTCTGCTATCCTACTCATCTTTCGTTCTTTATGGTATGGACTTAACCTGGAAAGGAAGAGTCAGTAAAAACTCTTGATTTAAAATCACCTAAGCTGCTCTGTGATAGGAATAATAGAAATACATATTTTCAGGTAACAGGAAGTAAATAACAATATCTAATCTTTAAATTAAGTTCTAGACAAACAAGAGTGGTAGGGAGACTTATGCAGTAACATTTTTGACATTGCCAATCTAATTTAAGGTCACCCAAGGTATACAGTCTATTAAATATATTTATGGAGAGTAAACCTATAATTATTTCATGGAGATTGAAGTCAAGTCCAGCTTCTCGTACTTCCAGCATATAGTAGGCATTCAATGAATCTTGAATGAATGAATGAATGAATAAATGCTTGCTTGGGTCCCTTCTCAGTGCCCTACTGAGTTTTCTGATCATGCACAGCCCATGTCAAATGAAAGAAGATAAACTATGCATAGTAAACAATGGCCATCGTCTTTTTACCTTACCCAAAATAAGAAGCAGAAAAGGCTTGTTTGAGGGGAAATTATTCTTTTGATAAAACTCCAAGTACTTGAACTTTTATAAAGCTGACCTTCCCAGCACGATTTTAGATCCAGAGAGTTTCAGCAAAGAATTGGCGTAAGCACTCACAAGTTTGGCTGCTTATCCAAACTGAAATTAATCTCTGAACATTTAGAGGTTTTCTAGGTTCTAAAGAGTGCTGAGAAAGCCAGCGGGGGCAGAGAAATCACAGAGAGAAAATGAGCAGAGTGATCATAGGAAAAGCTACAGAGGCCAGAAAGATCATAAGGGTGGGAGGGGGGAAGCAGAGGAGGGCACGGAAAGGGTGACCAAAGTAGAAAAGAAGGATCGCAGAGGAGCGGAGGTAGCTTGGAGGGAGCCAAGGAGGCCAGAGCAAGCACGGAAGAGACGCTGAGGGCAGGGAGAACACTACGAAAACAGAGCTGAGTGGAGAGATTATAGAGGTGCAGGGGGTGAAATTGTGGACAGAGCAATCAGGACAGAGGAGAAGGGGCAAGAAACATGCTCTTAAGAAGGGCTAGACTCCAAACTCCGACAGATCAAAGGGAAGAATGTTTATAAGACCTTTCATTTTGATTGTGACTATTTGAAACTTGGCAAAGATTTTCCTCTCCTGTCATTTTCTCTTCCCCTCCCCTTTCTCATCTCCTCTAGTAGAAGAGGTAAGAGAGGAAGGAGGTGATTTGATTTGTTTCTAGATATATTGCAGTTTGATTTCCAATACATCATGCAAGACTTAAAACTCAATGCAATGCAAGACTTCAAAGATGAAACTGACTTGAAATAGAATGTATCTTTCTTCCTTCTGAAAATTCAATGTGAACAAACGACTATATTTGAGAAGCAAAACATCATGCTTATTAATAAACAAAATGCTAGCAAAACTACAGCAAAAGTTTGAGTGTTTATGTATTATACAGTAGGATTGTTTACTGGACAGAATCCCTTTATTACACAATGAAAGAGCAGCTTTAGTGAATCATATCAATGTAATACAATGTGTTGCAGACCACTTATGCATGTCACAGAGCCTGGAATCACAGAATTTTAGCTGATCTCCTTGGAGTTTATATCTTTTTCCAATTCAATCCCATCTTTTACAGATGAAGAAACACATGTCCAGAGAAATTGGCATACTGTCTTAAGGCCATACACTACTTAATATAAGACTTTAAAGTTTGTACTAAAAATTCTGACAAGATGTGTAACTTTTTATACCTTCTCAGGTTCTGAATCATAATTTATCTGTAGGCTATGTTGAGATAAACTGTCATATGCAATTGAAATTAAAAGCAGAAAAGCAGCTATATTAGTGTGACCCTGAAATAATCTCTTGGCCTAGCTTCTGGATACTTTTGGTGGGGTGTCCGCCTGGTTCCATTGTAACATGCTGGTAAGAGCTGGATCTCTTTCTTTTCCCCAGGTAGCTCTCACACGTATGCCTTAACCTAGTCCGTGGGGTTTGTTTTGTTTTGTTCTGTTACTGTAAATGTGTGATCTTTACTGAGAAGGAGGGTGGGTGGGGGGGTCAAGTAAGAGAGTAGATGAATAAGCCATATCTATCACCAGTATAAAAACATGCAACTAAGATCGTAACAGATAAAGGCAGTTATCTTCATATTTGAAATACAGTATAGAATTTTTATCATTATAAAACTTTCCTTTTCTTCAACTCTGCCTTACTATTGAAACAAGAAACCAAGAGAGCACAATATGTACTCTTCCTAACTTCTTAGGCTTGCCGGGTAAGAACATGCTGCTCTCAAGCTCCATCACTAATTTTTATTTCAGAGCTTGGTCCTGAGTTAATACAATGGAAACTTTTTAAATGACTTCTAACTTCCAGTAGTAACTGGATTGCAACAGTTCTTCAAACTGCAGCATTATTCTACTCAACAAAATAAAGTCCTTTCCAACCATTTCAAGATTCTTCCTAATGACTTCATTGTGCTATTTATTCTTTTCTCAATATAAAGTAAATAATTTCTTGAGCAATAATCACATGCTGGTCACCTACTGGAGTGGAAGAATTCAAAATATTAGAAGGCAGTCACTTTTTTCAAGTATCTTAATGCGAGACAAGAGGGAGCTAGATGAAATCTTGTTCTTATTTATATTGACTTATGTGCATCTGTCTCTTCGTCAAATTGTAAGCTCTTTAAAGTTAGAGAGTTTGGTTTCTCCTCCTGATCCATCTCCCCACAGTCTATGGTACAGTATTCAGAAAACAATAATTGTAATTTCTCGGCTAAAAGGCCTCTGCCCAGCCTCTCCATGTTCTTGAGCAGTATGACTGACTTGTTCAACAGTTGGTATGGGCAAGCCAGCTTGATTTTTCAGTCACTGCTCCCATCATTTTCCTTTTTCTCCCTGTATTTTTCAGAACTGACCCTGTTGACTATTGTCTTTGATTTTCCTATGCCTGGTTCTTTGCCCTTTCACTCTGAGAAAATAACACCTACATTACTTCATGGACTTGCTGTGAGGACAAAACGAAATGCTGTACACATTTGGAAAGTAGGTATAGAAAGCATTACAAGTAGATGTTATTTTTAAGAGCTGTTTACTGTGAAAGTGGAGAATAGACGCAATTTACTTGTGAAACGGTATAAATATATTATTCATAAATTTGGGACATAGAAATGTTAGCAATTCTATATGTTTAATAACAATTAGAAACAAATTTTTATCAGGGCAATTATCAGTAGTAGTAATCATAGAAAACAACAGGCAATAGAAAAACAATTTTGTTTCACTGTTCAGTGGACCAGAGATATGCAATTAGAAGCAAGCACCAGTTAAATGTGCATGATGCTTGATCATCTGCACACTCAGTTATACTCACAGGCTCAGTAAATATTGTGAGGCAGGAGTGTAGACTCTGGAGCAACATTGCCTAGGTCAGATCTGGCTCTTTTACTCAGTAGCTGAGAGATCTTTCTGCCCCTTTGTTCCTTTTCGGTAAGATGGAGGTGATAGAAATAAGAGTACCTAACTTTTCAGAGGGTTGTCATGATTAAATGAGTTATTGGCTATAAAGTGCATAGAAAAGTGCCTGGCTTATAGAAGGCACTATATAGTTGTTAGCTGGAATTATTCTATTATATCAAAACATCTGAATGAAAAGTGAGAAGTATAGCCAACCATTCTGGGTTTTGTCTCCAAGACATTTAACATCAGGCCATTTATGAATATGTAGATGGTGGGTGTTGCCACTCTCTCACTTCCAGCCCTGGCTGAGGTTTCCTGGTGAAGACCTGGGATTTGGCTGAATGAGGTGGGGAAGATGCGGCAAATAGTAGACTGATTCAATAAGTGAATGTTGTACAAGATGAAATCAAACTAGATAACCTACCATTGCCAAATGGTCCAGAGCACAGGCGTTGGAGTCACTCTTGAGTCCTCATCCTAGCCCTGCCCTGGGCCAGCTGTATGGACGACACCCTCCAAAGGGGAGGCTGCATTGTTGTGGCACAGCTCTGAGCCTAGGGCATGGCTACTGGGCGCGCTGCGTGCGTATTAATTTCTTTTCAGTTTGGCTGACTGCACACGTTCTGTTTTGTTTCAACTCTCCGGCTTTGCTTTAATGACTCGGGAGAAACAGCAGATTTCATTCCTTTTTGCAAATATTTTAGCACTTAAAGATTGTCATTCGCGCAGTTGTTACGTCGATAACTAAGCAAGCCCGAGCCCTGCTTGAGCAGGGTCTGTTCCAGGGGAAATAGCCTGTCTGTTTCTTCTCTGCCTCATCTGCCATGTATGTTTCAGTTGTTAATTGGAAATGGAAATGTTTCCAAGTTTTCTTCTTCCCTGGGTATTGATCTTTTCAGTGAACATAAAGTCTTAACCCCTTAAGCTTTATCACCATGCTTGCTCTACCTTATCAATTCAAATGGATTTAGCATGTATTATCAGTATTTAGATCTTGACTTTCTTTCTACCTCTCTCTCTTTTAAAGCAATCTGTCTGTCTGCAAATCTCTTGTTAGAAGAGATTATATGATTGTTTTTTGGTTTTATAATCTGTTTGAAGAAGAAGTGGCTGCACACTTGAGGATTTAAAATGTCTCAACAGGAAACGGCTTCTCTGTTGAAAACCTGATTTCTCGTAGAGCTGCTTTTTCTTTCTTTATAAATTTTTTTTCAGATTTGATCACATTGCTACCAGGACATTTTGTTTTGTTTAAATGCAACAACACAAACATTACTAATCAGGTTTCCTCAAAGTCGTTGGCACACTCCCTGTCAACGATGGTTTTATCAGCCATCAAAATCTAATTGAAATGGCAGTGCTGCATGTAGTCATACAATAATTATAAAATAAACAGACTGAAAATTCAGATGCATTTGAACAAAAGCCATCAAAATAACATAAACAGGAGAAAAGGTAATTAAAGAGTTTTCTCTCTTCAGCTTTCAACATTACAGGTTTATTTAAATGCAGCTCTAGCGGGAGACCTGACATGGGTCGATTGGCCAAATTTGTTGGCCGATGCAATTCTGAAATGTGTCCCATTAAAAATGCGGTAAAGAAATTTAAAAAGCACGATAATTATGGCACCTCAAAAGCACACTTTACTTTCCCTCTGAGAACTTCTGTGGTAATACTGCTCTTTATCATCTAAACACCAAATCTTCAGAGCCTTGGGCAAATAAAACAGTCTGGTCCCGGAGTATAAAATTGTGACGTGAAAAGGCTGCTCTGGGGCCGGCCCCGTGCCTTGGTGGTGAAGTGCGCACGCTCCACTGCTGGCGGCCTGGGTTTGGATCCCGGGTGCGCACCGCCGCACCGCTTCTCCGGCCATGCAGAGGTCGCGTCCCACGTACAGCAACTAGGAGGATATGCATCTATGACATACAACTATCTACTGGGGCTTTGGGGGAAAAAAAAAGAAAATTGCAGGTAGAGAGGAAAATGGGTGGGTATTTTGGTTTCTCGTCAGCGGCTGCAGAACCCGTGGCACTAAAAAAAATAAAGGCTGTTCTGCACCGGCTGCAAACCTCCAGTTGGCTTTTTCATCTGCTGGGGAAAAGGAAACTGCCTAACTATCAGAAGCTGTAATGCATGAATGTTAGCAGTTTAGCAATAAGAGATTCAAACTTTTGAAAGAGAACTAACAAAGCCCTAAGAATAAGCCCTGGTCATGAATGTATATATAGTCCCTGGGCTGGTTGGCATAGCAACTATTTCTGAGAACCCTGGTGCTGCTTAAGTAAACAGCTGAAGCACAGAACGAGCCTCAGCTAAGCTGGGTCCATCTGTAGTACCAGCGTGTGAGGATCACAACAGGAATATTTTCTCCAGTGAATCAGTGATATTTTGGTATCTCCTCCTAATAACTCTATTGTTCTCAGCACTTCATGGCAAGCCTCTGGTTCTCTCTGTTTTTCCCTACGGCCATTGTGTTGAACAATCTCGACATGGATGAATCTGACTGAGTTGGTTTTGGGACAACTAAAAAGGGTCTAAGCTCAGTATCTTTCATCTGTTATTTGGCAAGAACTTCCAAGGAAAATGAATCGATGATTCAACAGCAACTCATCATGAGTTTCCAACAGAAACAATAGCTGCTGAAGCTTTTACTTCCAAGTTCAGCACACCGGGTAATTGCAAGGGAGCAGACAAACCTAGGTATAGTTTCTGGCTCCACTATGAAAAGCAGCGTGACATTGGGCATATTACTGATCCATTGAACATGTTATTGATCCTTTCTGCAACTGTTTTCTCATTTGGAAAATGAAGATAGTAATAAATACCTCATGGGTATTTGAGGATTGAATAAGATACTGTATTTAAAATGCTAAGTGCAATACTCAAGAAATGGCAGTGCTAACAGACCCTACTGTGTTCCTACCCAATGGCCATTTTAGAACTTGATGAGTTGAGTGCCCACCCTTTTCCACATGATTCAGCAATAAATCCTGACCTGTCTAAGCCATGTGTGGTGGTCTAATTCCCCTCACCAGTGGCTGATTTATGGTGGATGTGTGATCTAGTTCTGGCCACCAATATAGGAGGGGAGCTCTTGGTAGACAGGTTAGTACTAAGAGATTCAAAGCACTTAGAGTAGGGTAGGAAGAGCTCCCAGGAGTTTCCAATTTGCAGAGTAGACAAGAAAACACATTGTGAGAGCTTTTATGCACTTGTAAGTGGACACCCTTAGATATTTGGGATTTGTGAGTAATAAATGGAAATTTCTGTTTGGCTAGACTTCACTATTCGTGATACTCTTCTGGATCTGCACTATGCAGACTACCGCTTTATAAGCATTTTTAAAAACACACTATACTGCTTTGAAAAAATATGTAGTTGAATAATTCACTGGTGTCTTATTTCTGTGGAGAAAAGAAGAACTCTATTGTTTGGAAACTTTTGAGTTCCTCCTGGAAAACTCTTTTCAGACGCGTAAGAGAATATAAGTAAGGGTTACAACTGATAGATCTTTTCCTTCCTTGGGGATCTGCTCTATCACCCACTTCTGAAGAGATAAGAGACTTTAATGAGAGAGAATCAGTGGCGGGGCCAATTTGAGTCTCTTTCTTTCTTTTTTTTTTTTTTTAAGATTTTATTTATTTATTTTTCCCCCAACGCCCCAGTAGATAGTTGTGTGTCATAGCTGCACATCCTTCTAGTTGCTGTATGTGGGACGCGGCCTCAGCGTGGCCGGAGAAGCGGTGCGTCGGTGCGATCCCGGGATCCGAACCCGGGCCGCCAGCAGCGGAGCGCGTGCACTTAACCGCTAAGCCACGGGGCCAGCCCTTGAGTCTCTTTCATTGATATCAAAAGAACTGTGCTTCCTGAGGAAAATGAAGTGAGAATCACCAAGAACTTCTGAATGTCTGGAAAAGAATTCTGAATGTTTTATATTCAGACTCCCATTCCTTGCTAGCCGTTATAAATCTTTGCCTGAAAAGTAGTTCTTCTAAGTCCAAAACTATTTATTTTATCTTGCTTCTACCCCTGATAATTTTAAAGTTTTGTGTGTCCAAAAATTTTGGAGCGTTTTCATGAATTGTATCTTTTTCTGATTATTATAAAAAAGATTTTTCTTACTCTGTAAAACTCAGGACTCTACAAAGAAGGATGAGATAACAAAGGATGAAACCTAGCATCTGTCTGTAAGCTGTGAGCTGCAAGTTCCTCTCCTTGGGAGTTTCACTGAATAATCTGCCACTAATATGATGCATGGTATTGTCTTGGCAGTTTATTATTTTGAGGCAATAGAATATAACACAGTGGAAGGAGCTATCTTGATCTATTATATCAAGAATCCACAATTTATAGCTCTGTCTATTTGGTAGTAAAGACACTCCCTGAGAGCTAGAAGGCTTGCTTGTATATGTAGTGATAAGAATATGGTCATTTAAAAATATTTTGATATCATTACATTTGTATAGTATCTGTGATTAGGGTGAGAATTCCTTTGTTTACAACCTTGTATTTTATATAAACATAGGAAATATATGTATTTGTTAGATATACATTATTATATTTAATCTCCACAATAATCCTGTGAGGTAGGTTATGTGAATTTCCCCTGCACAGATGAAGAACCTGCAGTACAGAGGAAGTTAGATAACTTGCCTAAAATCACATCGCAAATGAGTGGCAGAGGGACTCAATCCCAGGTCTTTTGACTCTTAACAGTATTGTTTAGTTTTTTTTTTCACAACTGCTTTTATGAATGCCTGTGGTTTGGCATAGGGCTAACATGATTTATTCATAACTGCTTGCAGTATAATTTTTTGGAGATGTGATCTTCACCCAATTTTAAGGCCATGGCTAAAGGCTGGTCAGTTCTCCTTCTCAGAACAACTCGTTAAGACCACATTTCAACTGTTTCCCTTACGGAGCTCCCACACTCCAGGGCTCCTATGTACCCACCCTAATTGCCCCAAGGCCAGATACCAGACAACTAGGGCAGCCCCTATGCCCTGGAACTCAAGGAATTATTCAAATTAGCCAATTCACTGGAAGCTCCAAAACCCCAGCTAAACCCACTCTACTTCCCATAATTGAGCCGTCTCCTCCATCTCCATCTTGCTGTTGCTCTTCCTTGGTTCAATTCCCCATGTGGCCTGCCTGGTAGCCTTTTCTCATTTGGAGTTGAAGTAATAGAGTTTTGCCTTTCATCTATCAGAGTTTCATTGTGTTGTGTCTCACCCTCAAAAGAATCTTTAAATCTTATACAACACCATTTGGAGTTTAAATTTGTCTCTAACCTTTTTAGTTGAACTGTGGTATTAGTGGAAAAGCTTTGGATAGAAAACAGGTGACTGGGCTTCTCCTATAGGCTTTGTGCGGCCTTAAGCAGGGTTATTTAACCCCTCCAAATCTCAGCTTTCTCACCTGTAAAATGAGCAATAACCCTAAATGCAATGGTTCCTGTTCTGGGTTGGAATCTGTTATTTTGTGATATAAATTGGTGTTGCCAAAGTACAAGGGTATCTGAGGACAAATTGAAAGGAATATTCACCTGGAAGGCAGTTGAATCTTTCAGTGTGGTTCATCCACATTTATGTCATGATAACATGATAAAAGACATCATGAAGAAATCCTTGTGTTGAAATGATAGAATAGCACACAAAACTGGACTTTAGCTAGGAAAACAATAATGACCAGTATCTATCTAGGCTCGTTAGTAGCCCATCATTATAGCACCAGAAACTTGCTTGTTACAGGGTTCTGAAAGTCTCCTTTCCAGAATATAACCTATGAATTCTGAGACCATTTGTTAAAGTTCCTTTGAGATTGTGTGTTTTCTCTCTCTCTCTATTTTATATTTTTTTCTGGCCAGGAACTTCAGAAGCTGCTGAAGCTGCAGATTTTGGTGTCATTGACCTGCCTTCCTCTTTGTGTGGCGGTTGATGAATCCTTGGAGAGAGGTGTCTGCAACCCTGACGGAGAGCCAGAAAATAGAGCTTCTGTGAACGGCAACCCCTGGACGCCTGATTTTTCTGAAAGATAGGCCCTTGATCAGGCAAGCAGGGACTTAATGATTTATGTCTTTATGCTCGATTCCAGATAAAGTTAAACTATATCCTAAAGCGTGTATAGGAGGAAAAGCTATTACAACGCTGTACTTGTCGGTGATAAATTCTTCAAAAAAAAAAAAAAAAAGAGAGAGACACATATTATTAAATAGCTTGTATTTGAAACAGTTTCCAAATTTCAACAACCTAGAAATAATGATAATAATAGAAGAGGAAATCTTAAAACAATTGGGTTGGTCTCATCCTCTTCCTGCAGACTTCTTTTCATTCAAGATTGAGCTAAGGTTTTAAGCCTTATTTGTATTTTAGAACCAGACTGGATAAAAAATAGCATTGCTAAGGTTTGGAAAAAGCATGAGATTTTTTTTTTACCTCTCATCACATCTTTTCTAAAGACAAATCATTATGTTTTAATAACCCAAATAAGAGATGGGTTCAAGATTTTTCCTTGGGATTAGAAATAGAATTAAGAGTCTAAGTTATAATATCAAACAAGCTGGAATGTCTGAGACGTTCTGCTAGTTTTAGAATTGATTAGACCTCTTACTTAGATTCAGTAAAATACTTTCTCTTTCATGTCTATTCCAATTCTATCTATCCTGTGAGGCTCAGTACAGGTGAAGAGCCATTTCCTTCAATGGAACTTTCCATTGAAGAGACCTTGGTACTCTATGCAGATGCCCTCAGATCTCTTCACCATTTCTGTGTGTTCTTGCTTGGTTTCAGTGTGCTCTTCTTTCTGACCACAGGCACCTGCAACTTTCTTTTGAGGACTTTCCTCAGGTTCCTGCAGCCACTTTGCCAGCATGTCCAAGGGACCCTGCAGAGAGCTGGAGTGTCTGGGAACTTACCTCCCCTTCAGAGGCCATTGGCACATGGGTGACTGTTGTAGAAGTGCGGAAGCTCATCTCCTCTGCTTCAGGACAATCTCTGAGGTTTAACTTACATTCCAGACTTCCCATGCAGATCAGGTTGAAGCGATCTTCTGTGAGACTTTGAAATATTGCCCTGGCTTGGCTTCTTCTCCTTCCCTGTTCTGCTTTCCTCATTCCCTTAGCAGTTTATTTTGAGAGCACTTTTATAATGCAAATCCTATCTCAAGGTCCGCCTCTGGGCAATTTGACCTAAAACACCACTTTTCTGGCATCCTTGTTTTTGAATTCTAATAGCAATTGTTATGTGGTTGAACACTAGGTAATAGACTGGGTCACATTCTTGCTCTCTTTTCACTCCAATGACATTGTGATCTCTCTGATGGTGGCTGGAATCCTCTCTAATGTCTACTATTTTTACTTTGTTAATTTGTCTCTCTTCTATTTCCATAGAGGTCTTGAGAGCTGTACAACAAGTGAGTAGGTAGAATAAAACCAAAATCAGTGAAAGGAAGACAAAGCATGGGAAGCAAAAAATAAAAAGAGGGGAAAGGAGGAAAAATCAACAACTCCAGACTGAGCAAAGCAACCAAAATCAAGAATAATATCCTGCTTGTACTTCTTAGCAGCTAGGAAAAAGATGGAACCATGATTTCTTAGCTAATTTTCAATCTTTAGTAGTATGAAGTTGTTTTGGTTGTCTATTGCTGTGTAACAAATTACCCCAAAATTTAGCAGCTTGAAACAACAAACATTTATTCTTTCTCAGTTTCTGAGGGGCAGGAAATGAGGAGCTGCTTAGCTGGGTGGTTCTGGCTCACAGTCTCAAACTGTAGTCAAGCTGTTAGCAACAGCTGCAGTCATATCAAGGCTTGACTGGGGCTGGAGAATCCATTTCCAAGCTCACTCAAGTGGTTGTTGGCAGCCTCAGTTCCTCACTGGCTGTTGTCCAGAGGCCTCCCTTCTTCACCTCGTGTGTCTCTCCACAGGCAGCCTGAATGTCCTCATGACACATCAGCTGGCTTCCCCTAGAGCGAGTGATCTGAGAGAAGGAGAGAAAGCCAAAACAGAAGATACAGTCTTTTATAACCTACTCTGGGATATGATAAACCATCACTTCTGCTCTATGTCATTGGTCTCATGGACCAATCCCAGTACCAGGTAGGAGGGGACTACACAGTGTGAGAATGCCAGGAGGTGGAGATTATTGGTGGCCATCTTGGAGGATGATGACCACAGAAGTATATCACATATATTCATTTCTCTTGAAAGTTGATAAGGGTGAAAAAGATTGTTCGAAGGAATACCATATCTGTACATTTTTTTGTATGCTCCATGTACTTGTCATATACAGAGTTCTCAATAAATATTTATGGATATTCATAATCTGCTAGTATTCCAGGATGTTTTCTCCATAAAGAAGAGTAAGTCAACTACAAGTATTGAGGACAAAATTTTCTGTATCAGACACTGCATTGGATGCTGATTTGGGTATTCATAAATCAATCTTCTCTCGAAAAGTGTCATAGATAATGTCACTTCCTCTCTATTTCTAATGCCAACACTCTAAAGCAAGTGCTTAGATTTCTTCAGCAGTTTCTCAACGTACCTTCCTTTGTCTAAATTCTCTTCATCCTATATCTCACTTTCATCATGTCATTATTGCTTAATGACTCATTACTAATAGAATAAAGTCCAATCTCCTTGACTTTTCAAAAGTAGAATTTATCTATCCAAGTTTCTATTCCACTGCTTCCATCATGAGCCCTTTACTTCAGTCTGGAAGTATTCTATCTGTATTCCAAATAGCCATGCTAATTTTTAACTCTTAACTTTTCCTCATTGCTGTTTCACCTACTGGGAATTTCCTGTTCTTTTATTTGGTATCTCTAAGTCCTTGTCGAATCAACCTCTTCAGTATTTCCTTATCTTCATCACCTCTACCTTAGTTCAAATCCGCAGTATTTCTTAGAAGGATTATTATCTTACCTGTTTTTTTCAATTTCTAGGTTCTTTCTGCTCCAATCCATCCTCCATATTGCTCCATTGTTTTTACAACGTCACATTGATTATATTATTTCCTTGTTTAAAATGAACAAAACGCCTTGAGGGTTTGGCACTTAGTAGGTGTTCAGTAAATGTGAATTGCGTGACTAAAAGGTCAAGGTAAAGCCCCATTCTCCCTTTCCATGAAGTCTTTCTATGCTTCTGCCTCTCACTTTGATCTTTCCCTCTTTTGAAGTCCTGTGATTGTCCGTATCACTCATTTTGATGTTCTTTAATGTGCTTCCTTCCATTATCACCCAACTCTTCTCTTTCATTCTTTTATTCATCATTCATTTATTAATTCAGCACATTCCTTGAGTACCTTGAGTACCTAGTATATGCTACACACCATGCTAAGTCTTGGAGGATACAATGGTTAGGAAAAACAGACAAGGTTTCTGCTCTCTCTCCCCTTGGAGTCTAGTTGCAAATAGAGACAAAATTAAATAATCACATCAAGGAAGGTATAATAACACATTGAGAAAAGTGCTACCAAGGAAGGGCATGTGGTTGTATGAAGGCACATAACACAAGAACCAGCCCTAGACTCAGACTTCAGAGAGGCTCCTCTGAGGAAGCGACTTTTGAGCTGAGATCTGAAGATGAGTAGAAACCACACAGCAAAGAGGGCTAAGGGGAAGAATGAGGGTAGAAAAGAATGTTTGAAGCATGCAATAGCATGCATAATGACTATACGATGGAATAAAACTTTAAAGGAAGGCCAGGGTGATTGGATCCAGGAATAGAAAAAGGACATTAATGGAAAAACTGGCAAAATCTGAATAATATATGGAATTTAGTTAACAGTAATGTACTAATGTTGATTTCAAAGTTTGGAAAAACATATTACAATAATGGAAGATGGTAACATTAGGGGAAACTGAAACTGGGTGAGCGGGTAGTATACGGGAATTCTCTACTATCTAGGCAACTTTTCTGCAAATCTAAGATTATTCCAAATTAAAAGATTATTTAAAAAAAAATAAGGCCAGAATGGAAGAAGCTCAGTACATAAAAGAAGAATGGTGCAAGATAAGGCTGAAGATTAAGACCAGGCCAAGACTTCGAGGGACCTTGGGCCTCATCTTAAGAATGTTGGTCTTTATCTTGGCAGTAGAGGAAGGCTGTGATGGGGTTTTAAATAGTGGATGTCAAGGCAGAGCTGCATTTGAAAGTATCACTAGCCTGGGGGTACTGTGGAAAGTGGATGAGAGAGGTAGCTGGCTGGTATAGGAGGCCAGGTGGAACACTGGCAGTAATTCAGACAAGAAATGAGTTCGATTAAGATGGGGCAGACTCTCTTTAGTAGGATATATGTTTTTGGACTGCATTTATCTTTTATTGCTCTTTAGTGTCTATCACAGAGTTCTGCACATAATATCTACATGATACATATTTCTTGAAGGAATAAATGAATAGAAACAGATGAACTAATGAAAAAGAATCAGATCAGGTTAAGCAGTCCCTGGAGTCAGCAGCCCCTTGGCAGCATCATGGTGACCCTGTCCAAAACTCGAGGGCTGAGACTGGTGATTTCTGACAAAATCAACAGACTTTCCCTCATGGTTTTTCCTCTTACTTTCAAGGACCCTTACTCCAGCAATGAGTCACACCTTGTCTTATTTTTGGAATGCCCAGTACTTGCACAAAGGTTCAGGGAGGGGCACTGAGTGAAAAGCAGAGGTTCAGGAGACACTTTGAACGATAACTTGAATGTGTTGGATACCAGGAAATGCAAGAAACAGGTCAAAGTCTGAAGAGCCATCCGCATAATGGCTTCTTCTCTGGAGCAAATTCATTCTGCATATAATTTGTATTTTGCCCTTTTGGAAGTAGAAGTAATCTTAGCTTTCTTAGAGGCATCCATAATTAGAAGTTCTCACCTCAAATGGGGGGAAGTTTCTAATTTCCCGATGGGTAAGAGAAGCCTGGGGAAGGCTGCACAGGGTGGATGAGGAAGGTGTCATACCAAGAGTACTGTTTGCTCGCTTCAGCTGAGATCCAGCAGTTTAGGCAGTGGTCGGTCTGAGTTTTCTGCAAGCCTTTCTCATTTGAAAAGACAGTGCAGGTTTTTTAAGAACCATCTCTTGAGCTAATTTGTTGGAAGACCAGGAGGAGACTACTGGGTTTCTTTCAACCTAGAGGAAGAAGAAAATAAGAATGATTAACATTCCAAGAGTATTTCAGCCAGTTGACCCTGAAGATCCCCGTTTCTCTCCTAGAATCTTTGTTCTAACGTTTGTGCTCAGTGTTTACAGAGGGCTATCGCTACTCATGTTTGTTTTCTAACACATGCCCAATTTTAGCCAATGGAGTTTATATCATGGATCTCAGAGGTTAATCTTTTCTCTTTCTTGTCTCCTCTCCTTTCCAGACATGCATTCATTTGACTGGCAGCCTGGAAAATTGAAAAATGCCACAGGGGTTATTAAGGTTGAAATCGTTTCTGCTCTTTGAAGCTGTGCAAGCTAGTTATTGCTGCCCCTATAATATCCAGGTATCAGAATAGCACGCATTGTTCTTAGCTTGCCTGACACAGGCCCATATCAGCTGTAACACCTAGATAGAATGAAGGGGTCTCAAGATGTCATTTCTCTACTCTGAAATATATCCCTTTAGTCGATTAAAACAGAGTCCCTGAAGTTATTAGAATGTATTCTGTGTCTTTGTGCACACATGTTTGATTTACTTTTGTTCTTATTAAAAAGGTAAGCCTAGAGAAAAGGAGAGAAGACAATCTTCCGTAATCCATATTTTAATAATTGCCTGAGTGCACGTTTACTCTACAGAGACTTTCCTGTTTCTGTAACTATTTACTTGGCTCTTTTATGAAATGTTCTATTACTTACCTGGCCTGGTAAACCATGACACAGCTCCTGGCCTGTCATGTAATCCTGCATTTGGCTCCCCCTGAGCCATTATGGTGTGTTGAGTCTGTCTGTGGGATGGGGATATTATTTTAATGGATCTTTTTTCCACAATAATTGCTCCATATTGTATAAATTGTATTGAGTGATTATGATGTTAATATATATTGAGAAAACCACTGGGAAAAAGTTGCTGTGTAGTTGAGATAGCCTATTTTCCAATGTTAATAACTTCTTCATTAATTTTTTTCCATAAAAATATAGAGGGAGTTTAATCCACATAAAAACTTATAAACATTTATTTAAAAAAATGAAATCATTTCACACCCCACCTCAATAACAGGAAACCATACCACCCTTCCACTGGAAAACCTCCACACATCCTTTAAACAAAACAAAGAAAAGAAAAACACCCCAAAGCCGAAGTACCTAATGGTAACAAGAAACTTCAGAAAGATTCTTGAGGAGAGAGAATTTGTTTTTTTCTCTTTAGCTTTAGGGCAATAATCTTTTTTTACCATGTCGCCACAGGCAAACTATTCAATATTAGCAGTAACACCTGCTTATGACTAAGAATAGGAGAATGGAAAATAATCTACAATAACACAAAACCCTGATCATAAAAGTGAACTTGAATTCATGTCCTTCAAAAATTCCATGCATGTAGTTGGCCTACTATTATATTGGTATATCAATCAGGGACCCTGCGAAACAGAATTCATTCCAGGTGGTTCAAAGGCGTAGACTTCAATAAAAGGAGTACTGACAGGGGGATAGGGGTTGGAATCAAATGGAATGAATGAAGGAGGGTGAGGTGTTCCACTCAGGGACCAAAAGCAGGAAGCTATTACCACAACCAGGGCTGAGGGGCCCAGGGGAGGAAATGGTGTAATTGGAACCCAGTGAGCACTGGAACAGTGGAGGTAGGACTACTGTCACAGTGAGCAGACACAGTCGCCATGTGGTATGAAAATAGAATGAGTGGGGAAGAAATACCCCAACCTCTCTCCTTCGGCCAACTGTCTCTTGCTGGTACCTCTGTTGGCCAGCCCCACCCAGAGGCAGCCAGCAAGAGAGCGCAGGGATGTGGTCTGCAGGGGCCGCCTCCTGAGCATCAAAGTAGGGCAGAGGAAGGAAGGAAGGAAGTGCAAAAATGGAAAATATTCAGAACAGCTGATTTCTGGATCCCTAAATAGTTAGCGTTATGGATGTCTAAAGAACTAAATTACTATTAAGAGATTATACCTTTTACCTTTTGTGAAAAAGAAGCTAGAAGTTCCATATTTTGTTGCATATGAAATGAGGATTTCAAAATGATCACTGGCAGGTTTTTCTTTTGCTTTGCAAAAATATTCAAAAATGTATCTAATAGTTGAATATCCATATAGGAAATTATAGTTTTTAAAGGACTTTTCACAGACAGTATATCATTTAACCCTAACTAAAGCTCTAAGAGATAGGTATTGTTTGATTTCTTTTTACAGGTGAGGAGACTGGACCTCAGAGCATAAAATGACTTTCCCAGCATCCTAAGTTAGAATTAGCAGCATCTGGGCTGGCCCCATGGCTTAGTGGTTAAGCGCACGCGCTCCGCTGCTGGCGGCCCGGGTTCGGATCCCAGGTGTGCACCAACGCACCACTTCTCCGGCCATGCTGAGGTCGTGTCCCACGTACAGCAACTAGAAGAATGTGCAGCTATGACGTACAACTATCTACTGGGGCTTTGGGGAGAAAAGTAAATAAATAAAATTATAAAAAAAAAAAAAGAATTAGCAGCATCAAGATGCAAACCTAGGTCTCTTGACTCCACCTCCCACGTTGTCTTGCACCACTCTGCCTTTTTCAAAATAAATATGTCATAAACTTGTGATAGCAGATATGCTGCAAAAACAGAACTGTCTGTCCCTTGCAGAAAATTGCATTTGCAGGGAAACTAGAGTCTGGCAAGCTCAAGTTCAGGAAGTATAGGACCGTCCCAAGTATCAAGTCCAGTGGAAGGAAATGACACATCGAGAGACTCAAGGAGAAGATTTGGGGGGCAGAGATTGGAAAGATACCCTGAGGAAATGGCAAGAAGTAAGGCAGGATCTTTTATGAGGAGTGTGCATCCCTGAGAGTGGTTGGGAAGAGAGTATTAAGGATGTAAAGCAAGGCTTCTCAAGTGTTAAGAAGGCTGCAACATTTCTTAAAATATTGTTCATGGACCACTTACATCGGAATCACCTGGGTTACTTATTATGAAGGTCTACACGGATCCCCTCTGTCTTACAAAGTCAGAGTCTATTTAAGAGGAAACTATGCAGTTTGGCATTTTGACACAGCCTCTCCATTAGGACCCCCCCATCCCCTCCCCTCCTACACACACACAAAGGTTGAGAATTACTGACAGAAAGCAAATTTAGGCAGCTTGACAAAAAAGAGGTCTGTAACAGAACTATAAATATTTGATCACAGCTCAGTTTTCTGGCATGGCTGACCATAAGCCATCTGATTACCCATCTATCATCCCAACTTCTGTTTCTTTGCTTCAATCATACCTTTTGAATAAGCTTTTGAAACTGTACTTTCTAATTTAATGCTTTAATAAACAAGGTATATTAAACACAAATTGACTTTTCAGACTCTTATAGTGCCTTGAGTTAAATATTTTAAACATCAATTATAGTAAACATTAAAGATGTAAATGTAGTAAATTGAGAAATGGGGTTGAAACCGTATGGATGCTAAGATTGCTTTTAAAAAGGAATCCCTAATACCAGCAAGTGTTCTTGTTATTTAATCTCATTTTCATAAAAGTAATGAGCAATTGAAGAATGAGCAACTGCAAGACCTCTAAGGTGAGATTACATGGCTGTCTCTTTTTTTGCATAATTAATTATCAACAACAGATGAAGTCATCTGCAAGATGTTTTCTCATCAACACTAAAAGCTTCTTTTCTGTTTTTATCCTCATCCTTTTGCAGCATTCAAAACATTATGTAGTCTTTTAGCATCAACGACACTTCAACTTCCTGTCACCTTGCTTTACGACTCAAGTTTTTGGGTGCCAGGTACCTGGGGTTAAGGTGTTTGTGCTATGGAATGGAATATTGATTTTCATTGTTTTCTGTAAAGGTTTTGTTTGTTATTTGGAACTTTATCCTATAGAATATGGATACCTTCCTACCTGATTATAACTTCCTTTCTGGTTGGAACCCTGTGTGAGTCATCTCTCAAAACAAATCACATTTCAAATCCTGTTTAAAAACATTTTTAAAACAGTAACTGACACTGGCTATAACTTAACTATGCATCTATAGGCTATGTCTATAGATCCGCCTTGCTGATTTGTAGAGAGGCACAGATACTTTGTAACTAGTAATCTTAGGTTGAGTTTGAGCCAATTGTAGAATTTTCCTTTGTTTATTGTGATTCAGAATGGCAAACAAATTGTTTTTTCCCCCTTAAATGAAGGTAGCATTACTGATCAACCACGAGAACAAGACATATTGCTTGATTTTTTTTCTCCATTAATGGGTTATGTTTTAGGGTGAGTCTATATATTTTGAATCATTTTTCCAGTAATGGTCATGGGTTTGAGTTGATCCATTTATACAAGAGAGCAGTCCCTCTTGGATTAACATCTGTGGTTTTGATGTGGCTGTCCTGGGTTGAAGCTGCAATCTATAGTCATGGAACTAAACCAAAACAGCTTATTCCAGAATTAACTCAAGAGTTTGACCTCATTTTTAACATGCTCTACACCAGAGTTTATTGGTTTTAACCTAATGGTTATTTTTAAAATTAAAATCCTTATCTTTGGAGACTTTTCCAGAAAACCCAGCAACTACTTTTTCAAATATCCATTATTTCTTTAGGGACATATTTGATAAGAGACAGAAGAAAATATAAGCATTATATATTTTGGTATAAAGATAACACAGAGCAATCTCTGTAGTAATTTCCTGTAAGTTCTTATCAAAGCAATTTAAAGCAAACAATTGGGAAGTGAAAATTAAATATGATCACCTTTTTTGGAGAAGTGTGTTCACAATGTCAAATAATCAATTTTATTGATTTTGCCCCTTCTGAGATGACCAGTTGTTTTGTTTCCCTGTAATGTCACCTCACCATGTACCTCAGCGAGCTCTCTATAAACTGAGAGATCTTAACAGGTGTTACCACTGGACCAGGCCATTATATTTAAGACAGCACTTGTATAAGACCTGACACTGACCTGGGTATTATTAATTCTTGGACTGGCATAAAAAAAAATCACTCAACTATTCTTTTAAGGTTTAATTACATATATGCATGAGTGTATGTCGTTTCTCATGCCCAATTTTCTTTGCCGTCTGTTACGCTATTACTGGAAAGCAGATGTTTATTATAAATTATATTTCTTTAACATGTGACTAAGTAAAGACATGGGGTTGAATTATTTATTTTTTGAACCTCTGCCTAAAACATTAAACTATATTAATATCAACTCTGCAGAATCTGTTTAAAAATAGGAGCAACTGGGGTGCAGTATTTCATGACTGAATGCTAAAGCTTTCATACTGAAAGAAAGCCGGGAAGTAGGAACAATTGAAAGATTCCAAATGCATCATGTCTAAAAAAGCCAAAAGACAAGCTAAGGCTGTAGAGACTTCTTGTCATATTCATTTCTTCTTTCCATCCTTATAGTCAGAGTACTGTAAGCCTATTGAATTCTTTCAAAACTCTTGGCTGGAAATTTGTTTTCAAACTATTACGACTTTTTCTATTTTGTAAATAGAGAGTTTTTACCCTTAATTTGGTAATATTCTGAAATTAAATGAAATTAAAGTAGAGCCCAAGACTTTCCCCCAAAGTTATCTTTACTTGCACTATCTCACAGAAAACAGCAACAAAGAACTGCGGATTCCCATCCGCTCCAGTCAACAGTCATTGCTTTTTTTCTTTTTTCTGTTTACCATTTGAAATTTTGGCATTTTCTCCTCTATATTGATATGAAACAGAAAAGCTTGACATGACAAGAAATTGAAACTATTTATATATTTCTTTCCTCTTGGTTTAAAACATACGCAGGTCTCTCTCTGAAGCATGGTTTTCAACTGAGAGTGATTTCGCCTGTGTCCCTCTCTTCCTCCCCCGCCCCCCAAGGCCATGTGACAAAGTCTGGAGACATTTTTGATTGTCATGACTTGAGGGTGGGAGGGGCTGCTGGCACCCAGTGAGTAGAGGCCGAGGATGCTGCTAAACATTCTGCAATGCACAGAACAGCTCCCACAACAAAGAATTGTCTAGCCCAAAACGTCAATAGTGCCGAGGTTGAGAAACTCGGTTCTAAAACAACCCCCTCTCACACCTTGCTTGACCCTGGTATCCATCTCTGGCTCAGCTGCCAAGCGCTCACCGCGTATTCGCCCATTCCCTAGCTGTCGCTGACAATCCCGCTCCACTCTGCTGTCGGGAGTAACATACTTTTGTGAAATTTAAAGGCTTAAATTTTTTTTTAAACCTCAGCTTCTTTAATTTTGGAGCATTTGATCCTTTCGGCACATCCTCTTTTGGTTTGTTTGTTTGTTTCTGATTCTCTTCATGCCTCCCTTGCCACTCTATTTTTATCTCTTTTTGGGTTCCCTTTCATCTTTTCATTCTCTAAACAGTTCTAATCTTTGACATCCGTTCTTTACTGCATTCCTAGGGCGCTCAAACACTCCTGACGCTGCAGTACGTGCTTTTTATTAGGCAGCACTGAGCCCTGTTCTGGGCCGGCAGGGGCCTGGGGAACTGTCTTGCTGATTCTATTTTCCTTACCCCACTTTGGGGTCACACCTTGGGAGGTCCTGGGCCCAGGGTGTATCATCACATGGAGACGGTGGTGCTCAGAGAGAGCTCACCCCGCTAATGTTTGCTCTCCTTCGTGGAGCACCAGCCATGTGTCAGGCACTGTGTGAGGTGCTTTCCACACGTTATCACGACTGGGTAGACATTATTAACCCTACTGTACATAGAAGGAAAAGAAGGCTCAGAGAATTTCAGCAATAGCTGAAGACATCAGCTAGCAACGGGTAGAACTAGGAGTTGCACCTAGGACTGTCTGGTTTTTGTTTTTTTTTTTTTTATAATTTTATTTATTTATTTTTCCCCCAAAGCCCCAGTAGATAGTTGTATGTCATAGCTGCACATCCTTCTAGTTGCTGTATGTGGGACGCAGCCTCAGCATGGACGGAGAAGCGGTGCGTCGTGCGCTCCCGGGATCCAAACCCGGGCTGCCGGGCAGCGGAGTGTGCGCACTTAACCGCTAAGTCATGGAGCCGGCCCTAGGACTGTCTGGTTTAAGACTCTCATTCTTTCCACAGGACCCTGTTGCCTCCATGTCCTAAATAGTTAAGGACATCCCAAGATGCCTAGGCTTGTCCCAGTAGAGCTTGGTGACTTTCCCTGAACCATGGAAAGGCTTTCAGATCACCAGAATGGCTTGAATCAAACTGACCTAGTGTTCTCAAAGCCGGAAAATATTTCATTGGTTTTTACTCTCTTTTTTGAGGACAGAGTAGACTTGGTTTCATTCACTTATCCAACATCTAGTGTAATTCAGCAACTATGCTCGTTGCTGGAGTCCTTGACAAGTCACTTAGAATTCCAGAGTCAGGGCAGTGCCCAGAGGAACCACGGGCTCTGCAGTCGGACTGGTGTGGTTTGGTGCCAAGCAGCTCCTCCATGACACACCCCCTCCCAGCCATCTCACGTGACTTCTCTAACCCTCAGACGCTCATCTTTCCAATCAGGAGAGTGACACTTCAAATCACAGCGCTGCGGAGAGCCTCAGAAGACCCAATTCACAAAGATGTCATCGACACGGAGCAGGCAGAGAGTAGCACCCCTTCATTTTCCCCCTCATTCACGGTAACAGGACATGGGTACCCAGCAGGGTGTGCCTGTGAATAAATAAAACATCCACGAACAAGACAAAATGCCTTGGCGCCACCTAATACAGATGTCGCTTGTTTGATAACAGATCGGAGAAGAGAGAGGGTGAAATGTGGAACTTCAGTGGGAGATCCTTTAAGTAGATATATTCTGTTCTTATAACCCGTTTTTGTAGTTTTGCTCTGGTCAAAGTGGTTTCTCTTTCCTTACTTAACCCGTGTCGGAGAATTCCTGTGCTCTGCATGGCAAATTACTGCCATATCCTGTTTCAGAGAGGGCTGCTCTTCTGTCACGGGTGGAAATTTTCCAGTGTGTAAAAGTATGAAAGTGTATTATAAGGGTGTGAATGTTTTTGTAAACAAGATATTCTAGACGTTATTTCTACCCACGATTTACTTTTGTGCTCTTTTTTCCCTGTGCTTTATAAAATCTTTTGAAATATTGTCCAGATAGTTTCAGTCCCTCAAGCTAATCTCACCATCTCCTGCATTTTCTCTCATTTGTCTGTCCAATTGAGGCAGGACTGACACTTGTAGATGATCAGGCATTCCCATCCTCTTTCTACAGCTGTTCTGGAGACTAGAAAAACTCAAGGCTCACCTTATCAGACTAACTGTGTGGCCAGGAGAAACAGTTTTGGCCAATGAGATACAAGTAGAAGCCTGCAGGGCAATGGAGGCTCTGGGAAGGCTGTTACTTTTCCTAATGAAAGTGGCATATACTACATATGTATACCTTGAGTACTACTCATTCTTCCTTTCCTCCTCTCCTCTCCTCTATCCTCCTTTTATTCTTTCTTTACTTCTTTGTTGTTTTTATCTTGAATGAAGTTATGATGACTGGAGCTGTGGCAGCCATCTTGTGATCAAGAGGGAGGGCCAAAAAAATCACAGAAATTCCAGCTCTTATCTTTTGAGACTACACAACTAATACCAGCAGCTGCCTACCTCCACACTTTTTGTTATGCGAGACAAAGAAATCCCCATTGCTGTGAATTGTCGTCCATCACATTTTTCTGTTACTTGTGGCTGATTACATTCTGATATGGTAACTTTGAACAACACATTCTATTCACCTGCAAATTCTCATAGATCATCTCCATCAATTCCTTGTCTGCTAAAAACTCCCTTCTTTCAGGAAAACATAAATGTTTGAATCCACATCCTGCATCACAAATATATTCTCTTCTTTTCTCGGTATTTATTGAACACTATCATTGGGCATGCCTTTACTTTTGACTTTGCATTATTAATACATTGCACTTTACAATATTAATAGCTTCTATTTGTTTCTATATTACCCTGTAGAGATATTTTTCTTTTTATGTTTTGCTTTTTGTCTTTGAGTCATAAAGTCTAGTCTTTTTCTTCTTCTTCCCTTAAGATGCGTAATACTGAGCTCTCTTCTGATTAGACACTTCACTAGGTATTTTTGCTGGATGGACACACTGCACATTGAATCCTGCCAGCTGCTACTAGGCAACCGGAACGGGTGTCAACGAGTGGTGGTATTCATGCACACAGAGCTGGGCCTAGACGTACTTTCATAGTGTCACTTACTTCAACTGGGAAGGAGCAGACTTGCAACTAGCTTTGCCCCCGCCTTCTGCTCAGAACCGTTTTTCTCAATAGCTCCCTGCTGCAGAATTCCTTTCAGCGCTCCAGCCCTGAACGTTTATGTGGCATGTACATTAAGAGAGTTCTTTTTTTCAAAGTGCAGATCTTTTCTTCTTGATTTGGCATCTGACTGTGGTTATTTCTATTATTAAACATCAATGATTCATATTATATAACAGTAGTTATTCAGAATGAGAAGGTATAATACAAAGTAATAAGGCATCTTCAGCTATGCATTGCTTTATGGTACCTGGATGATTTAATTTTTTCCCCATATTTCATTTCCAGCTGTCCCTATCATTTCCATTGAATTGCACACACAGTATCTGCTTTACACAAAAATTTATCTTTTTTTCTTAAAGGAAAACATTGAAAAGGGCAATAAATTCTCAACCCTTGAATGTTGACTTCTTTCCTTTACACAAATACTTGAAAACCCTCATTAATTAGAAACAAAACAGCACCTCCCACATTCATTTTACCTCTCTGTGTCATCTCTGACAGTTACGAGAGACAAATATGTTTCCCTTCATTACTGGCACTGTTCAAGCAGCAAACCCTAAAGAGAGGGAAATGTGAACAATTGCAGGGACGGAGGAAATCAGTTAAATGTGGTCTTGGGCTAACACGTACAACGATTCAATCCTAAGTAGAGACAGGAAACGCCCAAACTTCATCTTATTTTTCCATATCATCAAGAAGTTGAAGTCTTAAATAGCTTTCCTATGTCATTTCTTCAGGAACTGACTTAATATCCTTGCTTCTGATTTGAGAGCCATAAGAGGAAGACAGAGAGAGCCTGCTTGCTTCTTTTTTAAATTCGAACGGAATGCAAACTGGGAAAGACTAGTTGATTGGAATGAATTGTTCAAGGACACGATGAAGACTGTGACACGTCTTTAAACTCTGAAGCCCTCTTCGCGAACTCAGCACAGGGCTACCGCACTCTTGTCCTACCGGCATATACAAAAATCGAATTTCCTGCTTGTTCTCTTTTTGCAGTCTTCCAGTGAGATTCTCGCTTGAAAGGCAGGAAAGCTGCTGGCAAATGCATTTGATGCACAAGTGTACTATGAGATGAAAGTGTTACGGATATGGAACTGTTATCACACCCCTTGCAGTCTCATTTTCACTGGCACCTCAGCTGTACACACATTCACGGCTTCCCGACAATCCACTTGATTATACTGTGGAAATGTCTGGGTTCAAAGTCAGGCTTACGTCCCGATCTACTTGTGGAGATTGTCCCCCACCCCCAGACTGCTTTGTTGTGATCTCTTTTAATTAAAGAAGCAGACTCTTTTGACTTCGGAATTCTGTATTCAACTCACTTTTGTCGTTGATAAATGGAAATGTCACAGCAAGGCTGCCTGGAAATGTGTTGCTGAAGAGAAAACACTGCTGGCCGGAAGACACATCTGGGCATGTCTGCCTCAGACATCTGTCTAGAGATCAAAGTACAGCCGCCCAGAGCAGCCAGGCCGGAAGCTGCCACCATCACCTGTTACTGCTTAAGCCACATTTCTTTGTAACCAGTCCTTCCTGCTGCTGTTTCCATCTTGCTATACTCCACCACTCCACCTTTGTGAACACGGTAGGGGCACAAGTTACGGGCACTGAAGCCTCCTGACTAGCTTACCTCGCTTGTAGCTCTCGAAAGGGGGATGTTTCCTGAGAACATGGTTCCTTGAAGTGAGTGGGTGTGTTCTACTGAGCTAGTTGTGGGAGAAGACGTTTGAGGAGTCACTACCAATAACAGCTGTCACTAGCATCTGCAAGCTTTTACAATTACGGAGTACATTTTGTACAGCAACTCATTCGCCTGTTACACAATCCTCGCAGGAAATGATCTTATTAAGATGGTGTTATTATCCCCACTTTAAAGATAAGACACCTTTGAGAAGTCACACAAATAGTGAAGTCAGGACCAGGATTCAAGTCTGCTGTTGCTACATGCTTTCAACTATGCCATCCCACTTTATTTAGAATGGTGATGAATACCTTTTTGAGGCCATCAATGCCTTTGAAAATCTGGTAAAAGCTGTGAACATTTCCAAAGAAATATGCACATATACTTCTACATACAAAATTTTCATACAATGTTAAGGGGTGTATGATCAACTGCACCCTAGTTTATGGGCCCTCATCTGGAGACAAACAGCCACATTTTGGGATGAGGAGGGGGTAACAGGCACGTGACCACGTAGGCCACAAATGAAGCCTCTCAGGGCAGGGGAGCCACACCAAAATAAACCTCCTGCCTATGTATTTCAAGAATGATTATGTAATTATTATTATTATTGAGCACTTATTTGTGTCAGACATTCTGCTAAGTGCTTTACAGGGATTGTTTCATCTCATGCTCATGGCAACTTTATAAGTTAGGTACCATTATTGTCCCATTTTCCAAGGTAACACTGAGGTTTAAACAATGTACCAAATGTCACAAGATCATTGAGCTTGTCAGTGCTTGAGCTGGGATTTGAACTCAGGCAACTTACCTCCAGATCCTGCCTTTTTAGGCACTATACAAACCTTCTCTTTCAGTTATGATATGGAGCCAGCCACACATGTTTTGCTGAGGTTTGTCTTCGTTGTGACTTAAATGTCGATGTGCTGGGCAAGGACAGCCCTTTATTGAGGGCTCTGTGTTTTCTGCCTAACAAGAGCTCCTTGAAATATTGCATTATTATACTCTCTATGGTTTTCAATTTACATCAATACTGTCTTTCCTTTGCATTAATATTGTTTTTAAAGTGCTAATTGACGGTATTTTATAACTGGGATGATTTTTCTAACTTAAATGGCAAGTCCCTTGGGTGGGAACCACATCTTTCTATACACTGTATATTCTAGAGTAGTGCTTCTCAAACCTTATCAGGTACACTAGTCACTTGGGGGTCTTGATAAAATGCAAATTCTGATTTAGTAGGTCTGTGGTGGGACCTGGCATTCTGCATTTCAAACAGGCTCCCTGGTGATGTTGATCCTTTTGGTCCAAAGATCATAATTTGAGTAGCAGTGTTCTTTCTAGAGCATACCATGCTCAATGTCAACCTATACAACTGGCAAAGAACACAGCCTGCTGGTCCATGGATCACAATTTGAGTAGCGATGTTCTAGAGCATACAATGCTCAAGGTCAAGCTGTGCAAGTAGCAAAGAACACAGGGGACAGGAGCTACCTATATGCCAGGACCAGACTTCCTTATTGACAAACATTTATTGAGCTCCTATTGTGTGCCAGTTACAGGAAACTAATAGATTTTAACTCTGGCTCTCTCACTATCCTAACTCAAGGATGAAAGAATGGATAATCTTATTTCTACTTTATGGGTGGTTTCAGGGCTTTGGCTCTCAGTTCAACTCATGGCTGTGGATTAATTGGGTAACTCGTTAAGCCTCAGTTTCCTAGTCTGTAAAACCGTAATATTCACTGTAGCTTCTGCATGAGGGTGATATGAGCAATTCACATTGAGCACTTGGCACAACAGCTAGCATGGGTGAGAACTCATCAAACGGAGGCCCCGGTAGAAACAGGTAAGCATGAAAGAGCATGTTGCATGTGCAGATCTGAAATTGGTTCCATCTGGCTGAGGGGAAAAGTGAGAGCAGAGAAATGGCAGGCGGTGATCAGAAAGGAACAAGCTTAGAAGTCTTTTTGTGCTAAGATAAGGGGTTTGAGCAGGAATGTACAAAGATGGGAGTGACGATGGGGGTAATAGTAGGTGATATGGGGGCTGGTGGAGGAATAAACAAGACCGTATATGGTTTGGTCAGCTTTAGTTTCCCCATCTGTGACATGAGAGCTTTCTGGAATTTAAATTGAGCACCTCTCTGCAGAGCTAGGTGGATCTCATGGCCTGAGGCCCGGGTTCTCTCATTGGCTGCATTACTGTGTCCAGGTCTCTGATCCTTCTCTTTGTTCTCTTTAGCCTGAATTTCTGATTCCTGTCGCCTGACTCCTGGATGTGTCACCTTTGGCCACCTGGACAAGGTTACCTGGGAACTCACTGAAAGCACAGCTTGAACTTAGAATATTATAGGTTCTCCCTAAATATTTGCAAATGTTGAGTGGATGGAGAGTGGCTATTTAGTAAGTTCTTGCTGAACACCCTATTTGTCTTCACCTTGTCGTGACAGATCTTCCTGAATTTGACCACGGCTTGGCTTATGCTCCTTATTTGCCTATCTCTCATTCGACTACACTCAAAAATAGCCCTATTCTGAAAGATTTTTCCCCCAACTCTAACATGAAACTTTTTTTTACTGAATGGGGTATAGTCTTATTAGTTATTACTAAGTACGTGAACCTTACAAAGAATGAAAAAAATTTTGTTCATCTCTTTTGGGTTCTCTCTCTGTGAGTTTTGCTGTAGTTCTCTCTCTCTCTCACACATGCACACACATACACATACACACATGTACATATATGTGCTTGTGCCAGGCTTAATGAGAAAAGTGTGACAAATTCTGAATTTACTAATTAGTGTGCTGTGTGTGTGTGTGGTGTTTGGGTAGAGTCCAAAATGTTTCTACAAAAACAAATCTATAATTTATTTGAACTTAGTCTCAATGCAACATGGAGTTTTGGTCTTGTCCTCTCCAGATTTTCAAACTGAATTGCTCCCAAGGCTTCCGTTGTCTGCTTATAAAGATTTACTGTAAACTTGGTCTGTTTAAATTGTGAAAACAGATTTCCCTGCAGAAGGAAGTCAGAGATGAAGTTGGAGTAGGGATGCAGAAAGCAGTTTGGATAAAATGAGAAACCCCAGAGAAAGGAAGTCATTCTTATTTTTAGTGTATCCTTGCTGGTTGTTTGGGTGATGGTTGCTCCTGGGGACAAGTTTGCTTCCTCCACTTCCGTTGCTTGACCTGTCTTCACATCCCCTCCTACTATGAAAGAGAAATACCTCTTTTTTAGATTTCATTGTCTCTGCTAACTGAACAGCCTGGGTTTTCTTCCCAACTTTCTCTATAAGAAAAGGTCAGGTAAAAGTTACTGTTTCTAGCTGACTGCTGAAATCTTAGATGGCGTTATGCCAGCCATAGAGCTCCAATCTGGGTTTACGAATGGAAAAAGGAAGGAGAATATAGGCAAAGTCAAAAAAACTGAAATTAGACCTTAGCATAGAAATGATTTTAGTGGTTGGGTAACATACACTTTGCAGGAAATTACCTCTTTTCTCTTTGAGTTTGTGTCAGAGTGTCCTGCCATCTAGGTAGCTTTCTTCTTACTGATCATACAAGCATTAAATGAGAAATTGGGACTGTTAAGGTGACAGTTTCCTCTCCAGTTATTTATATTTTTAACTTTACATATTATTTTTGAGCCCAATATATGTTAACTTTTAAAACATACATGTTAGATGACTTTATGGTGAATGGAGTGAAATAGTTCTTCATGCTCCCTTTATTTTTTATTTTTTGGTGAGGACGATTAGCCCTGAGCTAATGTCTGTTGCTGATCCTCCTCTTTTTGCTGAGGAAGATTGGCCCTGGGCTAACATCTGTGCCCATCTTCCTCTACTTTTATATATGGGACCCCTACCACAGCATGGCTTGATAACCGGTGCGTAGGTTTGCGCCTGGGATCTGAACCTGCAAACCCCAGGCTGCCAAAGCAGAGCATGGAACTTAACCACTATGCCACTGGGCTGGCCCCTTTCACGCTCCCTTTAAAGAAGTGTTGTCGGGGCCGGCCCAGTGGCGTAGTGGTTAAGTTTGTGTTGCTCTACTTTGGTGGCCCAGGGTACGTGGGTTTGGATCCCGGGTGCAGACCTACACACCACTCATCAAGCCATGCTGTGGTGGTGTCCCACATACAAAGTAGGGAAAGACTGGCACAGATGTTAGCTCAGGGCCAATCTTCCTCACCAAAAAAAAAAAAAAGAAAAGAAAAGAAAAAAAAGTGTTTTCATAGCTTCAGTAACTTTTTTCTTCTCTACTCTTTATTTTATTTCTTTCCATAAGCCATTCCTTAAACTAGTGTTCTTGGCATAGAAAAAAAGAAAAACACAAATTTCTGTTACTTTAAAATTCCCTACAAAAGTTATGTTAAAAATAAATTGTTCATGAGGAAAAAGTATAGATTTTTTCTACATTAACTGTCAACACAGCTTGGGATTATTTTTTTTCCTAGACGTGACAGCAGCTCATATGTCAGCACCTCAGCGTCCACTGAGAGTGCCCTGGTGTGTGCATTGCAATGAGATAATGAATTTTAATTCCTTCTAGGAAAATAAACATTCTCAACTCAAAATCAACCTAAACTTTTTATGTTTCAATCATTTTATATAGTTGAATCAAACCATTAGATCATTGTATGAATTACTTAGTTCGATTCTTTGTGTGGCAGAACTCTATAGAAGTAGTGCTTGTAATTTGTTAATTTACTGTACGTAGAGTCAAGAAACAAAGCTAAAAGGACTCTGTTGTGTATAATCGATCCCACTTTGCCCTGAAACAAAGGTCAGATTTCTACTGTGTCTTCATTTTCACTGCTTGAATGGGTAAATAAATATGTCGGTTGGAGAAGCTGGAGGCAGGAGAGAATCATGTATAATTTTAATACTCTCTCTTCATTTACCAAAATGTGTTTCAAATTTTTCTGAATTGTAATTGCCAATGCTTATGCAAATATTGTGTAAACCTTAATTTATTTTTTGAATACTTTCCACGACTGGTCTTTGCCTTTCCTTTTATTATTTTACTTCACGAAGCTTAACCTCACTACAGACAATATTTTCCCCCCAAATTGCTGTGCTGAAGTAGACTGATTATCATTGCATAAATATCATCTCCAGATAAGAGTTATTGACTGCCCACCCGTGGAAGGCACTGAACTAGGCCTCGCAGTAAATGTTATTGAATAGCTTCCACCTCCGTTCATAAGATCTGTGCTGCTCAAAAGTAAGGCAAAAGTTACCTCATATCCTATTTCCCCTGCTGTACTCTGAATACAGATCTATAGTTGGATTTCTTCTTTTTACTTTGTGATCTGGAAACTCTCATTATGAAGTAGTTGTTCTTCCCATAAACTTTTTAGATCTTCATGAGCTCTCTTTTATTACTTTTTCATGCTGATAGGCTCTGGCATCAAGGAGTCCTTACAAGGGATATATGTACAGGCCTATTCCTTGGTCATTATAGAAAACAAGACTTTTTTTTTCATAAAATAAGAATTTGGTGCACATGTGAATCATATGCTAAAGTTCCATTCATTTAATAGAAAGTTCATCACTATCTATTTGGTAATGTTTCAGGTACCTTCAATTTTAAAAATTAATAGTATGCGTGGATACATGATTAGAGTTGTAAAACAGTAAAATAAATTGGGTTTAAAAGAAAAAATATTAAAAGATGTGTTTACTAACGTTAAATGCTTACTTGAGTTTAGCATCATTTAGAAAATATATTAAATAATTTGTGTGAGAACATTTTGGAGTTGTAGGTAAGGAATAAATCTGATCATAAATTTGTATCTTAGAGGAGGATGTGGGGACATTGCCTCATTTGGTCTTCCGCTTTTAGAGATTTTTATATTCAGTATTACAGTCAGGGTATGGCTCTGAACTGATTGGTTCAAATCACAATTTTGTCTTGCTTTATTGCCTGACTTTGGACAACTCAACTTTTCTGACCCTCAATGTCCTTACCTGTGATATTGGAGCAGTGGTGTCTATTTAGCAGGGTGGTTGTTATGAGTATTATAGATAATTTAATGTAAAATGTCTTATACGTCGTCAGTATTGGATATATGGTAACTATTAGCATAGCTTTTAGCAGGCCTTGCAAATGTGTTTTAAAAAATCATGTCGGCCACCAAAATTATATTTGATCTGTAAATTTTATTAAGCCTACCATGTTTAGAGGGATGTCCTTCCTGCTTCTCTCTTAGTTTTCTTATTGCCTTATATTGCTTTCCTTAATCAATTAGTTTATAGAAAATATGCAACGTGTAATCACAAATGAATTTTTTAAAAGTCGACATAGCAGGACTTAAACATCTAAATGAGTCCTTTAAAGTACCCCATAGGGAAGCTCTATATTACATCAACGTTCCTACCATCCTTCAAGATCCTTGTAGAACTTGTCTTTGAAAATTGTCTTCAAAGTCAATACGCAAGCCACCCAAGAAAATCGATTACATTGCTTTAGAGTCACTCCTTATTCGTAATGAAAAGAAAAAGTGTCACCTAGTTTGACTCATCGCTTTAAGATAATATTTACCCTGAATTACTTTTAGCTCTTCCCATTTTCTTTCCTCTCGCTTCCTTCCTTCCTTCCTTCCTTCCTTCCTTCCTTCCTTCTTTCCTTCCCCCCTCCCTCCCTCCCTTCCTTCCTCCTTCCCTCCTTCTCTCCCTTCTTTCTTTTTTTTGGCCTACTCAGTTCAATTTGATTCAACAAATATTTATTAAGCACCTATTATATGTAGCATCAGTGAGCAAAAAAGATCAAGAGTTTTACCCCCATGGAGTTTGCATTCTAGCATTCATTTCCCTCTTTTCCTAAGAGCAGCCGGATTCCCCTGTGGGAGTTCCCTCTCCAGCTGTGACAACTCAGTGGAAAGGTAAGTCCATGTGCTTGCTGTCTCACTAGAGAATCCAAAACATCCCCCTAGGTTCCTTATTCCAGATCTTTCTTCTCACCTCCAGTACTATCAAGGGCAGCTTTTACAGTTGGAAACTTTCTCCTGGGAAAATTGAGCCTTGAATGGGATGATGCAAGAAGAAACAGATTTTATTCATTCTAGTCACAGCAATGCCAGGGTGAAACTTCAAGTGTTTTCTGTCACTGAGACCCTGTGGAGCTGTCTGCTGCCTGTTGCCATCCTGACTTCCCTTTTGTCCTGTAAACCCCCATGTTTTTCCAATAATTATTTTTTTCTTTTTGCTTAGACTGTCGAGCTGAAGTTGGTTTCTGCTTCTGGGACATACAGATGATATGCCAGCTGCTATTTCAGCTTGGATGGTGATGACAGGTTTGTGTTAACAGCAATGTTTGTACAATTATTTGAATATATCATCAGATATTGTCCTCATTATTTCCAAAAAATATATGAAAATGCTGATACAAGTAATGAGAAATAAATCTCTCAAATGAATATAGTTGAGATAAAAATGGAAATTTAGCATGTCAACAATGGAGAATCATTAAACTCCTGGAATTAAGCTAATTGACTGCATTCAATTATGAGCAAAAAGAAGAAAATCAAAGAATATGTATTGAGTTCTAAAAATACACAATCAAATGTTGTATCTCCAAGGGAAAAGGTATAGGACAGATTTTTAGAAATAAGTAATAATACCTTAACTCTTTAGAAACTTCCCTAAAATACATATTTTTTGGTCAATTTTTATGCCATTGGCACACACATGTTTTCAGGTAATAATAAGGTACCTATGTAATAAACAATCAGAAAGCTTAAGTATTTAAGCACAGGGAAATGGTTAAATAAATTAGGATACATTTATGCAATGAAATATTATATAACTGTCAAAAATCTTTTCTCACGAATATTTATACATTTGGGAAAATGTCCACATAATAAAGTTACCCAGGGAAGAAAAGGATACTAAACCAGATGAAAAATATGATCTCAGGTTTTCTTTTAAAAATCCCTTTATATACATGCAGAAAAAAACCAGGAAAGAAATACACCAAAATATTGATTCTAGGTAGTTAATTTGTGGAATGTTTTTATTTTATTTTTTTGAAACTTCTTGTATTTTCCCAATTTTATAAAACTGAATTTGTAAAATGGGCAAGAATTTTTTTTAATAAAACGAAAAAAATAAACATTTATGTTTAGAGTTAAAGATTTGGAAATAAACCAATAAAATATTTAAACATAGGTCAAATGAGTTGGACAAGAAATGAAAACAGGACTGATATTCTTTAATAGATGGTCTTTTTAAATATTTTCTTAAATTCTAGAAAATCTCCTGTTCTACCCTTCTGTGCTTAAGTAACTTTGAATTGTCTGTCTTTTTTTCTATGGTAATCATATCTCCTCAAAAGTTAAAAATTAGAGATATATGAGAAATTACCCAGTGAATTAAACTAATGTAGAAGCTTGGCTGGAAACTTCAGCTGCTCACACTGATTTTCTACTTTACTATCACTATTCTACCTTATTCCACCTCCAACCAGCCTTATAAATAATCCATTATCAAATCCACCTAAATTAATTCTACTTATGGGAGCAACTCAAAATTTCAGATACTTTAAATCATTAAAACAAATCCTTAAAAGAATAAATACAATGAAACTCCACTTGTATTAAGAATTGGTTATAAACTTAGAAACAGCTACAATCCAATACAGCTTAGTATAACTTGTACATAATATTTTTAAAAGTTTTAATCAGCACAGTTTTATATGTTTCTCCAAATTCTTCTTAATATTTTAAACTTCTGCTGTGATTTCTATCCATATGTGGTAATAGACTAGAAAAAATGCACGTAGTTCCTTTTACAGCTCTGAAAGTAAATTCTTTCCTTTGTTTCTGACAGGACCTGATGTAGCCTTGGTAGTGACGTACTGGGACATATCGGGCAACTCTGTTCTCTGTTAATGGGCAGTATTGTGTCATACAAAGTCCCTTGGATTGGAATCTTTTATGTGTTGTGTTGAATAGTTAAAACAACAGCAGTGATAAAAAGCATCAAGTACCTTAACAAGAAGGGCCTCCAAATATTTTCCTCAAGAACCTGATACGTGCCATAGAACGCCAAAACTTTCAAAATAACTCACAATTAAATTACAGCACCCTTTAGGCATGAATAATATCAGGAAATATCTGGAAATCTAGGCTCTGAAATTTTAAGTAGCACATTTAATTTCTCTGGTCTTCAGAAATATGCTTGACTAGACAGTAGACATTCAATCTCTTCATTTTTCACCAGAGCAAGCTATTGAATGTGAATCTGTTGATGCCCTTGGGAGCAGTTTTGTGTGTAGAAAAGACCATTCAGTAGTTAACTTGCTTTTAAAGAATAATAGTCAAATTATTAAAGTTAGAGATTCAAAAAACCTAGTTCTTCCTTAAGCTTTTAGGTTCATTTTACAAAAGTCGCTATATGTGCATAAGTCTACAATAACTTTTAAGGGCTTTTGAATAACATTTGTGTCTGTTTGCAACTGTATATACCTTTAAATCGTGTGAACTTCAAAATAGATCTAACAAATTATTTTCTTTTTAACAGTGTCAATGATATGATTAATGTCTCAGTAATTTAATCATTTCTTATGAGCCTAATAAATTAAAATTACAAATATGGAAAACTCAGAGTTTTTTTTAAATGATCTGATATTATATAAAAGCTAAAATTTCCACTTAAAATCACTAATATATTTATATTTTGGTTACACATTTTAACTCAGAATTACAAGGCTGATGTGTTACTCTAATAAGATGAATTCTCTTAAACACAGCACATATTTAAAATACCAAATATTCACTGATTCATTTATATACACATAATAATACAATGGGTGCAATACTAGCTCAGATCTTTTCCCTTAATGCTGGACATCTCAAACTCCACTTGACTGTCTAATAGACATCTCAATCTTGACAAATTCTAAACTGATCTCTTAAATCTTCTACCCTAAACATGTTCCAACTGCATCTTCCTGTATCCATAAATGGCAGCTTCATTCTTACAGTTGCTGAAGCCCAAAACTTTGGAGTCATCTTTGACTCTTCACATTGACATCTGGTCCTGAAATCCTCTAGACTTTACCTTTAAAATATGTCCAGAATCTCACCGCTCTCCTCACCTCTATCACTAGCCCTCTAGTCCAAGTCATCATCATCTCTTGCACGTATTTTTAAAAATTTTTTTAAAAAATTGAGGTGAAATCCACATAACATAAAACTAACCATTTTAAAGTGAATAATTCAGTGGTATTTAGTATATTCACGATGCTGTCAACCACCGTCTCTATCTAACTCCAAAATATTTTCATCATCTCATAGTAAAACCCCACACCCATTAAGAAGTTACTTCCCAAATCCTCTTCCCCCTAACCCCTGGAAACTACTAATTTGCTTTCTGTCTCTGTGGATTTACCTATTCCGGATATTTCAAAAAAATGGAATCCTACAATATGAAATGTTTTGTGTCTGTTTTTTTTAATTTAGCATAATACTTAGGAGGTTCATTTACATTGTAGCATGTATCAGTACTTCATGCCTTTTTATGGCTGCATAATATTCCATTGTATGTAAACACCACAATTTATTTATCTATTCATCTGTTGATGGATTGTTGCATGTATTTTTGTCATAGATATCCAGCTGGTCTCTCTGCTTCTATTTTTGATCTCCTACAGCCCTTTCTCAACACAGTAACTAAAGAGAAGCTTTTAAAACACTTCAGATTATGTCACTCCTCCTCTGTGTAAATCCTTCCATATCACTGTATTGCTCAGGCTAACATCCAAAGTCTTTATAAGACCTTATAAAATCTTTAATACCTCCCTGTAATTGTTACCTCTCTCATATCTCATAATCTACTACTCTCTCTTTTACACACTCTTATAGTCACAATGTTCTCCTCCAAAATCCTGAATGCACCAGGCATTCTCTTGCTTCAGGGCCTCTGCATTAGCTTTCCCCCACATAGCCCCATGGTTTACCCTTTTATCTTCTTCAAGTCTTTGTTCAAATGCCTTCCACCACCTTGCCCTTTGCTTTCTGATCCAGATCCTTCTTAATATGCTGTATTTTTTTCCATAGCATATATCACCTTTTAACATACTATATAATGTGCTTATTGCCTAGAGGTAGACAAGTTCTTCTAGAAGCAGATCCTGCGGCAAAATTTGGAAAAATTGGGAGGTGACCCCAAGAAATTCAGGTAGGCGAGTGGGGAGCAGTGACTTAGGGCGAGGTGGGTTATTAAGCAGATTTTCTCTGTGGGCAATTGAGGCTCAATTGCTTTCCACCAAGAGATGAGGAAGCTGGGGTATGTGTCTATCAGCATCCCTTTGGTCATTGATTGAGGGATGTTTCCAGGACTTCAGCATCAATTTCTATGTTTCATTGAGTGTGGGAAGAGTGTGCTCCTGGTGCTCATGCAGAGAGTTGCCATTGTTCACAGTTAATAGCTTTCAACCAATGAGTGTGGAGGAAATGTACACAGGGCGCTGATGTCATCAGCTCTACTCATTTATTATGTTTGTTGTGTTTATTCCCTGACTAGAAGACAAGGTGTACAAAGGTAGAGACTTTGTCTGTTTTGCTCATTGATGTAAACACAGTGCTCAGAACAGTACCTGGCACCCAGCAGATCTTCAATTAATGCCGTTGAATGAATGAATAAATGATTGTCTACTAAGTATCCTACATTTAATTCTAAATCTGCATGCCTTGAACAACGTTTCCTTTAGGGGACAAAATTTTGTTGCCTCAAACATTTTTTAGGGTGGCTTTCTCAAAAGTGATGTTTTTGGTTGCCTTCTCAGTTTGTTGAAGTTATTAAAAATCAAAAGTTCTGATCAGGAAACAATTGATTCTTTGTCTATGATGTGGATAGAATGGACTGACCTATATATCGTATGAGACAAGGACTTCATAACTTAAAGCCACAGCTAATCATATACTCCACAAGTCAGATTACTCTATAATCCTCTCTCAGATGGCTACACTTCTTGATTGGATTTTGCATCTCTTTAATTCTTAAAATAAGCAGAACGTTTTTCCTTCTAACATTAGAGACCTCTGAACTTGATGACATTTTTTTCATATACCTTTTGGATATTTTAGTATCTCAACTCTTAAGAATTTAAAAAATGTCTGTTTGAATTTTGGGCGTCTCACATAGCTTCTGAGGTTATTCTACTAAAAGAAAACTTTCATCAGATAAAAGCTTATTTGGAAGCTCAGTACACCAACAAATAAATTCCGTGATTCTTTGATGGAAGAAATGTGAGGTTTGGGACCCTGTCCTCTTGAAACTACCCGATCACTATAGAAGTCCTGAAGGCACAAAGTAGGTCCACAGGAATGGAAGAGTGGCAGAGACCCTTCCAATCCCAACTTTCAGATTTTCTGTGCAAGAATCCACTGCCTTCTTTTGGGCTCGTCTTTCGCTTTAATTGGATTATAAACATAATCTTAAAATACATTTGTTGTGTATCTGCTGTGTGCAAGACCCTATAGTAATTTGATTTGATCTCTAACCTTAATAGTCATCCCGCAACATAAGTAAAATTTTTCACATTAAACATGCAGAAATAGGTGCAGAGCTAAGTTGTCAATTTATACAGTTAGAAAGTGGCAGAACCGGTATTTGAACCAATCCTGTCCTAAATCTTCCTAGATGTGGACAATGTTTTGTCAATGAGTGGATATTCAATAAAGAACAGTGAAGAACCAGTGTTTTATATAAACAACGCTACTGATTTTTTTTTTTTTTTCAGATCCAGGGTCTAGGATCCAAAAGAAGCCCTCTATTTTTTGCCTCTAGTGTTAAATTCATAAATTCACCAGTATTTTATACGAGAGTTAAAAATTGTATTGGACAAATTTTTTATCTTCAACATAGGAGTTTTAGTGAGGAAATTTCTTGAGCAGAAAGGGAATGATCATTTATCTATGCAATTTTATCCACAAGAGGCTGGTAAATGAACCCGTTACAAAAGAATAGGGTGTTGTTCCAAATGCCCCTAAAGATCCTTAGATAGTAGGGAAGAACAGAATAATGGGGCAGTTGGGGAAACATCCCCAGTTGAACTGGTGCTATTGGGTACATATTCAAAGAAGCGATGGAGATGAAAGTTGAAAGAGGAAGTCCTATATCTACTCTGTGGGGGATCAAAATTGGCCACCCCAATATGTGTCTCTTTCCCTTGATTATTTTTAAGAACAAAAGACTCTGAAAGAAACTTTGACCTTACCCCTAACTGCCTAAAAGAATTTAAGATAAAAGGCATGTCCCAGGAGAGGCCATCATCATAGATAGACTGTGAGGGTTCTTGCTAAGCCCATTCTTATCTACCAAACATTTGCTTTTCCTTGTGAATTGCCTTCCTCCCCTTTGAAGTCCCAAACCTTTACCCCCAAACATCCTCTTTTGTCTTTAGCTGAAAATGGTATTTAAGGTGGCAGCTTCAGCCATTCTGGCTGAGTTGCTCAGTTTTTTCCCACATATACACGTTATAAAGCTTTGTTTGATTTTCTCCTGTTATTCTGTCTCATATCAATTTAATTCATAGACCAGCCAGAAGAACCTAGAGGGTAGAGGATTTGCCTTCCTCCCCTACAACTCTAAGATCGTTATTTTGGCCAGAAATGAAATAAGCTTTCAATGAGACCAGTTCAGGTAAGGGGAAGAAAAGAAGAGAAACAGAATGCCAAGACATATTGAAATATCTGGAAGCTATAAGGGTGAGAGGAAATTAATTATAATCATTGGATTTTTATAAGAGGTAGCATGAATGCAACGTCTGTTTTGCAACTAGACATTCTTTCTTATATCATGAATACATCTTGGAATAATGTTTCTGAATTTAGTATATTTATTATCTAAGTGATAAAATTTAGGTAATGGTCATAATCATGACCATGTTCTAGATTGCTTTCCTAATCCTATTTCTAACTGCCTGTTCTTTCAATGGGACCCAAGAGATGCAAAATTTGGGGATATGATTATGTAGCCAGCTGCCTCTATTAATGAGATTAATCTATATTAGACAGAAATTAAATATTAAATTAATCTATGTTAGACAGAAATTAAATATTCCTTTAGAAGCCCCCTAGTGTGGTGTTTCCAAAGCAATATTATGATTTATGTAAATCATATGCTAAAAAAGAGTTTGGGAAGATTTAATCTAATACTCTACATACAGAAAAAAATTCACAAAATCATCACAAAAAGATGAAAATCTAAACTATTTAGAATTTTAGAAGGTCTCCAGAGAGAATATTCCATAGCCTTTCGCAATTGTGTTCTAATGTTACCATCATTCATTAAGTGTAAAATTTTTCTTATTTGTAATTCTAATTTTCTCCTTCTACATTATAGGGTTATTTCTTTAGTCACCAACTGTCATTACCTACTGATAATTGAGCTGTCATCCTAGCCCATCCTACTTAGTTCCTTTAGATTCTGTGGTATATTTCTGGGTAGCTGAGGGGTGGCATAGCCTACCAGGCCGTGCAGCCTGACTGCTAGAGTTCAAAATCCTGACTGTGGGACCTTGTGGGCAAAATTACTTAACCTCCCTATACCTCAGTTTCTCATTTATAAAATGGAGTCAATAATGGTATATAGCTCTTATGATTGTTTGTATACTAAATGAGATTTTGTAAGTAAAAATACAGGACAGTGCTTGGTATATAGTAAGTTCTCGATAAGATTAGCTAATATTTTTCCTATTTTTTTGGTTTGAGATTATTTTTGACAAAGTGGGAATTCAGTAATCCTTGCAGTCTATAACTTTAAGCTGAATTTTCCCAGCTGTTTATTTCAAATTTGCTCTTCTGTAAGTAATCTGACAAAAATGTCATATTATAGACTATGAAAAAACTATAAATATTTGAAGGTGTCTTTAGCCATGTACTAATTAATCCAAATCACTTTAGAAAGTCTGAGTATACTGTTTATTTTGAATACGTCCAACGACTGGGATCTCAGACATACCATTGAATCACTGTGTAAGTGTCTATGTGCTGGGGATTTTCCTTTCTGTTTAATGTAAGTTATTGTCTGAAACAATTGGAATTCATTTGTTGTTGGTTCTATCACTGCCTAATAAAAGCATCTGGTCCCTATCTTCTTTTTAGATCTTGTTCCCTTTATGCATTTGGTTTACAGTAATTATGTTCACCTTTAGTCAGTTTTGGCTTTGCTTTTGACTGAACACAGATTTAGTTCTCTTGATCTCTGAAAGCAAGTCTGGTTTTCTAACTTGTGTTTGATAGTTTGTCTATCTCTGTATCTCTCTCTCTTTCTATCCATCCATATTAATTTATTATTTTTCTTTGTTGTTATTCTCCTGTGAACTTGATACAACTTTTTGTGCAATGATTGTGCACCAAAGTACAGGTGTTTTTCTAATTTTGGCCTAACCAATAGTGTTGAGAACTCTTGCTGCTGAAAAATCACCTTGCTTCTTTTACATGATGTGTCTATTAATGCAATCCGATATGGCATTTGCCTTTTGGTGACAATGTTACACTGCTGAATCACATTCAATTTTTCATCTGTTATTTCTTCCCTGGTGAATCATAGAATATTTGTCTTTATTAGCTCTCATGGTATTGATTTCCACCCTTTCCTTCTCCTATTGATATCAAACCACATTTTAATCTTATCTTCCAAACTAGATTCTTGTGTTTTAACCCAAAAATCATTCAAGTGGGAAAAATTTTTTTAAATGAATTTAAACAAATTATGTTCTGTTGTATTACATTGTGAAGTACTGGGTATGCAGAATCTTGGAGGACAGTTAGAAGAACTCAATAAATGATTGATATTAATTTTCCTTTGCCCTGAAGAGGGCTTTGTAGATATAAATTGGCAATGACAATTGGTTTAATTATCATGGAATAATATCATGGTTAATTTATCATGGAGACTAAGTCAGGATTTTATGTTTACAAAGTCTATAGGATGTGCAGAATCATGCTTATCATCAACCGACATTTATTGAGTGTCTACTAGGTATAGGGCTCCATCTTAGACGTGATGTTGAATAGCATAGATTTCTTTTTATGATGATTTAAAACATACTCTCAGATTATATGAGCGTAAGGGAGGTAATTTTGATATTTATTTATAGCCGATTAAATGTTATATTTGCAACAATTACAGAATGTAAAGCTTTCTCAAAATATAAACATAATAGTGTTATATTACACACTCCAAACCATTTTATTTTAGTCTCTACATTTCAGAAAAAAATTCCTTTGCCATTTATTTATTTATTTTTTTCCCCCAAAGCCCCAGTAGATAGTTGTATGTCATAGCTGTACATCCTTCCAGTTGCTGTATGTGGGACGTGGCCTCAGCATGGCCAGAGAAGCGGTGCGTCGGTGCGCGCCCAGGATCTGAACCCGGGCCGCCAGCAGCGGAGCGCGCGCACTTAACCTCTAAGCCACGGGGCCGGACCCTCCCTTGCCATTTTTTATGAAATAGTTGGCTATTTAAAACTTAGCCATTAGAGGGCTGGCTCTGTGGCTTAGCGGTTAAGTGCGCGCGCTCTGATGCTGGCGGCCCGGGTTCGGATCCCGGGCGCGCCCCGAGGCACCACTTCTCCGTCCAGCGCGAGGCCGGGTCCCACGTACAGCAACTAGAAGGATGTGAATCTATGACATACAACTATCTGCTGGGGCTTTGGGGGGAAAAAAATGAATAAATAAAATCTTTAAAAAAAAAAAAATAAAAAAAAAATAAAACAGCCATTAGAAACTTTCAAAAATTTAGTCTTATATGATAAAACTTCATTTTGAAAAAAGTAATATAATATTAAATAACTGAGTAGGCTCCAAATTACCAGCTAACAGTTTACATTACAATAGAAACAAAACATTAGAAAGTTTCTTGACAGAATTACTACAAAGAATGATTAACTGGATCAGGTTTCTTTGACATATGACTTTGCTTTCTTTGTGGCCTCATTTTTTTGTGGCCTCTAAAGGGATGTTTCAGTCATAGCAGCTATAGGCAATTCAATATTCCATTTAAGAAAAAAAAATCAAAATGACAACCCTTTATTTTTAAACGATCAACTGCATTGTCCTTGCTATTTCTAATGATAGCTATTTGTTGAAAGTGACTGTAAAAGCTGGCATACCTAAAAAGAATATTGGTTGTATCTATTCCAGCTGTGAAGATTTTTCAAATAGGAAAAGCCTAATTTAATTTGGTTCTCCATTTTTGATACTAAAATTTGCAAGAGAACTCTGCAATAGTCTCAGGTGGGCTCAATCAAGGTACACAAGCTTGATGCATCATTGTAAAAATCTGATACCATCTCACAGGGCTGCTGCAGTGCAGCCGGTCCACGCTTCACAGACAGAAAACATGAGGCAAAAATCTCTGTCTGTTTCTTTTGAGTATAATTTACTGTGCAACTTAAACTCTGGACCTGTTTAATGGTCCTAACAGCAGAGTTTCTAGGCCAACGACTAAATCAGCTGCAGTGCTCTGCATTTGCAGACAAGCCTTATGATTTACAAAATTTAATAAGCTGGGCCCTCATGACATTTCCCCCCAAGATTCTGCTTTTATAATCGTTGCCAAGAAGCATGTCAAAGGAGCATATACCCATTGGCATAATGAAACCTTACTTTTTTTTTTTGCACAAGAGCATATAAATAGACTCCTATTGGTAACTCATTAACAATGAATAAATTCTAGAGTGTTCCCCTTGCCGGATACAGTAATACATTAGTGACTTTTTTGCATTGCTTTATGGGAGTGATATTTCTTGGGTAGTATTTTTGTGAATGTCTGCCAGATAGAGTACAGATGAAGGTCAGATGACTTAACAGTTTCTCATCTGCACACTGATTCTTTAGGTCAAGGTTTGCTGTAAGTCAAAGTCCCTTGTCACAACTTGAAAGTTCATCTCTTGCATTGAGGGAATATACAGTGTTTTGATTTCTTTGTCTTTCTATTCTTTAAAAGGTACAACTATTTAGCAGCTTTGCCTAAGAGGCTTCTATTATATCAGCCTGGATTGTGTTGCATTGTTATATCAAGATGGCTCTTCGGGGTCAACTTCAGTTTTCAAATAGAAAAAAAAGATGGCTTTGGGATGATTCTATTTCATTAAAATAGGCATTACTCTCACCAATCATGCTTGGCTGGCGTTGGCTGCCCTGGTTTGTCCGTTGTGTGATATTGCTAAGTGAGAAGCCTGCAAAAATCACCACCTGATCCACCTGGAATACCCGGCTTGGTTAATAGTCTCTTGCTAACTGGCATACCTGGTTGTATCATTCGCTATTAAATAAAATTACGCTATTCATCAAATTTGACTTACAAGTAGCCCTGAGGTTACTCTTTTGAAAGGATGTTGTTCCTGTTGGGATTGCGTACAAAAAAGAATGTATCTCCCATTGTTTTAAGCTTATTCACTCTTCCTTTTAAAGATAGATTTCCTGATACCAAAAAAGCCACATGTTCCAAATCTTTAGATTGGTTTATCTTCTGTGTCCTGTTTCCTGTCTCCCATTGTTCTTGTCTCGTTTATTTCTCCCAGTCAACGTCTTGTTTTCTGTTACAAGATACACATTCATGTAGATTAGTTCCCCAGCCTTTTTTCCCCATTCAACTCAGTCCTGGGGGAATTGAATCCCTATTACAAATGTATACATTTTACACTGTTTGGGAAGATTGGCTTAAATATAATGATAAATGTGAGGAAAAATTGACGTATTCTACTATCATAACCTGCTTGCTCTATTTCCTTTCCACGGCAGGGAGTTTTCATGGGTGCATGGCAAAACAAATTGCAGTCACCTGGGTGTTTTCCACTCTTGTTCTGTCATTCTGAATGATAAATGTATTTATTCTTTAGCTTAGAATTAATAAATCTATACATCTCTCTATATATACACACATGTATTGTTTTATATGCATGGGCAGATGAGAAGCAACAACTAAAGGCAACAGGTTAAGACTATTTTTTTCTGGGATCAATGAAAAAATGTTTTCTGTTCACATTTGAACATTTAAGACCTGGAGTAAGACAGCTTTTAAGGTCAACCAGAAAGGAAGATTTTCCTCTCCTAAGCATCTATCAACAGTCCTTGGAAGAGCCGTCAGCACTAGCATAATTTAATATGCCTTCTCTGTGAGAAAGAAGGCCTCTTTGACATCATGTCACAACTTGTGCTTCAACTGAAGATTTTCAGGTGGTCTCTGTTTTGCTGCATTGATTTTCTTTTATCATTTTAGTCACAAACACTTCCAAATCTCGTTTTTCCATGTGTGTTCTAGAAACAAGGAAAAGAAAGACATAAAAATTATGTGTTCCTCTGGTGCTCTCTTCCACACAAAAACAAGAGACAGTTGTTGCTCCCCTGTAGATGGTAGGCAGCCCCATTCCAGGATCTGCTGAACCTGTAGGTTGCTTGTGGCTAGACGGTGGTATGGCTCGGTGAGGATTAAGCACCCGGCTTAATAAATAAATTGGATGATGTGTTTTTACCAGCAGGGGCTGCTGCAGAGCAGTAATAGTTGGGGATGTTCAAAATAAAACATGTAAGAATGTTCGTTCTGTTGGGGCAAGAGATGTGGGAGAGGGAACAGAACAGAAGATGATGAATACCATTGAAATCAATCGGGGAAATAAAGTGTGTGTGTGTCTAGCAATATATAACACAAAATTCTTGAGAAAAGAAGAATGAAGCAGTATCAGGGGAATTCAAGATTAGTACACGGCAAAGCCAACTTTTTTTTTTAATTTTGAGAATCGTAAATATTTTTGCAAAGATAACTAGAAACACCACTTTAAAACTGCAGAAAAATGACTCCTCCCTCCCCTTCTACTCTTCCCCCAAAGACAAACCACATGCCTTGAAGATATTACAGTACATTTTCTTCCGGGGAGGCTCCTACTCAGAGAAGTAAATCAAACATTTGTATACTTTTTCCATTGTTTGTTTCTCTAAGACAGTCTTCTGTGAATTGTGGTGCTTTAAAAATATATGGCCGTTGCACAGATGGGTAACACAAGTTATATATTTACTGAAGAAAGTTATCTGGAATATATGGACCTATGCTGGTATGTCATATTTGGAAGGAGAAAATTAAGCTATATTTTCTTAGAGTGGGATTTTCCTCTGTGTTTGGAATACTGAGAGTTGTGAATATAAAGATGTGTTCCTGGAATACCTTTGTTCCCCCCAGAATTTCAGAGCTGAGTGAAGGTGTAGGAAAGAAAACACCAGGATAGTGTCTATTGACAGCACATCACACAATGCTGGAGAGCAGTTGGTCCTTAAATTTTCATTCTGTGTGTAATCCAGAGAGCCTTATTTATTTAAACAAGTCCAGTCTTAACAGCGATCACAGTAAATTCTTTAATAAAGAATTCTAGGGGCCGGCCCTATGGCTTAGCGGTTAAGTGCATGTGCTCCGCTACTGGCGGCCTGGGTTCGGATCCTGGGCGCGCACCGACGCACCACTTGTCCTGCCATGCTGAGGCAGCGTCCCACATACAGCAACAAGGAGGATGTGCAACTATGACATACAACTATCTACTGGGGCTTTGGGGAGAAGAAGAGGAAAAAAAAGGAGGAGGATTGGCAATAGATGTTAACTCAGGGCCAGTCTTCTTCAGCAAAAAAAAAAAAAAAAGAGGAGGATTGGCATGGATGTTAGCTCAGGGCTGATCTTCCTCACACACACAAAAAAGAATTCTAGTTCTGGTAATAAAGCAAGTAAAAGGAAAGTATACATAGAATGAAGAAGCTGGAACACATGTTGGCTGAATCTCATGGAAGAATACCAGTTCTAATAGAAATGAATTTGCTTTACCCAGCAGTTCAGGAATATCAGCTAAAGTGTCATGCTAAATGAAGGAAAGGAAATGGAAGAAACTGTTGAATTTAGCTTTGTATAAATACTGCAAACACTTATGTATGCATTGGATTTTCTGATCTCTAATTTAAACTAGCATTGATCAGAATTCTTTTGAAATGACATTTGGTACCTTGAAAATGGTCCAGAAAGTCTTTATGAAATGATATGTTATCATTCCTTCCAGGTGTGAGCAGGGATTAGCTGAAAAACTGACTGAAAGCTAATGCATGAGTGACTCAGGTTATAAAACTGATACCATCTATGAAAGTCTTCAAGAATTCAGTTCACTTCAATGAAAACTTATTTAGCATCTACTAAGTGCCAGATAACTATGTTAGGAATTAGCAACTGTAAGAATAAGACAATATCATTGACCTAAAGGAACTTAAAGACTGTTGGGAAAGATGTCAGTGAATTTCCAGACAATAGAAAAAGTGCTATGAAAGAGATCTTCCTACTGTGCTGCAGCAGTTCAGAGTGTGGTGTGTGTATCTGTGTTGGGGGGTGTGGTGAGTACTCAACCTAGACTGGGGAGTCAAGACAGGCTTTCTGGAGGAGATAATGCCTGAGTTGATTGTCAAAGATTAATAGCAATTAACTAGGGACAAAAGTCTTGAGGTTATCTTAAAGCGATCATTTGTGTGTTGTACCACCTTAATTTTTAAAATCCATTTTATATATGTGACTCTATCTTATTTTTCAGAACCTTTAAAGGAAATGCCTCTAAGGATAGCCTGACAGTTCAAAGAATAGGATTCAGTCGTTCAACAAATGCTTCCATTAATTTAACTTATTTTAATATGACAGATAAACATTTATTTATTGACAAACAATTAGTGAGCATCTACTATGTGTGAGGCACTGTTCCAGGCCGTGGGGTTAGAGCTGTGAATTAAAGACTTTCACTGCCCTCATTAATCTTATATCGTATTACATAGGCTTAAACCAATTCTATGAACAACAGCTATTCCAGCTTATAAAACACTTCCACGTGCCTAGTTTTATTTAATGTTTACAACTGGTCTGTGAGATGGTGGGATGGTCTGCCTTTGCTCCCCTCCTTTCAGGCAGTCTGACTCGCCTGCACATCTACGAAGCATTCAGTGTGAGGTACAGAACCCCAGGACCACCTCTTCTCCAGCTTGACTCCCAACATGATCCTGAGCTTGAATTTTTGAACTGTAAACTGAATCCTGCTTTTAGCCTCTTGGTCAAATTTAACAAATCAAATTCAATAAATATTTTTTGTTACCATGGGCCAAGTCCTGTTTAGTATTGGAGGTACTATCGCAGGGAGCTTATCGTACAGCCAGAGAGGAAAAGAGTCATAAAATCTCAGATAAATGTATCATTACATGCTGTGATAAAACTGTAATGGAAAGGCACATTGTGCTATGAGGAGACATAATGGGGTGGTGGAACAGACAAAGGGAGGGTAGGTTACTGAAGGTTTCCAGTAAGGCTTTGTTCATGTGGGTGTTTAGGAAGAGTGTGTTGGAGTCAACTATGAGAAGTTGTGTGTGTGTGTATGTGTGTGCGTGTGTAAGACAAAAAGAGAGAGATATTCCAGGAAGATGGAAGAGTGTGAGCAAAAGTATAGAGGCAGGTTGATGTAGTTTATGTCGAGCAATCAAAGGGAGTGTGTGAGATGAGGCTGGAGAACTGGAGAGGTAAGCAGGAGCCAGGTCAAGCAGGGCCTTGTAAGATCTTAAGAGCCACGGGAAGGACTAAAGAATTTTAAGTTAGGGGGTGACAAGATCAGATTTGAAACATCATGTTGTTTGCAGTGTAGAGAACCAATTAGAAAGAGTCAAGAATAGATGTAGGGAAATCAGTTAGGGATTAAGTATAACAGTGTAGGGGAAAGATGATAGTAGTTTGGACTCGGGTAGTAGCTGCAAGAATGAAGAGAAATAAATGAATTTCTGAGATTTTCAGGTAAAATCTGAGGGCTTATAGATGAATAGGATATGAAGGTATAAATATTACTCATACATTTCTGGATTGTACAAATGACATTCACTGAAAGAAGAAACACTGTAAAAAACCAGGTTTAGAATGGGAGAAGATCTTGAATTCATTCTGGGGCATGAGGAGCTGGGAGAGTCTTTATACCAATGGAGATTTTTAAGTAGGAAGTTGGGTTTCTAGGGCTAGAGGTTACAGAGAGGACTGGAGTGAGTATATACAATGTGAATCATTAATATATAGATGGTCATGGAAGCTACCGTCATGGAAAAGATCACTTGCAGAGAGAGAAAAGGGCTTGGAAATGATGCCACCGGTAGCCAAATATTAATAGCCAAGGAAAGGAAGATAGATCAGGAAAGAAGACTGAGAAGAAATAAAACAAAATAAAATGAAACAGGCAAATGCAGGTCCTGTCACTCAGGCCAGAGAAAGAGAGTTACTAGAGTGAGGGAGTGACCAATGGTATTGAATATATTCCTAAGAGGTCAAGTAGAATGAAATATGAATATGCCAGCTGAATCTGGCCCAAGGTAGGTTGACCATAATGAGAACTAGAGATTACTTCAATGGGGCGATGGGCTGGGAGCCAGTTGAAGAGGATTAGGGATGCTGATGGCAACATAGGGCCAATGAGGCCAGACCTCTCTACTAAGAAACGTGACTTTGAGGGGAAGAAGGGTGATAGATGGTAGCCTGAGGGGTATGCAGGCCTATGGAGGGTTTTTAAAATTTAAAGAGAAGCTTGGTCATTTTTAAGAATAAAAAAGATCCGGTTGAGAGGGACGAGATGAAGATACAGGAAAGAGGGGATAATCAATAGGTTATGGTAGAAGAAAGAGAAGCATTTCTAGGAAGGCAGGAAGGATTGAATCCAAAGTGTGGGTAAATGGATTGACCTAAAGTGGGAGAAAGGACCCTCTCGTATTGTAAGAGAAGGGAATCAGGGAGGAGGGTGGGTGGGATGCAGGCAGTTTGAAGGGTCTGGCAGTGGGAAGTGATGGCCTTCCCATGTGGTGCTTTCTATTTTCTGTGTTAAGTGGGTGTGGAGGCCATTACCTAAAATTGAGATGGAGGTTTGTGCTGGTATATGGCCTCTCTATTGTTGGAATCTTAGTTTCCCCTATGGAGTTTGACTTGGTTTGCCCCTCCTGCTCTAGATATCATGTGCTGCTTTCCCTTGTCCAAATCTGGCCTTGGAAGTTGGGGTGGGCTTGGAGTGGCCACATGGCCAGGGGATCCAGAAATATCTGAATCCTATTCCAGACCAAAGCCAACTTTCTTGAGAGAGACATTCAAGTAAGAAGCAATGGAAAGGAAAAAAAGCGAGATTGTATTGCTAGCTTGACTTGAGCTCCAGACCTCAACATGAAGGATTCTGAGAGGCTGGACTGGAGCACATGGATGGTCCAGAGGCCTAAAGCACTGCTCTCTCCAGCCCTCTCACCCCCATCAGCAAAACAAACAAATAGCAAACTTGAATTTCAGATCTTCCCTTATTCCAGCTGATCACGTGTAAAGGAGAGGGATATATGAAAGTACATGTGTCCTCAGTGCCTTGGACAAGCTGAGCCCAGGCCCAACATGGGGCCAAAGTCCTGGCTTAGCTGCTGGAGCAAGAAGAACATGAGCTCTTCTATTCCGAGATGGCCCATGTGTCAAGGGCAGTATCCAGTGGGTAGAGCCCTGATCAGCAGTTCTGGAGAGGCCTCACAGTCTTTCCTATCTGGGACATATACCCAGACCTTCTTGCTACCAATGCAGTACAATTCCTTCAATCATGCAGACAAAAACTGTCCACAGATCTAAGTTTGGTGGACATTTCCAGGTTTGGGTAATTTATTTCATAGTTAAAATAAATTATTATGCTGTCCACTTACTTAGTGTTAGCCAAATACTCCAATGATAGTAGCAATTAAAACACCTTCCATTGACCTTGTTGATCCAGATGCTATTAGTTTTTCTTCCTTTTTTTCCATAGCCTAACTTCTTTGAGCCCGACATCTGCTTCCTTCCTTTTCTCACAGACTCCATCAGCTCTCTATCATCTGCCGTCTATTCTAGGTAATACTCTCAGAATTCACCACTAACTTTTCAACTATTGAACCCACATTTTTTCTTAGTGCATATTACTCTTGATAATCATAGAATTGGACGCCACTCATTTGGCTCCTGTGGTAGTTTATCTTTCTGGTTCTGTTTCTGACTAAATACTGCTCAGTCATGGCTACCAGTTCCTTCTTCCTCTCATTCCACCTCTGTGGATATTTATTAAAGCTCTGCCCTCAGCCTCTATGCCTTTCCCCCTCTATTTCTTCCTAGAAGACCTTTTGTGACTCCAATTAACACCCCCATGCAGATAAATCCAAAATTTATTCCTCTAGTCCTGACATTTCTTCCCAGCTCTGGTCTCATGTCTCCAGCTAAATTATACAGAGATCCTACTGGGTACCCTGCCAGTATCTCACATTTAATAGGTCTAATGCTGAATTAATTATCCCTTGGACTTAGTATCTTTTTCAGTAAAACGACTAGAAGATCATCTGAATGACAGCAGAGGTTTCCAAACCTGACTGATCACTACACTCATTCTGGTGTGGAATGCTGGACTTGGTAGTCTAAGAAGATCTTCAAGTGTTTCCAGTGATCAGCCAGGTTGGAAGCACTGTTCTCGGGAGAGGATCATCAAAGTAATTCATCCTAGGTCCTAGGATGTCATAAATTTATTCTGTACCCTCTCCTCCCTCAAATTGGCACAGATATTTAACAGCAATGTGAAACTGGGAGAGCTATTTTATTTTCTTGAGCTTCAGTCCTTTCATCTGTAAAATGCATATCAAAATATCTGCACAGATTATTTTCATGATGAGTAAGTGAGGTTAGATGTGTCAAATATGCAGTTTAGTGACTTGTACACAACAGGAGCTTAATTTGCTTGCCTCCACCTCTATCCTTTCTAGTCCATTCTCCACAACACTAACAAATTGATTTTCTGTAAGTGTCACTTTTATTTTGTCACTCTTCCTTATGACCTTGGTGATTTCCCGTTACCTTCAGGAATGATATTCAGACCCCTGCTCCAAAGGCAAATACGTCTCCTCAAGGGCAGTTTGTGGTGTTTAACTACCTTTAATTTCTGATTTAGCACCCACATAATTAAAAATTCAGAAGCAGATTGCTTTCTAAAAGTATGGATGTTATTGATTTTGAAATTTGGGTCACATCCCCCAATTGAATAATATTAAAAAACAATCAGTATCTTGCCTTGATTGTCCACAAAAACTTTGTAACAGAAAACCATACACTTGTAATAAAAATATTAAAAATAGTGGAAACAGAAGAAAGCAATTTCACTGCACAAGTATATTAAATACTTCAGCTACACATACTTCTGTAGCCAAGGAACTTCTGGGAACAGGCCTCTGAGCGATTCAGCCCGGTCTCCCTCAGCTCTGAAACACATTCCCACTAAGCTGTAAATGATTGATTTCAGATCAGCCTTTGAGCTGATAGCAGGAAGGGAGAGAGAGCATGAAAATTCTGGATGCCTAGATAGAAGCAGAGGCAGTAGCAAAAATAACTTAAATGTCTTACTAGCATGGTTTTATTGTGTTGGCCTCCTTTAATCCATGTGGGTCATTTACTTTCTATATTGTCAGGTGCATTGTCACTTTACTCTTGCCAGTTCCCCTTAATGATTAGGGCTGAAGAGTACTAGTGTCAGCTGTTTGGAGTAAAAAGGCGTTTCCCAGAATTCCCCAAACCTAAGTTCCTTCCCTGATAGGCACCAGGACCCTATTGAGGAAGGATGTTAGGGAGCTATTTCTAACCATTCCTGTAGTAAGTCTACTTCCTTACTTTAATTGCTGCTTATTGTTCCAAGGTATGGTTCTTCCATGATTTATTTAAGAACACTCCTATTGATGGAATTTTCCCCCCAATTTTTTTTTGTTATCAATAATGCTACAATGAACATCCATGTACACCTCATACCTGTGTGTGTTTCTTTAAAATTGGTTCCTGTAGGCAGACAAGGGAGGCTCTGCTCTGGGATGGGTCCTCTCACTATGTAAGAGTGACACTAATATTCCCCAGAGTCACCTTTGGAGGAAAGATGCAGGTGACAGAGTACGGAAGAAATTGGAGGTGAGAATTTCTTTTTTCTTGTATTTGTTAGCTACTTCTGCAAAAGCTTTATATTTTAAAAGTAGAAATTTGCTATCAGTGGAATTTCTCAATTAAAAATGAGCAGTATAGGAAGCTCCCCATGCTTTCTGACAGGAAGAAGGAGAGAACACAGTGATGCTTGCTGAGCCCTCTGTTTAGGATGGTCTTGCCGGGAACCAATAGAGCTGAAGGAGGAGTTTACCCCTCTCAGCATGAATGGGTCTGTGCACACACAGACACTGTATTAACTACTAAACTTGCTTCCAGAAGGAACATCTACCTCCAAATTTGCTGTTACGAAGAAGTGATTAGTGGGGCCTCAAGTCGCTGCTGCTCACTCCTTTGAAAGTTGCCTTCTTTGTTATTCCCTCGCCTTAGCTCTCCCTCCTCCTCCCCTTCATCTCCCTCCCTCGTATAGACCTGGCGTTAAGACTTGGAATGTTTCTGCGAATTTTCATTTCAGAACTTTGGTTACTGTAGCTTTGTCATATATTTTGAAATCAGGAAGTGTGATGCCATCCAGTTTTGTTCTTCTTTCTCAGGATTAATTTGGCTACTTTTGGTGTTTTGTGGTTCCATATGAACTGTAGAATTGTTTTTTCTATTTCTGTGAAAAAAGCCGGTGGGATTTTGATAGAAATTACATTGAATCTGTAGTCACTTTGGGTAGTATAGACATTGTAACAGTATTAGGTCTTCCAACACATGAACATGAGATATCTTTCCATTTGTTTGTGTCTTCTTTAATTTCTTTCATCAATGTTTTATAGTTTTCAATATACAAGTCTTTCGTCTCTGGTACAGCCACTATGAAAAACAGTAGGGAAGTTCCTCAAAAATTAAAAATAGAACTATCATATAATCTAGTAATCCTACATCTGAGTATTTATCCAAAAGAATCGAAATTAGGATCTCAAAGAGATATTAGCACTCCCATGTTCATTGCAGTACTGTTCACAATAGCCAAGATGAACCTAAATGTCCACTGACAAATGAATAGATAAATAGATAAAGAAAATGTGGTATATTTCAGCCTTAAAAAGAAAGAAAATTCTGCAACATGTGACAACATGAGTGAACCTTGAGGACATTATGCTAAGTGAAATAAGCCAGTCACAGAAAGACAACTGCTGCATGATTCCAGTTATATGAGATATCTAAAATAGTCAAATTCATAGAATCAGAGAATGGAAATGTGGTGGCCAGGGGCTGGGAGTAGGGGGAATTGGAGAGTTACTAATCAATAGGCATAAACTTTCAGTTAAGCAGAATGAATAAGCTTTAGAGCTCTGCTGTACAACATTGTACCTATAGTCAACAATAATGTATTACACACTTAAAACTTTTTAAGAGGGTAGATCTCATGTAAAGTGTTCTTACCACAATTAAATAAAATTTAAAAAAAGTAAATAAAGCTGCTATATAAAAAAAAGAACTTAGGTGAATAGAGAAAGCTGGCTAAGAAACTGATCTACCGCGTATGAATTATGCTGACCTGAGCAAGTAATTTAATATTCCACAGCCTCAATTTCCCTACCTGCAAAGTGTTGACTCAGGAATTCCCATTGCACAGGGTTATTGAAGGAACCAGATGAGATAGTCTATGAGACGCATGATGATATTTATCTATTATCTAACGCTCCTGCTATGGCTCCTGGTGCATGCTAGGTACTGGGAACATGTTTTGATGATTTCTTATCATTATGTTCATTAGTCAATACCAAATTGCTTTCCTTTTTGATACAACACATGCTGCTGTAGGAGACAAAGGAAATAGAAGGAGATAGCAGAATTATTGACAATTTCTCCGAATTCCCTAAAATCTGCTTTTACCTCTTTCCTTTGTTTAGGGCTCATTTTTATTTTTAACCTGTAGGCAAGGCATAAAACGCTGTTTAGAAGATATCTGAGTTCCTCCTTGCCCTTACAATATTTCCTTTCACCTCCTCTTCACCAGAAAGGCCATCACAACGGCCAAAGTGGCTTGCATAAAAGGAAACTGTCAATGGAGAGGCTCATGTCCATTAACTCACTTGGAAAGGATTCTGACCGGTTAAGGCTTTGTTCTTTAAGGAGGGGGGCTGCTTATCTGATTTGATCTGTGTGTTATAAACGTAAAATTCTTCCTTCTATAGCAAAATGTCTTCATTAATTTTTTCTGATAGACATACACATTTTCTTCGAAAAAAATTGAGAAATGAGAATAAAGTGTAAGAAACCACTCACAAGACTATTACCTGGAGACTTTTTAATTAATAGAAAGTTATTTCACTCTATGGGTATACCGTAACATTTCTTATGAGACTCCTATTGATAGATATTTAAGTTGCTTACAGTTTTTAAAGATAATAATGTGCAATACAGTGATATATACTCATGTACACCAAGTTTTGCCCATATGTCCAAATCTTTCCTTTCAATAAATTCTTACAAGTGTAATTTCTCATTGAAGATATGCATTTCTAAAATACTTTTAATACATATTTCTAACATGCCTTAAATAAAGGCAGATCACAAAAGACCTTGTAAATCATTTAAAGGCATTTTAGATTTAGCATAAGAACAAGAGTGAACCACTGAATTATTTAAAGCAGGAATGTGACGTGGTCAGACTTGAATTTTATATAGCTCTATTGGTCAGAGTTCAGTAGCAAACAACTGAACACTCTCTAGCCAATTTCAGCAGAAAGGATTTATTATAGGGTATTAAGCAGCTCACAGATTTGTTGGAAGGGCTAAAGGACCAGGCTCTAGTCTGAGCTTCCAAAAACAATTGCATGAGTCGCAATGCCATACTGGCTGGCCAAGGAACTGCTGTGTTCGTGGCCACCACCTCCTACTCAAGAACCTCACTGCCTTGGCCACACTCACGAAAGCTGCTGAATCAGGAGCTGCTGCTGCTACCATGGCTTGGGCTTGGCAACCAGGAAGTTAGGGACCAGCTGGACATCAGAGTAATTTTTCCCAAACCTGGCTGCACATCAGAATCACATGGAGTGATTTACAAAGTCCTGATGCTTGCTCTGCACCTCCAGAGACTGTATTTAATTGATCTGGAGCAGGGCCCAGTCATAGTATTAAAAATAAAACAAAAAAATCTCTCCAGGTGATGCTTGAGCGCAGCCAATGTTAAGGACCATTGCACAAAGATCTCCAGGAAAGCTGCTGCTGGATCACCAATTTGCTTCCCTGCCAGCGCTTTCAGAAGAGCTGTGTGACTGCCCCTTCACCGTACTTACTTCTATCCTCTAACCTGGAAAATGATTCTGCCTGGAAATTCTGTATGGAAAACCCAGATTGAAAGTAGATTGGGAAGTATAGCCCTCAAGCATACTGCTTATGTTGGCAGAAGGGACTGAAGTGGTGTTAAGGCAGCCAGTCTGTAGTATCTTCCACAACAATTTAGTGTGATGATAACGAACAGGGTTAACTGAAAGGATGTAACATCTAATGTAAGGAGACCAGTGGACACAGAGTAGAGGCCTTTGTTAGTAGTTCAGGGAATTAATGAATGGGGCTGACTTAGGACACTGATAATGGTGAAAGCATAGAGGACCGTATTTAGAGAAGAATTTAAGAGATCGAATAAGGTGGACTTGGGCATTTTAGATGTGTGGGCTGATGGAAAGGAAAGAGGAGGATAGCTAGAATTTCGGCTTGTCAATTTGTTGAATGGTTGGACCATTCGTCTGGGGAGGAGTGGGTTGGGATTTAGGTGGAGAACAATGAATTCAGTTTTAACCACATTCAGTTTTACATGTTTATAGAACATGCAGATGAAGATGTCCAGTAGGCTGTTGGATAGCCAAATCTAGATCTCAGGAGAGAGAACTGAACCGACGGTAGAGATTTAGGAGTACTTGACCTTTAGATTTTAATGAATGCCTGGTATGGATGAAGTCACTCAGGGTTAGGATCTGGAGCAGAATAATGAGAAATGTCAATATTAGAAGTAAGAGCGGAAGAAGAGGAACCCACACAGGAGAGAGAAGAAAACCAATAGAGTGTGATCTTATAAAAGTCAAGACGAGAATAGATTATTTCTCCAAAGAAGATATTCAGATGACTAAAAGCACAAGAAAAGATGCTAACATCATTAGTCATTAGGGAAATGTAAATCCAAACCACACTAAGATACCACTTCACACCCACTAGGATGGCTATAATGAAAAAGATTAACAACAGCAAATGTTGCCAAAGATGTGGAGATACTGGAACCCTCATGCATTGCTGGTGTAGCCACTTTGGATAACCATTTGGCAGTTCCTCAAAAAGTTGAATATATAGTGACTATGTGATTCAACAATTCCACTCCTAGGTATATATCCAAAGAGAACTGAAAATTGGTCCACATAAAACTTGTTTATGTATGTTCAGAGCAGTATCTTTCATAATAGCCAAAAAGAGGGAACAACTCAAGTGTGTATCAATTGATTAATGGATAAACAATATATGATACATCCATGCAATGGAATATTATTCGGCCATAAAAAGGAATGAAGTTCTGATACATGCTACAACAGAATGAGCCTTCAAAATATTCTAAGTTGGGCCAGCCCCGTGGCTTAGCGGTTAAGTGCATGCGCTCTGCTGCTGGCGGCCCGGGTTCGGATCCTGGGTGCGCACTGATGCACCGCTTCTCCGGCCATGCTGAGGCCGCATCCCACATACAGCAACTAGAAGGCTGTGCAACTATGACATACAACTACCTACTGGGGCTTTGGGGGAAAAAAAAAATTAAAAAAACAACAACAAAATATTCTAAGTGAAAGAAGTCAAACACAAAGGGCCACATATTATATGATTCTATTTATACGAAATGAACAGAAGAGGCAAATCTACAGAGACAGAAAATAGATTAATGTCTGCCAGGGGAGGAGAGAACAAGGAGTGATTGTTAATGGGTACAGGGTTTCTTTTTGGGGGTGATAACATATTCTGAAATTAGATAGTGGTGATCGATGTACAACTTTGTGAATATACTAAAAACTATTGAATTGTATTCTTCATTTTTATTTTTTATTTTTTAAAATTTTTTGTTTATTGCAGTAACATTGGTTTATAACACTGTATAAATTTCAGGTGTACATCATTATACTTCTATTTCTGCATAGATTACGTCATGTTCACCACCCAAATACTAATTACAACCCATCACCACACACATGTACACATGTGCCGCATTACCCCTTTCGCCCTCCTGCCTCCCCCCTTCCCCTTGGGTAACCACAAATCCAATCTCTGTCTCTATGTGTTTGTTTGTTGTTGTTATTATCTACAACTTAATGAGTGAGATCATATGGTATTTGACCTTCTCCCTCTGAATTATTTCACTTTGCATAATACCCTCAATGCTTATCCATGTTGTCACAAATGGCTGGATTTCATCATTTCTTATGGCTGAGTAGTATTCCATTGTGTATATATACCACATCTTCTTTATCCATTTGTCCCTTGATGGGCACTTAGGTTGCTTCCAAGTCTTGGCTATTGTGAATAATGCTGCAATGAACACAGGGGTGCATGTATCTTTATGCATTGGTGTTTTCACATTCTTTGGATAAATACCCAGCAGTGGAATAGCTGGATCGTATGGTAGTTCTATCCTTAATTTTTTGAGGAATCTCCATACTGCCTTCCATAGTGGCTGCACCAGTTTGCACTCCCACCAGCAGTGTATGAGTTCCCTTCTCTCCACATCCTCTCCAACACTTGTTTCCTCTCTTGTTAATTATAGCCATTCTGATGGGTGTGAGGTGATATCTCATTGTAGTTTTGATTTGCATTTCCCTGATAGTTAATGATGTTGAATATCTTTTCATGTGTCTGTTGGCCATCGGTATATCTTCTTTGGAGAAATGTCTGTTCAGGTCTTTTGCCCATTTTTTAATTGGGTTGGTAGTTTTTTTGTTGTTGAGATGCATGAGTTCTTTATATATTTTGGAGATTAACCCCTTATCAGATGTATGGTTTGCAAATATCTTCTCCCAATTGTTAGGTTGTCTTTTCGTTTTGTTGATGATTTCCTTTGCTGTGCAGAAGCTTTTTAGTTTGATGTAGTCCCATTTGTTTATTTTTTCTATTGTTTCTCTTGCCGGGTCAGACATGGTGCTTGAAAATATGTTGGTCAGACCGATGTCAAAGAGTGTATTGCCTATGTTTTCTTCTAAAAGTTTCATAGTTTCAGGTCTTACATTCAAGTCTTTAATCCATTTTGAGTTAAGTTTTGTGTATGGTGTAAGGTAAGGGTCTACTTTCATTTTTTTGCATGTGGCTGTCCAGTTTTCCCAACACCATTTCTTGAAGAGACTTCATTTTCTCCATCGTAAGTTCTTGGCTCCTTTGTCGAAGATTAGCTGTCCACAGATGTGTGGGTTTATTTCCGGGCTTTCAATTCTATTCCATTGATCTGTTTGTCTGTTTTTGTGCTAGTACCATGCTGTTTTGGTTACTGTAGCTTTGTAGTATATTTTGAAATTAGGGAGTGTCATACCTCCAGCTTTGTTCTTTTTTTTTTTTTGTGAGGAAGATCAGCCCTGAGCTAACATGCATGCTAATCTTCCTCTTTTTGCTGAGGAAGACTGGTTCTCAGCTAACATTTATTGCCAATCCTCCTCCTTTGTTTCCCCAAAGCCCCAGTAGATAGTTGTATGTCATAGTCGCACATCCTTCTAGTTGCTGTATGTGGGACGCGGCCTCAGCATGGCCGGAGAAGCGGTGCATCGGTGCGCGCCTGGGATCCGAACCCGGGCCGCCAGCAGTGGAGCGCATGCACTTAACTGCTAAGCCGTGGGGCCGGCCCCCAGCTTTGTTCTTTTTTCTCAGGATTCTTTTAGCTATTCGGGGTTTTTGTTGTTCCATATAAATTTTAGGATTCCTTGTTCTATTTTTGTGAAAAATGTTGTTGGAACTTTGATAGGTATTGCATTGAATCTATAGATTGCTTTAGGAAGTATGGACATCTTAACTATGTTAATTCTTCCAATCCAAGAGCACAGAATATCTTTCCATTTCTTTGTGTTTTCTTCAATTTCTTTCAGCAATGTTTTATAGTTTTTGGTGTACAGATCTTTCACTTCTTTGGTTAAGTTTATTCCTAGGTGTTTTATTCTTTTTGTTGCAATTGTAAATGGGATTGTATTCTTAATTTCTCTTTCTGCTATTTCATTGTTAGTGTATAGAAATGCAACTGATTTTGTATGTTGATTTTGTATCCTGCAACTTTACCATATTCGTTTACTTCTAAAAGTTTTTTGGTGGATTCTTTAGGGTTTTCTCTATATAAAATCATATCATCTGCAAATAGTGAGAGTTTCACTTCTTCCTTTCCAATTTGGATCCCTTTTATTTCTTTCTCTTGCCTGATTGTTCTGGCTAGGACTTCCAGTACTATGTTAAATAAGAGTGGTGAGAGTGGGCATACTTGTCTGGTTCCTGTTCTTAGAGGGATAGCTTTCAGTTTTTCACCATTGAGGATGATATTAGCTGTGGGTTTGTCACATATGACCTTTATTATGTTGAGGTACTTTCCTTCTCTACCCATTTTATTCAGAGTTTTTATCATAAATGGATGCTGTATCTTGTCAAATGCTTTCTCTGAATCTATTGAGATGATCATGTGATTTTTATTCTTCATTTTATTAATGTGGTGTATTACGTTGATTGATTTGTGAATGTTGAACCATCCCTGCATACCTGGAATAACTCCCACTTGATCATGGTGTATAATCTTTTTAACGTATTGTTGTATGCGATTTGCTAGTATTTTGTTGAGGATTTTTGCATTGATGTTCATCAGTGATATTGGCCTGTAATTTTATTTTTTTGTGTTGTCCTTGTCTGGTTTTGGTATCAGGGTAATGTTGGCTTAGTTTGGAAGAGTTTGAGAAGGATAGATATTAAGTCTTCTTTGAATGTTTAGTAGAATTCACCAGGGAAGCTGTCTGGTCCTGGACTTTTATTTTTGGGGAGGTTTTTGATTACTGTTTCGATCTCCTTAAAGGTGATCGGTCTATCCAAATTCTCTATTTTTTTTTTGTGTGTGTGTGAGGAAGATCAGCCCTGAGCTAACATCCATGCTAATCCTCCTTTTTTTGCTGAGGAAGAACGGCTCTGAGCTAACATCTATTGCCAATCCTCCTCCATTTTTTCCCCCAAGCCCCAGTAGATAGTTGTGTGTCATAGTTGCACATCCTTCTCGTTGCTATATGTGGGATGCGGCCTCAGCATGGTCAGAGAAGCTGTGCGGCGGTGTGCGCCCGGGATCCGAACCCGGGCTGCCAGTAGCAGAGCACGCGCACTTAACCACTAAGCCATGGGTCTGGCCCTCTCTATTTCTTCTTGACCGGTTTTGGAAGGTTGCATGATTCCAAGAGTTTATCCATTTCTTCCAGAATGTCTAATTTGTTGGCATATAGCTTTTCATAGTATTCTCTTATAATCTTTTGTATTTCTGAGGTGTCTGGTATAATTTCTCCTCTTCATTTCTGATTTTACTTATTTGAGCCTTCTCTCTTTTTTCTTGGTGAGTCTAGCTAAAGGTTTATCAATTTTATTTATCTTTTCAAAGAACCACCTCTTTGTTTTATTAATTTTTTCTATTTTTTTTTTTAGTCTCTATTTCATTTTTTTCTGCTCTGATTTTTATTATTTCCCTTCTTCTACTGATTTTGGGCTTGGTTTGTTCTTCTCTTTCCAGGTCCCTTAGGTGCATTGTTAGATTGTTTATTTGAGATTTTTCTCGTTTGTTGAGATAGGCCTGTATTGCTATAAACTTCCCTCTTAGAACCGCTTTTTCTGTATCCTATAAATTCTGGTATGTTGTATTTTCATTTTCATTTGTCTACCGGTATTTTTTGATTTCTCCTTTGATTTCTTCGTTGACCCAATCGTTGTTCAGTAGCATTTTGTTTAATCTCCACATATTTGTGGCTTTTCTGATTTTCTTCCTATAGTAGAGTTCTAGTTTCATACCATTGTGGTCAGAATAGATGCTTGGTATTATTTCAATCTTCCTAAATTTATGGAGACTTGTTTTGTGACCTAATATGTAATCAATCCTGGAGAATGTTCCACGTGCATTTGAAAAGAACGTGTATTCTTCGGTTTTTGGATGGAATGTTCTGTATATATCTACTAAGTCCGTCTGTTTTAGTGTGTCATTTAAGGCCAATGTTTCCTTATTGATCTTCTGTTTGGATGATCTATCCGATGGTGTAAGTGGAGTGTTAAAGTCCCCTACTATTATTGTGTTACTGTCTATTTCTGTTTTTATGTCTGTTAATAATTGCTTTATATATTTAGGTGCTCCTACGTTGGGTGCGTAGATATTTACAAGTGTTATATCCTCTTGTTGGATTGTTCCCTTGATCATTATGTAATGCCCTTCTTTGTCTCTTTTTATGATTTTTGTTTTAAAGTCTATTTTGTCTGATATGAGTACTGCTACCCCAGCTTTCTTTTCATTGCCATTTGCGTGGAGTATCTTTTTCCATCCCTTCACTTTCAGTTTGTGAGTGTCTTTAGGTCTGAAGTGTGTCTCTCCTATGCAGCATATATATGGGTCTTGTTTTTTTATCCAATCAGCCATACTATGCCTTTTAACTGGAGCATTTAATCCATTGACGTTTAAAGTAGCTATTGATAAGTATGTACTTACTGCCATTTTTTAACCTTTTTTTTTCTCAGTGTTTTCGTAGTCCTTCTCTGTTCCTTTCTTCTTCTATACAGAATTGATGGTCTCTTTAGTTTGACCTCTGTCTGAAAGTTCTACTCTTTAACTCCCCTCCTCTCTCATTTTATGTTTTTGATATCATATCTAACCTCTTTTTTGTGCATTTGTATCCATTACCCTCTTATCATGGAAATAGATAATTTTTCCTATTTTTGGTCTTCTCTTTTCCCCTTAAATCAGTCCCTTTAACATTTCTTGTAGCACTGGTTTCTTGGTGACAAAGTCCTTTAATTTTTGCTTGTCTGGGAAACTTTTTATCTCTCCTTCCATTTTGAATGGTAACCTTGCTGAGTAGAGTATTCTTGGCTGTAAGTTTTTTCCTTTTAGCACTTTAGATATATCGTGCCACTCTCTTCTAGCCTGTAAGATTTCTGCTGAGAAGTCAGCTGATAGCCTTATAGGGTTTTCTTTGTACGTAACTTGTCTTTCTCTTGCGGCTTTTAGGATTCTCTCTTTATCTTTAATTCTGGACATTTTGATTATGGTGTGTCTTGGTGTGGGCCTCTTTGGGTTTATCTTGTTTGGGGCTTTCTGTGCTTCCTGTACCTGGATGTCTGTTTCCTTCCTTAGGTTAGGGAAATTTTCATCTATTATTTCTTCAACTAGATTCTCTGCCCCTTTGTCTCACTCTTCTCCTTCTGGGACACCTATCACATGGACGTTAATGTGCTTGATGTTGTCCCAGAGGTCCCATAGACTGTCCTCACTCTTTTTAATTCTTTTTTCTTTTACCTGTTCAGCTTGGGTGATTTCTTTTAGTCTTTCATCCAGCTCGCAGATATGTTCTTCTGTATCCTCTACTCTGCTTTTGAGTCCCTCTAGTGAATTTTTCATTTCCTCTATTGTATTCTTCATTTCTGATTGGTTCTTTTTTATATCTTCCATTTCTTTGTTGACATTCTCACTGAGTTCATCTATTCTTCTCCCAAGATCAGTGAACATCCTTAACACTCTTTGTTTGAACTCTCTGTCAGGTAGGTTGCTCATTTCTGTTTCACTTAGTTCTTTTTCTGGGGTTTTGTCCTCTTCCCTTATTTGGAATGTATTCCTTTGCCTCCTCATTTTGCATCTTTCCTTGTGTTTGAGTCTATGTATTAGGTAGGTCAGCTATGTCTCCTGCTCTTGGATAGGTGACCTTATATAAGTGATGCCTTAGGAGGCCAGCAGTGTGCTTCCCTCAGTTCGCAATGTTCCAGAATTGACCCCTATGTGGGCTACGTGTGTCCTTCTGTTGTGGCGTGTTTGCTCTCCCTGTAGGCGCCCAGGGAGGCTGAATTATGCTCCTGGCCAGTGTTATAATGCTCAGCTGCTTGGAGTTGTTGTGGGCACTTCAGTCTCTTGATCGGGTGTTAGGAGCCCCAGAACAGTTGTCTGCAAGTTCTAATACCACATTTATGTTGCAGTATTTCTTTTAAGTGAGTAGGCTCCCAGCGTGGCAGGTTGTTAGGCTCAGGGCCTTACAATTGCTATAAGCCTCCAGCCTTTAGGTCTCTTGTCAGCTCTCTGAGAATTGCAGCTGGGTGGGGCTGGCCTCAGGCACGGGAGCACCCAATTGTTTCAGGCTTTGGAAGGTGGGGCAAACCCCCTATGTGGGTCTTTGAGAAGCACAAGTCTTCTGCAGCTGACAAGCCCCACTGCCCACAGGTCCACACAGTCAACACAGTCCTGCCCTGTGTGCACGCCCCAACCTCCTGAAGTAGACCCAGTGTCTCCATGGTGGGAGCCCCATACACTCCACCAATGCCCCACGCTCGCCACCCGCTCCTTGTGCACGCCCTGCCCCATTGAAGTTGGCTCAGTTGCCAGGCTGCAGAGAATTCAGTTACCAATCTATGCAGGACCACAAGTCCCTTGAGGGCTTGTTGTTGGGTGGGCCCAGTCCCTAGGGTGGGCTGCCTGCCCCGGCTAAGCTGGATTAAATTGGTGCTCTAGTGGGTGGGGCAGACCCTGGCTAGCAGGCCTCAGGGAGAACTCCAATGGCATCTGTGTCCGCAGGCCCACAGTAGGCCACAACAATGGCCGCCACCAATGTCCCAGTCCCTAGAGAGGTCTCACCTCTCACTGCAATGCACTCAGAGCCTCTCAGGTGAGTCTCTTTTCACCAAAGCACTGTGCACCTTTCTTTCTGCTGATTTAGGTTGCTTTCTGAAACGAGTGAGTTTGCGCGTGGGCCCTTTAAGAGCTGGTTTTAATTTCTTTGTGAACCAGCTTTCCTGGGGATATTCCTCAATGTTTTAGTAGCAGGAAAAGTCAGATATTATGCCACTCATCTGGATTGTGCTGGGTCCACAAAACGCCTACAGCGGGACTGCTCCCGGGCTCAGGGCCCCGCTCCTCCAGGGAGGCTGCGGACTTTTGTGCTGCTCCCAGGCAGCCGTGATGCTGGCGGCTTGTGAAGGCTGCGTTTTTTCTCTCCGGAAAGGAGTTTCTGCCTCTTCCACCTCAATTAAGATTGTCCTTTGTTGCAGGAGTTCCTCTTATCCAGTTTTCAGTTCTCTCTCAGGGGTAATTTTTCCACGAGTAGTTGTACGTTGGCTGTGTCCATGGGAGGAGGTGAGTTCAGAGTCTGCCTACGCCGCCATCTTGACTTCTCTTTCAAATTGTATTCTCTAAAAGAGTGAACTTTATGGTACATGAATTATATCTCAATAAAGCTATTATTGAAAAAAACTCAAGGGAAGAAAGCATTCAAGAAAATTATCTAGAAGTCAAAATGCCAATTGCTGCCAAAATGTCAAGCTTCTATTGCAGCAAGTGACATTGGCAAGAGGAATTTCAATGGTCTGGTGAGGGTGCAAATCATCTTGAGGAGTAAACGGGAGGTGAGAAAATACAGACTGCAAGTAGAGATGACTTTGTCAAGAAATTTTGATGGAAAAGGAGAGAAGTAGGACAATACAATAGCTGGAGAGATGTGAAGAGGAAAGATGGATTTAAGTTTGAGTTATAGCTTTGTTTTTATTTGGGCAGGAGAGAGACTCATGCATGATTCAATTCTGATGGAGAAGGTCAAGAAGAGAAAGATGATAGGAGTGAATAAGAATACGTAGATTGTGATTCCCAAGAAATCAGGTGGTGGGGCCTGGAGTTCAAGGAGGGTAGAGAATGTTTGAAACGACTGCTTTGAAAAACAGAAAAGAGATGACTGAGAAATAAAGCTGCTGGGCAGCTCTGAGGGTCCCGTCAAGGCCTTGAATTTACGGTAGCATTCATTCATTGATTCATTCCAATACTGTTCGCTGAACACCTACACTGTCCTCAGGGTAGCACACCAAGTCACGTGCTGCTTTTTGTGTGTATGGCAATTGAGGGCTGGAGTTTTGCAGGGAGAGTGCAGTGGAAGTACATGGTATAAGAGAACTGAAGATGTTGGCAGGAGAGCAACTAAAGTGAAAGACCACATTGTTTGAGATAGGTTGGGAGAAAAGTGAGTTTAGAAACGGGTTAATGAAGAAGAAATTAGAAGAGCGAAGTGACTAGAGGTTTTGGTAAGATCAAATAATAATAATAAAGACTATGATTTACGGCATGCTTCCTCAGTAGCATCATGCTAAATGTTAGGGGTTATGTTATCTTCTCAACAACAACTATAATTTCCATAAGAAAAACCAGAGGTGTAGAGAGATTAAGAAACTTGCTCATGTTCACACATCTTGAACATGGCAGAATTGCTGTTAAGCCTAGAGTGTCTGACTCCAGAGCACTTGCTCTAACCATTGGGCTACTTTGCAGCTACAGATATTGTATAGTAGCTGAGTGACAGAATTGAAAGGATAGGAGTTGTGGTTATTAGACTGTGGTGTTTAAATTTAGGAATCAGACATGAACACTTCAAGTGATCACAAAGGACCAGGGCCTATCCATGGGATGGTGGTAGCAGAATTAGAATGATGGAGAAGGCATTGAAATTATGGAAATGAAATGTTTGAGGCCAGCTTTTGGATATATTGTCCACTTGTACACTCAACTTTCTGGGAATGTTGGCAGGCGAGGAAGACTGTGAATTAGGTTCTGAAGTCTTTAGTAAATGAAGGACAATGAAAAGGAAATTGGTGGAGGATAATGATGCTGTCAGGATAAACATGCTATAAGATGGTGGGTGAGGAATGGTTTGGAAGTGACAGTGGGGACCGTATCTCAATGCTGAAGTTTGAAGTAATTAACAGACTCTACTGGAGAGAGCAGGGTGAGAAGAACTATTCTCAGAGCAGAGATAGGGTTCAGTTTAAGGCAATGGGCTTTGACTTTTTTTCTTTTGGATTCCTTTGAAAGGCATTGTGAATATGATGAAAGCCACAGACTTGTTTCTAGGAAACCGCATGTAACACACATATACACAAAATTGCATATGATGTATTCTATTGAATGGAAAATTGATTTCCTTTGAGAGACAGAATGCAAAATCAATCTCTACAAATAATTGCATCTTTCAATCTTGCTTTTTCACGCAAACAACAAATGGTCATTTCCTAAAAAATTGACATAATTCCAAATTATTCAAATTTAAAAAGTAAATTTTAATGTGCTTTAAAACAAACCTTAATGAGAAAGCTCAGGTTTATTCATGAAAAGGAGAGAAAGAAGGAAGGAAGGAAGGAAGGAAAAGAGAAAGAAAAAAAAAAAGCAGGACTTTGATGTGGAATATACTTGTCCAAGGATTATTGGACATTTATTTTCATTCTGATGCCAAGAACTACGGAACATTCTAATTTCAAAAGTTTGAGGCAGGAAGTGGAACCAACCCACTCATAGTTCACCTTGCCATATGAGGTGGGCTGGTGTAGGAAATTCCAGAGATCATCCAAGTCTCCATGCTGAGTGGTAGTTGAATTCATGTAACATCATTTCCTTTGTCCTCAAATCAAAGAAGCTACCTTTAAGAAGCACTATGACACAGATGCTGTTAGAGTTAGCAAGCAAGTTATAATGAATTCACGTTTTTATTTCAAGGTCACCTGAGTAGAAGTAATGTTCAAAAATTTTTTTTTTAAATTTTCAGATTTCTGCAACATTCTGCTTACAGAGACATTAAAACTTTGTCATTCTTAATTCTAGGCTGTAGAAATACTTCAGGAAAACCTGGTCAATCATGTTCGGTTTCTGATGAAGTTAATGACTTTCTCAGTGGAAAACAAGATTTGATGCCAATATATACTGATGGAGATAGCAGTGAGTCACTTTGACATATGGAGCATCTTTCTTCACTAAGCTATCAAAAATATCAAGCACACTCCAGCTTCAAGTCTTTTTCACTTGTTCCCTTTACCTAGAATACTCTTCTTGCAGACATCTGTATAGATTACTTACAGCTTCCTTCAGATCTCTGCTCAAATATCATCTTCTTAGAGAGGCGCCCCTGCTCTCCTTTCATAAAATGGCTCTGAGCTCGCCCCATAGCATCTGCTGGCCCCTACACCACACTTAATTTTTTCCACGGCTCTTTTTACCATATGACATAATTATGCTTGTTTATTAATTGTCTGTCTCTTGCACAGGGATCTATGCTCCCCAAGGCCTGAGTCGTGGTAATTTTGTTCAGTTTCGTTATTTCCAGCGCCTACAAGAGCGTTAGGCACTGACGATATAAATTCGTTGAACAAATATCCCATCTGTGCAAAGTATAAAATTTTGTCTGATGAGCTCCAGAAAAAGAGGGTTTCTGTTTTTCCCAGTTGTTGCCCTTCACTGCTCACTCCTAACTCCTGCTTGAGGCTTCTCACAAACACTTCTGGCCTTTCCATCACATTCTGCAAGCTGCCGTCCTCTCCCCATGCTGCTTTGCCTCCAGCATAAATAGAGCCTATTTATTTCCTTCTCCAAGGCTATACTAACATGTTTTACTAAATATATGAGGCTTTCATAAGAGGATTACAGGGTAGAAAAAGAAAACTTTGGAAGTCAGTTCATTTGTGATTATCTGTCACAGGGAGTCCCCTTGCTGACTCTTCTCTTTGCTCTAGCCATCCCACAGGTTGATGCAATCTGTGATCTCTTCTTCCTCACATCAGAGACCCTCTTCCCACCTCCTCCCTTTCCTGAGCCTCAACTACCCCATGAATCCCAACCCTAGAGAACAAAGGAGTAATCCTTTCTCTGTATACACAGATGACAAGTTAACATCCTCTAGCATTAAAAAAAAAGTCAACACGCTCTTTTTTTTTTGTGAGGAAGATCAGCCCTCAGCTAACATCCACACCAATCCTCCTCTTTTTGCTGAGGAAGACTGGTCCTGAGCTAACATCCGTGCCCATCTTCCTCCACTTTGTGTGGGACGCTGCCACAGCATGGCCTGACAATCGGTGCGTCTGTGCAGCCAGGGGTCTGAAGCCAGTCCGCCAGCAGCGGAGTGCGCACACTTAACCGCTTGGGGCCGGCCCCAAGTCAACACACTCTTGTTGCCCAAAAAGACACCCTCAAATTTCTTCATTACATTACATTGGAGTACAAATTAACTCCAAAGGCTTTAATCTTCCATAAACAAAGTGATTATTTAAGTTTTTCCCCTACCTCGATACCATTTTCCTTCCACCACACAATTCTCTCAGAATTTCTAAATAGTTGCAGTTTCAAAAACAACCTTGGGGCCGATCCGGTGGCATAGTGGTTAAGTTCATGCGCTCTGCTTCAGCAGTCTGGGGTTCACAGCTTCGGATCCCGGGCATGGACCTACACACTGCTCATCAAGCCATGCTGTGGTGGCATCCCACATAAAACAGAGAAAGATTGGCACAGATGTTGGCTTCTTCCAGCAAAAAGAGGAAGATTGGCAACAGATGTTAGCTCATGGCCACTCTCCCCCACCAAAAAAAAAAAAAACACCAACCTCAGTGATTTCTTTCACTTTGTCCCTCTCTTTCTCTTTTGTCTTGCAATACAAGAATCACCCTGGCTGGGTGCAGACCTGAGGGTAGTGAGGAGTAACACTAGAAGCACAGAAAAGATTGTAGTAACTGTAGTAATAGATGACATTGACTTGGACACGAGTCGTGGCTCTGGATAGGGAGAGAGGTGGATGCATTTGAGAGATATTTAGGGGGTTCAATCCATAGGAGTTAGAAAGTGAATAGATGTGGGGTGAAGGGTGAAAGATGCTGAGGAATCAAGGATGGATCTTGATTCCTGGCTTGATAAATTTTTGGTAATGTTTCAGTCTTTCAATTCAAGTGTTCTCATAAAAAAAATTGGTCCACAAATTCAAAGTAAACCTTTATAGTTGCTAGATTCATACTTCCATTCATACAAGCCTTCTGACACAAAAAAGATTATGGCTTCTGTGCCCCATTTCAAAGATAAAAGTAAAATAAAAAAAAATGGAAGCATTCTTATAATTTATTTCCTTTGAGGTTTTCTGCAACTTTATGCTTAAAGTTAACAATGATAGATCTCTTTAATCATAAGGCAGAGACATTTGTTTAATTTTTGTCAATAGGAAACAATTCTAGACATTGTAATATGGTTATAATGATGATTGCATATTACTTGATCATATACACTAAGCAACCCAGACCTTTTGTAGTAAGAGAATATCCTTATAATACAGCAATATTTTTTTACAGAGACATATTTCAAAATAACAGGAAGAAAATTGAAAAATTAATCTTTTAAGCATGTCACTGACCCCTTGAAACATAGTTCACAGACCTCATGTCAGAACCTCTGAGTTCTAACTAAGGTGAAAGATGAGTTGTTCAGGAAGAGTTTGAAGATGTAGGGTTAATCAGATTGGGGTTTCAACAGAGTTGAAAGATTTGAGAGGGAGGGCAACAGTGGGGCATGGGTTGGTGAGAACAAGTACCAAGCAGTTTGGGGGGCAGAGGACGGGATGAACAAGAAGGCTTGGTTTGGTCACAAACAAAGATGAATGGAGTGTGAAGTAGCTGATTTGAAGGTTGACACGTGATTCATCTTAGCCATTCTTTCATTGATGGGGAAATGCATGCTTCGCAGAAGGTACCAAGGACTTGGATTGGTTGCAGCTCCAGAGAAACTCTAGTCTCTCATGGATGGCAAACTTTGGTCCTGTAGGAGTAAGCAGGGTTCCATATTGATTGGAGTCTTGGTAGCAGCTAGGTACCAATCCTTGGTAGCAGGATTGTTTAATGTTTATTTCTTTTAATGTTTGACTTTGGCCTCATTGTTCTCTTACAAGAAATGTAAAAGAAGTACACTGTTCCTTGTTTTCAATAATCTGGAAAAAAGAAAGATGGATTCCTTAAAAGAAAATCAACACAATTTCCCTTTCATATCTGTTACCAAAGTGCCTTATTGAATACATGTCACTTTTGAGTCTCTTTCATTCCAAGCTTCTGGAAGTGATTATACCTGGTTTTTCAAAAGGATCCAGACATTTTCCTATCTCTTTTGTACAAATGACATACATTTCTTATGTCATTTCGTACAGTGACACTGGGTTATGTTGTTCCTGTTTTTCTCTGCCGTGGCTCTCTGTTCCTTTCCTCTGTATACTTATCATAATTTACCAAATTAATATTTGCAAATTTGATTATTATCTATCTCTCACTAGACTGTAGATGTCAAGGGAACAGGAATCATGCTTGTTCTATTTCCTCTTGTATCTCCAGTACATAACCCAGTACCTGGTATGAGTAATTGCATAATAAAATATTTCTTGATTGAGTAAATGTATCTTAAAGACATATTTTGCCCTTTTTCTATCTTCCTTTACATAATTTCTATGAAGAAAATATTTTAATCTGTCATTATGACAGAACATTTTCTCACTTGAAGGGGGACTCTGACCATGTCTACAAAGAACAAATTGTGCAAGATGGTTAACAGTACATGTGTAAATAATTTATGAATTAAAAATATCTTTTGGGTGTTCATTATTCAAGTCAGATATTTGCATTGTCTAATTCTTACTGATGTTGTTTGATTTTCTCTTTGGTGGTATAACTGAACTTCTATTCTTTATTGCTGAAAAGAGAAAAGAGTCAGGTGTCATTAGATCTTGGTTTTATTTCTGGATTTATATGGGACTTTGGGTAAGTCATAATCTGTGAGCCTGAGTCTTGTCAGCTGTAAAACAGGGAAAACCTCACATGACTATATTTTTTCCCCACAAAATGTTGTGAGGATAAAATGAGATAATTATACATACATATTTATTGAATACTTTCACCCAAAAAATTAATGTATAAATACACACACACATTTAAAATTGTTTCCTTTGGTCTGGCTGTGCACACAGTTAGTATTTAAATGACAGAGAATGACTACATAACAAATGATCAACATAGTGATGGTAAGTATTTATTGGCACTTTGTAATGTGCCAAGCATTGAGTTAAATGCTTTCCATATGTTTTCTTATTTAATTCTCACAAAAATATGTTAATTATTTTTTCCATTCCCACTTCTACCCCTCTCATTCTCCCTTGAACTCACTCCATGAAATAAGGTTTTGTATCTATCACTCCAATGAATCTTTTCTTCTCAGGGTCACCAATGGCTTCTATGTTGACAATGCCGTTGGTCAATTCTGCCCTCATCTCACTCACCCTCTCTGCAACACATGACAGTAGGTCATTCCTTCTTTCTTGAAGGACTTTATTTTCTTAGCTCTAAGAAACTACCTTCCCAGAGGCCGGCCCCATGGCTTAGTGGTTGGGTGCGCGCGCTCTGCTGCTGGCGGCCCGGGTTCGGATCCCGGGCGCGCACCGACGCACCGCTTCTCCGGCCATGCTGAGGCCACGTCCCATATACAGCAACTAGAACGATGTGCAGCTATGGCATGCAACTATCTACTGGGGCTTTGGGGGGAAAAATAAATAAATAAAATCTTTAAAAAAAAAAAAGAAACTACCGAAACTACCTTCCCATAACTTTCCTCATCTTATTGACCTCTAAATATTGGAAACTCCTGGTGGTTAGACTCAGGACATCTTTTCTTTTCTATTTTAACACACTCCTATAGGGATCTCACTCAGACCTCATAGTATGAATATATTTTTACTCTGATAATGCCCAAATTTTAAGATCCATTCTTGACCTCTTTCCTGAATGCATACTTGTATATCCCATGGTCTACTGAGTATTCCCACACAGATACCTAATTAGTATCTCAACTAAACTCTTCCTAGTTCCTCTCCTTTTCATCTGTTCCTTATTCAGTCTCCTTTCACCTAGTTACTTAGGCCCAAAACTTGAGAATCATTCTTATTTTTCTTCTCACAATTCACATTCAAACTATCAGAAGTTATGTTGAGTCTACTTTCAAATGCATCATGAATGTAATGACTTTTAGCTGCTACCAAGTGTCATCTTCCTATTTAAGCCACCACCATCCCATGCCTGCGCTGTTGCAATTGCTTTTGCTCAGTCGTCCTGTAGCCACTCCCGGTTCCCTAGTGTCTATTCTCTGCCTAGGATCCACAGTGATCCTCTTAAAACATAAATTAGATCGTGATACTCCCCTACTCGAAAATGTCCAATAGCTTCCCATCACAGACTAAAATCCAAAATCCTACTATGGCATGTAAATGCCTGTATCAGTTATTCCCTGGCTATCTTTTCAATTCAACTTGTAAGTCATTGAGCACCAGCCTCATGGATCTCCTTGATTTTTCTCAAATTCACCAGAGTATTCCAGACTGAGAATGTTTGCATTTGCTCTTTTCTCTGCTTGGAAAGTTCTTCCCTAGGTATTCATGTGGGTCACTTTCTTATATCCTTCAGGTCTCTGCTCAAATGGCACCTCCTCAGAGGCCTTACCAGGCCCCATGTGTCTCTGATCACTATCAGCTTATCCAGAACTGGATTATTGGAACAATTATGCTATCTGAGTGATATTTCATTTTAACTTTCTAATTATAAGTTTCCTGAAGGTAGTTCACTGTAGTATCCTTACTGTCTAAACAGTGGTTGGCATATGGTAGTGTAAAATAAAATTTTTATTTTTGGAGAACCTTCTGTGATCAGTCTGATTTTCCTTCTTCAATAGTAAAGGTAACTCATACTCAGAGTCGTCAAGTTGCTTTGTCAAGATCACATAATTAGTAAATGGTACACTGGGTATTTGAATACTGATCTGAGGCTAAATCTTGCACTTTTAGCCGGTATGCCTCACTGCTTCCTTTTTTATACTATACCATCTTCACTCGATATGCAATTTTCTAGGAAATTCAGGATCCCAAAATTTCCATAAACATTTTGTTATAGTTGTCAAAATATTTGTGTGTGTGCTCACATTTCAGCATTTGTTGCCTTTCTAGGATTTAAGGTCCACACACATTCATGTTCAACAGCTTATGTTTCAGCTTCCCTGAAGGGAGATTTAAAGAGGAGAAAAACACCTTCCAAAACATCGATGCAAAAGATTGTTAAAAACAATCAATGACACATCATTGACAATTGGATAAATGTACAGATCCTAAGAATTTCAAAACTGTAAAGTGAAAGTGATATAGCCAGGTGACTTTTATCTCTTTGATCCCATGTTCAGGTTTTGCATAGGCCTGAAGCAGTGCTTTAAACCATAACACCGTTACAAGAGGAGCTATTGACTTGGGCATTAGAGAGGACCTAACGCCAGTTACTGAAGTCAGGTTTTACTCATTTGTGACACTAAAAAGATTTCTCCAAAAGTAGATCTGGCAATTGTCTTTTTAATATGCTCTTAAGAAATGCTAGATTTTCTCCTCTTTTAACAATTACTCCATTTTCATTCTGTTCATATTTAAAGAAAAACTTGAGTATGGAAGACAAAACATGTGACATACCAATTTTGTCTAGATTTACATCAATGTTTGGATGAAAGTTGAAAAACCAGTCTTTTTTTTATATAATGCCAAGAATTGGATATTTGAAAATACCTGAATAATTTTTCACTTTTCCATGAAGTATAATAATACTTAGCATTCATGGAATCCCAGTTCTGCCACAGCTAGTTGTGTGATGCTGTGTACATTGCTGAACTTCTTTTTTGTGTGTCAGTTTCCTAATCTGCAAACTGGGGATGATACTAGTACCAATCTCATGGCATTTTTGGTGAGTGTTAGACGACATAATGTTGAGCACTTGAACAGCCTCTAGCATGGTGTAAGGACTCAGGAAACACCAGCCATTATAATGTACGTATGACTACTGAATCAGGGTTTCTTCTCTTTGGCACTTTTGACATTTTGGATCACATAATTCTTTGTTCTTAGGGGCTGTCCTGGGCATCATAGAGTGTTTAGCAGCATCCCTGGCCTCTACCTACTAGATGCCAGCAGCAGCCAACACCTCCCCAACTCTGATAACCAAAAATGCCTCCAGACATTGCCAGATGCCCCCTGGGGGGCAAAATCACACCGTGTTGAGAACCACTGTACTAGACTAATGCTTTATAGGTGTTATCTCTTAATTTTCACAACAAGCTTATGGGGTAGGTAATAATCTTATCCTATTTTTACAAATGAGGTAAGTAGAATTTAGAAACATTAAGTATTTACCCTAAGACATACAACTGGTGAGGGCTGAGCTGTTACTAGAATCTGACTGCCTGACAACAAAGCTTTGATGATGTGTTAGTTATGTCTCCAGTTGATGGGTTTTTCTGCGCACAATGCTAAGAAGTCAACATCCTATCACATTTCTGCTGTCTCCTAGTCAGGAGCCTGCAGTGGGCTTGCTCTATCTGGCTTTACAGCCCAGTTTCCTTCCTACTTACAACTTGCTGTTCTTGTCTGCGCTGAAGAATGCTGTACTTTCCTATTAGGACCCAACTGATGAGTGAGGCTTTTCATCTCTCACAAAATATCAATTGCACTCTCAGCTTGACATTAAAGCAAAAGTTTCCACCCATAATTGGCAACAGATACAATCTGCACTCCTGGTACTTGTCAATGAGAGCGATATTGAGCTGACTTTTGCTAAACATGTATTACAATCTTAATTGAGAAGAATGTATTCAGGAATTTTATCTAAAGAATTTGTAGTGCTTTGAGGACAAGGTAGAGAATAAACAAATAAAATAAATCGATAAATCTTTCCTCACTTGAAAATTAAGAACAAAAAACTCCTAAATAATATGTTGAATATGCTGACCATGGCCTTTCCTAGACATTTCCTGATCTTAGGTCTCTAAGTTCTTTCTATTTTTAATGACATAGATTTGTATTCAGTTAGGGGGAGCAGAGAAGGAGATTAATTTCCATTTTTCCATCTTTATCTTACTGGATCCCACTGTTGCTTTTCTTGCTTTTGTGGCTGGTATAATATTAATGTGTTATGGATTCTCCTCCTACCTCTAGTCAACCCCTTGCTGTTGTCTTTCTTGGCTACTTTTCTTTTGGCAATCTCTTAAATAATTGTTGTTCCCTAGGATTGTGTCCTCAATTCACAACTCATCTCACTTTTGATATTCTTTGAGCAATCTTATCTAGTCTCGTGGTCTCAGATACCATCATTTACCAGTGGATTCCAAGTCTATATCTTTAATTTAAGCCTGTGCTTTGAGCTCCAGACTCATCTATCCAGTTACTACCTGTGCATCTCTACAGGAATGTTCCATAGACACTTCTGTTTCAACACCTTCTCCCTAAATTGGCTCCTTTTCCCATTGGTGGCACCACCACCCACCCAGTTGCGCAAGGTTAATTTGTGCATTATGTAGAATTTTGCAATCTCTCATCTTTCCATGAGATGCCCAATCAACCCTCAAGTTCTGATAACTCTAATTCCTAAACATATTTTCAATTCATCTTCTTCTTGAATATTTACTGTCACTGTCATTATATTTCATCAGAACTGCTGCCTTCACCTCCCCAAAGATAGCATGCAAGTTGTTAACAACGCCTGGGAGACCTCCTTCAAGATGTGGCCCCTGCCTTTCTCTGTCACTCTTTGTTTCCACCACCTGTGTTACACTGAGCACTCAGGCAACACTGAGCTGTTTGCGGTTGTCTCCACCTAATAGATGGATTTTCACTTCTCTGCCTTTGTTCAGCTGCTCTCTTTGTATGGAATGCTCTTCCCCTAATTATCTCATTCCAAAAGTTTTTGTTAAAACTTACTGTTCAGGGCCGGCTCCGTGGCTTGGCGGTTAAGTGCGCGCGCTCTGATGCTGGCGGCCCGGGTTCGGATCCCGGGAGCGCCCCGAGGCACCACTTCTCCGTCCAGCGCGGGGCCGAGTCCCACGTACAGCAACTAGAAGGATGTGAGCCTATGACATACAACTGTCTACTGGGGCTTTTGGGGGAAAAAACTGAATAAATAAAATCTTTAAAAAAAAAAAAAACAAAACAAAACAAAAAAAACTTACTGTTCACTCCCCAATAACTTCCTCCCACAAACCTCGAATGCAACGATTCTGGTTGCTTTTCTATAATTACTTTTCCATATTGCTTTATAATCTTTAGATTCTCTATCTGTACCTCCATATATCTTCTCTACACACACAGCTAACTCCTTGGGGCAAAGACATAGTGAATACTCCATAAATGTTTGTTGAGTGAATGACTGTGTCAGCTGTCTCAATGGTAGCAATCAACTTTAATAAAACAGCTTTTTAAAACAATGATCTCTCAATGCAGTTAAAATTTTATGTGATTTACAGAAGGGGGTTAGCCCTGACTCATAAGTTAAGTAAAAGACTATTACTTTTATTCATCTGAACATCCTCCAGTAAATGTTTTCTTGTCTGTGGCAGAGATCCTGAGCTGTCAAACTAGATGTTAGTATAAACCTCTCATGCCATAGGGAGCAATGTGTGGCCAATGAGTTAGATTCTGGGTAGGAAAGTGGGATGCTGGATCCTGGGCCAGCACTTATGATCAAATCTCTTTGCTGCAACATGCTGCTCTTGAAGCTGTTCCTTTCAGTATTAACTCTGGGGAAAAGAGTAGGGTAAAATGCCAACAACAAAAGCATACATGTGCTTTAAACTTTTTATATTAAACACACCATTTTTAAATCCTAGGTATAAAAAATATAATGTCACAAAACCGATATAGAGAAAATAGTTATTCATATTACAAACATATTTTGGTTTTACTAAAAGGTTCATTGCAAAATTTATTAAAGTAGTGAGGTCTCAGTGAACTAAAAAATTATGTGATTAAAAAACTGTTTCACACAACTTTTCAAGAACAGATTGGTAATATTAGAAGACACCTGTTCTTTAGATTCGTTAATATACATTTCCTTATTAGTGCTTATATTGCTATATGAATATACACTCAATATCCATTTTCATTGTTGTTTAGATGTGACCACATTTATGATAAATGTTATGTATTTTTATACTTATTATGTTCGTACACAAAGTAGTAAGCCTTTTAAAAATGTCATTGTCCTGAATATTTATAAAATGCCCTGTCAGTGTTAAAAACAATTTTAAGTAATAGATGTTCTGTGGCATATGCAATATATACAATAATTGTTGAGTACATTATTTAATGTGTATTATGAAATAAAATTGGAGTTTATAATATGTTTTGTTATTGACTAGTTTTAACCAAAAACTCATGATGTTTCATGATTATTTTCTTTGTCAAAAATCTCTCTCACTAATGCCTGAAAGACATCTATACAGTTGCAAATGGTGTCATAAGGATGTCAAACTTGACTCAGGTGGATCAACCAGCCATCATTCCTCTCATTTGTACTCATTTTTAATGATCAGCAACTGAGCATGACAGTATTTTTGTGACACTTTCAATCTACAGGACTGGGAGAGCTGCTGTTTATCCCTATCTCACCGGAGACATTAGCATTAACGAGCTGCTTCCTGCACTGCCTGGTGCCAGCTACGGGTCACATTGGTGTGAGGGCAGCTGTCTTTTGGGTGGGCCATGCCATCTCTATTTCCCAGGCAACAGCTGGCCAAGGGATCTCACACTATTAACCTCAGTGTGCACCGAATGGCAGCTACCTGCATTACAACCTTAGGTCTAGGAAGAGAAGCATGGCGCTGCTAGCAAAGCCTGTGCACGTTGCTCATAAGAAGCAGAAGGAGTTACATACGGGAGGGGAACAAAAGAAGTCGTTAAACTTCCCCTTGTCCACATCCAGTCAACTGACACTGTTGCCCCCGCTATTTTAAATCAAGATGAACAAATTCAGGACTACTGACACACTGATTTTAGAGTGGCATGATTTTCTTTTCTAATAGTTTATAGATATCTGCTGCAAAACAACTAGAGTTTATTCATTAAAACAATTACTTTGATTTTCAATCATGTACATTCTCTGAGATCCACTAATATTAATAATATTTTTTGTGCGTAGGCGTTAAAAAGGGAGGAAAAGAAAATTACTATTTTTTTTCAACGAGAGAGTTCTCTCTGTTCTTGGAAGAGAAATTAAGCTCTCAGAGCAAATATGACCCTGAAGAACAGTTCTTAACAGAAAAATATATTATTGCATTACTATTTATTGAATTTTTTAAAAAGTACTTCTGATTGGCAGAGCTTTGCATAATAAATGTTAAATAGCTTTCTGCTTTACCTCCTGTATTAATTGTTGGTCTTCTAGAACATCTCTTAGTAAAATTTCTTCCTGCTTTAAGGAAAAGATGAATAAATTTGGAAAAGAGTGTAAATATCCTTTAAATTTGTGGCTACACAATGGCAGAACAAACAGTCGAAAATTGAAAATTGGTTTTTTGCCTTGTTTTAGGTGAAAAGAAAGACAAGGGAAAAAATCCCATTATCTGAACTTAGTTTTTAAAATTAAATTAGTTACTTGTTGTGATACAAACTAAAGCTAGATTAGAAATACAAGTTTTGAGGAGACATTTTTCTTATTTCATACCTCAGAAAAATAGTTGCATAACCAATTTTTCCTGGTGCAAATAGTGAAAATTTCCTGCTATTTTCATCATTTAGAAAACAAAACCATCAGAATCACTTTTTTTTTGCCCTCCAAGGAAACAGTAGTGTTATCATTAAATTCAGGAAGTGGATAAATGCTGAAATAAACAAATTCCATTGTATATAAATAAGCCAATTTAAAGTAATTTAGTAAAGGAAAGGCTCTATTGCTTTCTTAATTTTTTCCTAAACACTTTGTTTCATTGGAACATGTACTGGACCTATATGTTTTAATGTTCTTTTTCCTTTTACATCCCCCTCTGGGGTTTCAGTCAAGTAAATTAAAAAATCATTGCCTCTTGGGGATTTATTGGTATTTAAAAGCAGATCCCAACATCTCACAAATTGCAGCTGTAGTCTGTGTAAGGTAATGGTCAACAAATAAAGGAGAATAAGAACACTAAAGCTAGATTGTGAGGCAAGAAAGGAAAAAGCTTACTATGTTCTTTCTAAACAAACAAAAAGGCATAATTGGAAAAATTCATTTTTATGTTTCCTTACATTAGATGGGACCACTGAGCGAAACATTCACTGATGAATTACTCCTGTAATCTGTGTAGGAAAAACAGCTCCTGGCAAATTAAAGAGTCCTGGAACAGAGCCAGGAAAACTAAATGGCTAAAAATGAAAACAGGCAAACATTTGAGAGTATTCTACAGAATACAGATCTTTCAACACCTCCCCTTTTCACTGGTTAATTCATTGTCATGGAAACAGAATTTATCAAAATGTTCTTGCTCAGTCCTGGTGACCCAGTGAGTAGACTTACAGAGCTGGTGAAGGGTAACTCAGGCTGAGGCAATTTTTACAAATGATCCACTGCAGTTCATAAATGGGTGAATTTTGAATGGTGCCACTGTGTCGGTTGAACAGGGGTCCAACTCTCAAGGGGTGCACTTTTTGTTTGTTTTTTAAAATATGCCAGGCAGAGAAAGCAGAAACCTTTGCTAGTGACTGAGCACAGATGACTAACCCCATGGAAAGTGGCCGATTTTAGGTTTCAACTGACCTTTTCCCCTCCATTTGTTTTCTTCCCCCTTGTCTAAAGGATGTTCAAATACAGTATTTGATAGTTTTGCTTTGGTTCATTCATCTGCCTCACAGCTCTCTTAGCTGTTCTGTAGTTCAAAGACGCAAAAATCCTTCACTCCTCATCGCAACCTTCTCCACTTATCTCTAGCAGAAGCTAGGTGCTGGCAATCACAGCCTGACAGATCTGGACAGCCCTAAACTGACACCTTTGCCAGACCAGAGTTAACCCCACAACCGAGTAGCTTCTTGGTTTCAGGAAAGTGACTTGAGGAATTCCCTACAGAAAAGTGCCATTTCACTATTGGAAAAAAAAATTAGACATCATCCACGTAGCTGCCAAATTCAGAGAAGGTTGATTTTTTACTTTTTTATGTTCACAATTAGTGACTTGTTGTCATGGAAACCACGCTTCAGATGATTCTTGAACTTAAGTGGCTAGATGTGATCAGGCAGAAGCCCTCCCTCTTTTGTAAGCTCAGTAGTCAATGTCTCTCTCTTTGGTGATTCTGATAACAGAATTGCATAAAACATCTATAAACATGCAAAATAATAGCATGGGGCAACATCAATTAAAGCTGAATATTCAATAATTCATTCTTTAATTAAGGCTCTTTCCTCTTTTCCTGAAGCTGTAACCTTTCCAGTGTTAAAACAGACATAAGAACTAAATCATTTAGTAAGAGAAATCTTTTCTAATTAGCAGTTTGTGATACACTAATGAAGAAAAACATGATTTGAAATTCCTTTTTGGTTTTTAATGTTTAATATAGAAAGTAAAATGAAAGGGCTTCGTTTGGAAAGTCTATCCAAGGTGAAATAACTATGGTTTGAGGCTGTCGCCTTTTGATGTGTTTCTTTTGTCTCTGAGTGAGGGAGGGTTGGGGTTTATCACGGTAACAACATAGCCCGCTTGTGGTTCCTGGCAGCCAGAAATAATTAATCTATATTGAGACTGCAGGCAGAGTGGCCGTGTTTGCATATGTGACTACTCTGTGTTGGAGCTGGGAAATGAAAATCTCCAACCATCAGAGCAGCTCATCTTTAAAAAGGAAAAATCAAACACTCCGGCACTCTGGATTTATTTGCTGACCTCTGTTTGAATACAGAATTCACTACTCTTCAGAAATACTATCATGCAGCATGTACACTCAGCTCTCTATACGTGACTGCCTTTCTTTACTCTCCAGGGATGGGGAGTCCACTTCTCTCACTACCTTGACTAATACTGATTCATGGACAAGAAGCCCTTAGGAAGAGGACAAAGTAAGCCTGGTCAATTTTCTTTTTTAATTTAAGGGATATTCTAGCTTTTTTTTTCTTTTGCTAGTGAAAAATAAAGTTGACTTTGAACACCTTTTCAATGAAAACAGTATAAGTTCACAATAAATTTTACATGACTAAGGTAAAAATAAACAGTTGCATTATGTTACATGAGATATATGTTACATGATATTTAGGTTACAGGATGTATATATATCATGGGTCTTGAAGTATGGTAATATTTGTAGCTGTTGTGTAAAAATGTAATTGGAATGATTTGGCTGACTATCAATGAGCCAGACCCTTCATTTTTGCAATTATACTCCATTTCTTAGTTTAGGTAAATCATCTGACCTCTCCGTGACTTAGTTTCCTCATCTTTAAAATGGGAAAAGTATCTGACCACTTTAAGTTCCCATGGACACGTATAAAGGCTATTTGAGTCTTGAAGCACTCAATACATTGTGAGGAATGAATAAATGACCTAGGTATTTTCTTTTGCAAATTGAACAGTGACAGCTTTTTTTTTTTTTTTTTTGTAAGACAAGGGTGTTATGGAGAAAAAGATTTGCCTCTTTTCTCCTAAAAATCTATCCTAAGAAACAGATTAGGATGAAATGCACTGTTTACAATCATGTAGCAGTTAGGTTATAAGGTGTGTGGGACTGGAGAAGATTGGTAAAATAGGAAGACCGTATAGCTGCACATTTTGTGTCTTTCTCAAATATGCATTTCTACTAGGAAAGTAGAAGGTATCACTCTATATCTTGCCAAGAAATGGTATGCACAGCAATAAAGATAACAGAAAAGGTGTGATGCATGGGGGCACCTCTTTTGATTCTGAGGCTAGAGAGAGCTAGTTAAACAAGAACAGGTCTCCTATCTTCTATCTTGTAGTCTTGATTCATACCTGGCCCTCTAGGTGGAGTAGAGCAAAGCCCTCTTCCTCTCTAAGAAAGGTGCCCTGGAGGTCAAACACAGTCAAGACCTGGAAAGAATGGTGCTGGTGGCTGGTGCCTCTCCCTCACTGCTGTGTGTCTTATGTGTACAGAGAAGTTAGTTGAACATGATCCTTCAAAACTAGTGAAGAGGTTGCATATTCATAGTTACTTGAATTCAAGTGAAAAGTAAGCACTAACAGAACACTGTGCTTTCTTCCTACATTGATTTTATCTGCTTCAGAAAATTAACAGCCTAAATCAAAATCAGGTAGATGAAAAATACATTTCTTCAAGCATATTGTGCTCTTGAGGGGAAAATTGCACACACACACACACACATCCTCATGTTTTAGCACACACAAGTTTTTCTCTCTGCCTCTTCCAGCCACATGTTCAGTAGGGGATAGTTTGGGGACAGGTGACACAAGGAACTAATTCAAGGAATGGGACCATCAAGGATGGGCACGGCTGGTCTTGGGGATGTCACATCAATCTTGGTACTCTCTTTGTAGCTGTCTGTCCTGGTCTGTCATGAGGGTGCTTTGAGCCTGGTCTTAGTTCTGATGACTCTCAGAGTTTACCTTGGCGCTGTCATTAGCGGTGTTACATTTCACACTCCCTGTCCCCCCATTGGTGTGGCGGGGGATATGCAACGTGGTATAAATCAGAAATGGAACTCAAGGAGAGAACGATGTATTGAATCAAAGTTACCACTTCCTTTGGAAACTTGTTGCTTTTTGCAACCTGTTACCAAAATGCCTGAGAATTCAGATAAATTCATAACATACTGAGAGACCACCTTGCCAAGAGTCCCTTCCAAACATGAACTAGGAAGAAGCTTCCTGTTCTTAATTCATTTTATCACATGATCTGTCTGCTTAGGTCAGAGATGATTAGATCAGGAATTGGCACCTGAGCCAAATACAGTCATCTTATAGGTTGGCCAACAGCCTGTCAGGTGGTTTGATGAAGGGATTCTGTCCAGTAGGGATGCTGATGCTGGAGGGTGATTAACCCCGTCAGATTCTCTCTTATTGAGTAGAATAGGAACACAGAGAGAGGGACACAGACAACAAACTGATTACAATGCTGGGAGACACACGAAAAAAGGCAGCAGGCATGAGATGGTAGAAGCAACGTAAACAAAGAACATGATGTAGAGAAGAAGAAACAAAGTAGCTAGAAAACAGAACAGACCTGCTCACAGTAGCAAAGTGACCTGTGAGAATAGTGACTGCTGGGTTATGTTGTGTGACTGGTAGTGTTGCTCTGATGGGACAAAAGGTATTCAAATCCTCCATGGCACTTGTTCCCTTGACGGCTGAAGATGGTTTCCTGCACTCCCTAGTTTTGCCTTGTATTCTCACAACAAATCCCTATAACTTGAACATTCTCGGCCATTAATACTTGAAGTATTTCATCTGTTCTTTTCTCTCTTTCTTCTCCTTCTGGTGTTCCTATTGTGTGTACGTTATACCTCTGTATTTGTCCCACAGTTCTTGAATATTCTGTTCTCTCTTTTTTTTCAGCTTTTTAGAAATCTCTTTACTTTTCAACTTGAGAATATTCTATTGCCGGATCTCCAAGCTCGCTGATTCTTCCCTCAGCTGCAGCTAGTCTACTGACGAGCCCATCAAAGGCATTCTTCATTTTTGGTAGTGTTTTTGATTTCTAGCATTTCCTTTTGATTCTCTCTTAGAGTTGCCATCTCTCTGCTTACATTACCCATCTGTTCTTGCGTGTTGTCTACTTTTTCTGTTAGAGCCCTTAGCATGTGGTTAAATTCCAGGTCTGATAATTACAAAATATCTGCACTATCTGAATTTGGTTCTGATGCTTGCTCTGTCTCTTCAGACTGTGCTTTTTTGCCTTTTAGCATGCTTTGTAATTTTTTGTTGAAAGCCAGACATGATGTATGGGGTAAAAGGAACTGAGGTAATTTGACCTTTAGTATGAGTTTCATGTTTATCTGGCTAAGTTTTAGGCTGTGTTTACTATTTGCTGGAGCTGTAGATGTCAGAGGCTAAAATTTCTTGTGATGTCCTTGCTGTTGTCTTCTCTATTGTCTTTGGATTTCCCTAAAGGCTCTTCTGTAAATAAGGTCTGACCATTCAGTTCTTTTTAGCTGTAATCCTGTTATTACTCAAGGTCTCTATTGATGTAGTGATAAGATGTGCATGTGGGGATCAGGGAATCATTCTCTAGTCCTATGATTACGTCTAAGGTTCAGTTTTGTTTTGTTTTTTCCCCCTTAGGTGAGACAGGAAGGCTAGAGGGGGCTGCAGTTGAGTATTTCCCTTCCTCTAGGTCTGTCAGGTTCTGGTAAAACCCAAGTCAGTTAGGCTCTGGTAAAATAGTGTGGGGGAAGAGGGAGAATACCCCTCTGCCCTTTCCCTTAAGGTTCTTATGGCTGGCCAAATAAATAACAAGACAGGCTAGCAGGAGAAAATGATACCAAGTTTAATGACATGTATACATGGGAGAAACCAGAGACACTGAGTTTCTCAATACAATAGCAGAAATTCTCATCTTAAATACCGTCTTCAGCTAAAGACAAAGGAGGATGTTAGGAGTGGGAGGAGTCAGTTATAGGAGATTACCACTAAAGCACAGTAAACTAGAGTAAGGTTATTATGCAGATTTAAGGCCTCACCTTCCACATTGATAAGTTTCTAGAAATGAGGTCATCCCCCTTCTTCCCAATACAGAGAGGGAGATACCTTTACAAATAGAGATTTCCCTTATAAGTGTAAGTGTTTGTCTGGCAACTCCTTGCAGGGCCATCTAGAGAATGTGTCCTGGGAGAGACAGAATTTTTGATAAGATGGGCTTGTTGGTGCCTTTCCTATTGTAACATCTATTTTACATTATATTACAACCATCAGATAGTAACTCCTTCCTGGAACAGATCTTCTATGTCAAATTCTTTAAGCAGTTAGTGGGGGATGTCAGATGTCCATCAGAGAAAACAATCAAGGTAAAGAGATATATTTCAGGGTGGCCAAATCTTGATCTCCCACAATAGTTTCCCTTAATGAAAGCCTTTGTTAAGGAGAACAGAATGCTCTAGGCATATTTCAAAATGCCTCTCCTCTTCTAGAAGCATGAGGAAATTTTTCTCTGATTTCTCAATAAGAACGTGGTGGATCCACTGGAGGTAAAACTCATGAATATGCAGGTACACACCCAAGGCTGGATCTCCAGGAGTTTTTATTTCTCAAGCTAGTCCATGCTCACTCTTTAGCAATTAGTCAATTACCCTTTAAGTATTCCTAATGAATGCTAGCTCTAGCTGAGGTTTCTTCTGCCACTAGACTGTGATTCTCTGTGTTGGCCTGTCTCTCCAGGTTTGGGGATGGTGGTTTGCTCTGTGACCTCAATTCTCCTATAGATCTAAGAAGAGTTGTTGATTTTCAGTTGGTTCAACTTTTTTCTTGTTGTGAGGATGAGATGGTAACTTCCAAGCTCTTTACATGTTGGCCTGGAAACTGAAAGTGATCCCTATTACTTGAAATAACCTAAATTCCCCTCTGTCCTTTGCAACCTGTAAAAATATAAAGAATAAACATTGTTCAACCCCGGGCTGAGGCCTGTTTTTTCTCTCTTTGTTTTTTTTTAAGTTGGCCAGACATGACCTCTCTTATTGTATTTGAAAATTCTCTTCTTAGATGTTCAAAAACTTGTCTTTATTCAGTATGAGCTGAGGCAAATTACTGATTCATTTCTTTATCAATTTCTTCATTGGAAGGAAAGAAAGAAAGAAAGACAGAGAGGTAGATATTGAGATTTATCTAATCTGTAATCAGGGGGCCGGCCCGGTGGCACAAGCAGTTAAGTGCTCGCGCTCCGCTGTGGCGGCTGGGGGTTCGCCGGTTCCGATCTCGGGCGTGCACCGAAGCACTGCTTGGGGAGCCATGCTGTGGCAGCATCCCATATAAAGTGGAGGAAGATGGGCATGGATGTTAGCCCACGGCAAGTCTTCCTCAGTAAAAAGAGGAGGATTGGCAGATGTTAGCTCAGGGCCGATCTTCCTCACAAAAAAAAAATAAATAAATAATATGTAATCAGATAACCACGGAGGAACACTGCCAGGAATTTATTCATAGATGGTATCTAAAAAATATGGAGTGCTTGTGTGCCCTTTTTAACTGTTTTGAGGCACTTTAAATAGACACAACTATTTTGAGGCGCCTTTTTGACGATTTTGAGGCACTTAAAATGTTTTTTTATGGTGATATATTTTAGTGTCATTTTCTTCCTTTGAATTCCTCTCCCCACCTCTCATTTTTAGATGTGCCATTATTTCAGATAACTCTCCCATGTCTACAATCTTATAGGAATAATTTATGGGCAAGTATACTCTTGGGAAAGTGTTTGCTTATTATCAGTTTTAACAATAGACCTGTTATATAAAGAGAGTTTTTGAAATAGAAGCAATAATATCAATCATCATTTTAACAATGTAGTTTCTATACTACAATAAGAGTTCCATCACTTTCTCTGCTTTTTGGTTTCTTTTCATACATTTTCAGTGCCTGTACTCTATTAACACCTTTTACTTGTACTAACATACTTGTTTTCATGAACTTATCAAATTTTATCTCTCTGTGTATTAAAAATGTGTTGGGTGAAGATCAACTTACTAATTCAAGTTTATAAAGGATGAAGCACTTGCCCTTGAATTTATATCATATATATTATTGCTTTACAGTGTCTTCAAAGAGAAAAGAAAAAGCCCTTCAGAATAACGATGTTTCCATTTTTCTTTTTATTTATTTAGCCACAAAGTAGCCTTGAAAGAACAGCCATCACACAATCCTGGAAACATTTTTTTCTGTTTAGTTATTTATTTTATACTGTGGGAGTAAAAAAGGACGTGTGTAAAGAAAAATAATTAGGTATGATAGGTTATTTGACAGTTTGCTAACACAAATTAGCCTTCTTTTAAGACTGGCTGCATATGAACATCTAGTTTTACTCCAGCCTGACAATGCAGTCTCAGTTTGTGGGACTGTCCTAAAGAATGTAAAGTTTGGAGGGTGGCAGTAGTGGAGAGCGATGACACTTCTTCTCTATTCTGAGCATTGTGAAGCTTTCCATGAACAATACGATGTTTTTGCTTGGTTTGGGATCTGTCTATTGATGTGTTCATCTCAGAGCCATCTCCAGAGGATATGAGTACTTTGGGCAAAAATGCTGTTTTTCCTTTCTCATTTAATGGTTGAAGAAACTGATGCACAGTGAAATGAGGTGGCCAAGGCAGGCAGTAAAATTGAGATCAGCTCACCATGCTCATGTTTAAATCCTGTTGTTTCACAATTAGCCATTGTCTTTGTCCATTTGGGATGCTATAACAAAAGACCACAGACTGGATGGTCTTGACATTATAATAATAATATCAGCTAATAATAAAAATAAGTTATCTTCCATACAATACTTGTATAATTTAAGCAATGATTTATTGTATGCTATGTGAATGAGAATTTCAAATGTAATCCCACTAACATACTCTATTTTTTTCTTGTTTCTTTTTTTTTTTTAATTGTGAGGAAGATCGGCCCTGAGCTAACATCCATGCTAATCCTCCTCTTTTTGCTGAGGAAGACCGGCTCTGAGCTAACATCTATTGCCAATCCTCCTCCGTTTTTTCTCCCCAAAGCCCCAGTAGATAGTTGTATGTCATAGTTGCACATCCTTCTAGTTGCTGTATGTGGGACGCGGCCTCAGCATGGCCAGAGAAGAGGTGCGTCGGTGTGCGCCCGGGATCCGAACCCGGGCCGCCAGTAGCAGAGCGTGTGCACTTAACCGCTAAGCCACGGGGCCGGCCCCTATTTTTTTCTTTTTAATAAGAAGGAAGAGTAGATACATGCCTGCAGTGAAAGCCAGCAAAGGGCTTGAGTAAACCCACAGATCAAACTCATCTTTTCCTCTCATGCTTTGGATAGGAAATTTACAGGATGAGAAGAAACAACTTTTTGATGTGGTAAGACTATATGATTCAAAAACAATCTCTCATAGCATTTAGCAGAGGAGAAAATGAGTCCCAGAGCTTGCAGAGGCTCTATCTCAATTTTGAGCATGCTTTGCCTCTCCTACTACTAAGCTAACCCTCTCTAGGTGCATCTGTCTTTAACATCAACAACATAAACTTCAAATAACCCAACCCTCGTCTTCTGTTCATCCCATCCCAATTCATACTTATCAAGTGAAAAACTGCTATCACCTCTGTGGTCATCATCAGCTTTCCTTTTTTCTAGCATGTTAGCATCTGACCTCTCCCCTCCCTGACAGCCTGGTTTGAGGGATTTGAAGTTTAAACTATATTTTATCTCTGTACCTTCCTGATATTGGTAATAGAACAGGTTGGCTGGAAGACAGATTGTGAATGAGAAACTATGTTTCTCCTAGACTGTGAAGCTGGCTTTATACTCTTAAAAACCTAGGCTGAAAAATGGCTTCTGCTCTCCTAGTCTAGGGTAACTGCAGTTCCTGATCATTTTCATTTTGCCCCTTTGACATAACTCAGTTGTGGAAGCAGAGAAAAGTGACAGAAGTTCCTTACAGGAAATCTGCCCTAGGTGTCAAACCCAGAGATTACTTCCAGATTAAGTTTACAATGCCCTTGCTAGTTGGCTCAATTTAAATTTTTCTTTTTCAATTTTAAAAATAACTATTTTAGGTTAAATTTATTTTGGTTATTATTATCTCCTGTAGGCCCAATATATTTGATTTTGGTGGGTAACAAAGTGAATTAGATATCATAACACAGATGGTAAATATCTCATTGGTGTCACCAAGGTTTGGTGAGTAATGTCTGTTTGAAATTTCATAATGGGAAAATAGATCCAATGGAGTAGAAATAGACTTTGTTTAGTGGAGAAATTCACAGTAGTATTCTGTGTCGATATCCTCTATGCCTGCTCAGAGATCCAAAATCCTAGAAGTAGAAATTTACTGGCAATCGATAGAGTGTGAATGAAAGGTGAAAGGTCAAATGTGATATTATTGTGAAGATGTACTAAATGTAATTTGGCCTGATGTAATAAATGAATGACATTTCTGATTTAGGTCATATAAGTTGCACAGGTATAACATATAGTAAGAAGGAGAATTTCACAAATTGGGGATGTATAATGGGACTCTCATTCAGCTAATAGTATACATCTGATAAGTTTTTACTTGCTTTGTCTCAGAAAGTATCTCCCAGAGTTATTGAAAACAACTGGAAATAATGATTACTTTGTATCTGTATCTGAGTAGCAAAGAGAAAATTTTGGGCAAAATAGAAGTTGTTACATAATTAGGGATGACATGGCCATATCCTTTCAAGGTATATGATATCAAGGAAAGGAAAGGGTAGATATAGTCGTTCTATATGGATTCTGGGAAAGTAGATTTCAACATGTTCAGAAACATGGTCAGCGTGATTTCATATGGCATGGAAATCCAGAAGGACAGCTATCTCAGGAGGAGCACGATCATTGAAGACTTATCATTCAGAACGTAGATTGGAAGTACTGAATATGGCTCTAAAGACTAGAATGAGTGGATGGAGGCAAGAGGAAAACAGATTTTCAGCTCAATGTAAAGAACAACACTCTAACTTTCAGAACTGTCCAAAGATAAAAATGGGCTGGCGTGGGAAGTAGAGAGTTATTTGTCACTTGATGTAGCCGAGCACAAGCTGGATGACTTCTTACCTAAATATTCCAGAGGAAAGTTGAGCATCAGATGGATAATTGGACTAAGGTGATTTATGATTCTTTTCAATACTGAAATGTGCCAATTATTGACAAAAACACTTTCTGTGGTACAGCTCAGTATTGAACTCTGCAGTGGTAACAGTGTGTGCTCTATTAAGTATTTCTTTAAATTGTGTACCATATTTTATTCTGTCCTGTTAATAATTAGTAAAACTTTCAATTAAAACTTCTAATTGCCTTTTTTCTCCAAAGTACACATATTCAGCTTCTACTGACTCAACTTTACACACCCTTCATCTAATGGGGCACAAGACTGAAATTGTGTTGGCTACTGACCTCACTATGGTCACTTAAATAAGATGGAAATTTGTTTTGCTTCTACGCAAATCAAGTCTGGAGATAGACTCTGGTATGGCAGCTCCAGAAAATCATCAGAGACCTGCTCTGCTTATATTTTTCTGTTCACCATCCTCACAAGATGACTCTTAGAGCTCCAACTATTATATCTTCGTTCCAGGCAGGAATAAGAAGAGCAAGGGGCAAAATTTCCCTGGAGGTTTCCCTCGAGGTTTCTTACGTTTCAATGGCCACCTCTATTTACAAATGTGGCTGGGATATGCACTTCTTCAGCTAGACACATTTCCCAGGTTTCTCTTGTTAAGCACAAAAGGAAGAAAAGCTACTTGAATCTTTGCCACAGGCATCTTACTTCACATTTTCATAGTTGGGTAAGTAATGACTGCTTTTCTTAGTACAGATATAATTTTCAGTGACATATAGCCAAGGTCTAACAGATTTGTAGATATCCTGAGCAGGTTTATAATTTCACATCCTTTAAAAAATCATTATTCTTTATTTGTTCAGTAAGTATTTAGAGGAGACACTGAACCCTTAATGAGGAAGAGGGAGACAAGGAGAGCAGCTGGTAGGTGGGCTCAGGCTTTCTTCTGTAGATCTGAAAAAATCAGCTCTCTTCCCAAATTTGTTTACCCCTTTCAGCAAGAGAGAAGACCTATAAGTAATAGGACACAAACTGCTTCTTAACTGGCTAAAGCTTAATCCAGTCCTTTGAATCTATCAATGTATCCATTCATTTACCCAGTAATCTAACAACTCTGCTGCACAGGTACTACATGCTAGGCAATGGTCTAGTCACTGGGAATATGGAAATGACTGAAATAGACAAAATTCCTTATCCCTTGGTTTGCATATAGGGTACCCTTTGTAAGATGCGTTCTGGGGAAAATTTCCTCTCTTTACATTTCACATGATGTTTTAGCTGGCTGCCATTACGAATAGGTAGCTGTAGCAGCTCTTCATCTGGCCCAGCTCTCTACTTGCTGGTTGCCTCCACAAAGGAAATCAGCTAAGGTGATAGCTCACACTGTCCATTTCCCTTTATCCCTTTCTCCTTCAGAGTCCTTATGCTCTGCTCTGGCAGTTTCAAAAGTCCTGTCCATTCCCACAACATTTGATCTCTTTAAAAGGGCCATGCCCTCCAAAATTACCTCTCTCTACCTTTCCAAACAATTCTCTCAAAAAGCAACCATCTCTTGTCAGATGTTAGGCAATTTGGTTACAGCAGGTTTTTAAAAAATCTCATAGTTAGCTTGTGCCCCTGTGCTAAGAGCTCATCGAATCCTCACAAGAATTCTGTGTAATCAGTACTAATGTTTGCATTTTAACCATTAGGAAATTAAACCTTAAAGAGGTTAAAAAGCATATTCAAGGTCATTGAGTGGTTTGCTGGACTGTAACTTGGGTCTACTTTGCTCCAAAACTCTGCTCTTAACCGCTAAATGCATCTGTTTCAATGCCTGACGAGCTTAACTTCCTTAGAGAGCATTTGGATTACATTTCTTTAAAAAGGTTGCTTATTAACCTTAATACATAAATGATTTGATGTGTATATGATATACTCTTTTCTTTCACCCACATATTTTTCTATGACTATCTATTTTCCAGAAGAAGACAAATAATGTAGTCGGCTTCTGTTCCTTACTCTTAAGGAAGGTGGATGTCAATAGGTTCCAAGAAAAAAACGTGTCTAACTCTGGACTGATCCAGGCAAATATTACAGATGATTGGAGTTAGTGGAAAGAGTTAACTTTAAATAGGGCAAATTTTGACATCAGAAACAGGGAGCTGAACTTAAAGGGGGAAGACGGGACAGTGGAAAGATGATGGATTTTGGAGATAGGGAGCTCAGAGTTTCTGTCTTGCCTTCACTACTTAGTAGCTATAAAAACATAGTTATTATGTCATTCCAAGTATCAATTTCTTCATATTTCACTGCATATAATAATATCTGCTTATTAGTCATATTGTGCAGACTAGGGATAATATGCTCAGTAAATTTTCATTTAATTGGTCTGTGGTAGGGCCTAGGTAGCAGCATTTTAAAAGACTCCTCAGGTGGAATTCCAGTTAATAAATGTAGAAGGAAATAGAGAAATAGAAACTCATTATTAGACAACACCACAGAAATAACTGTTGTAGACAAGATCTATTGATGGACGTTAAAATTAGTGGTAATAGTTTGAGAAGAACAGGATTCGCATAGTTTCAAAGTATCAAGATATTTATTAACTACTAAGGGAAAGATAATAACTTTACAGTGGAGGAACCCAGTAGCTATGACTTTAACCAAGTTATCAAAGTTAGTATCACCAGGAATAAGACATTGATATTACGAACTCCTTGATATGATGCTTTGAGAAGGGCACATCACTTCTGTGGTATTCTTATAGAAATCCATCACTTCATTCTAATCATGAGACAACATCAGACAAACCCAAACTGAGGGACATTCTGCAAAATAACTGATTAGTGCTCTTCAAAAGGATCAAGGTTAGGAAAGACTGAGGAAATATCATAGATTGGGCAAGACTGAGAAGAAATATCAATTAAATGCAATCCTGAATCTAAAAAAGGACATTAGCGGAAAAACTGGTAAGATTCTAATAGGATCTGTACTTTAGTTAATCATATTGTATCAGTGTTAATTTTCTGGATCTGATAATTGTATTATGGGTATGTAAGGGGTTAATGTTATAGGAAGCAGGTAAAGGATATATGAGAAACCTTGGTACTATTTTTGCAACTTTTCCATAAGTCTAAAATTAATTTAAAATAAAAATTAAAAAAAAAATGTCATCAGTGATTCTAATATGTTACCAAGACTGAGAAATTCTGGCTTAGAATGTAATAAATTCTCGACAAATGATAGCTCTTCCCAACCCTGGCTAAATGTCATGCACAGCCAATCAGTTTTACTGTTCAGGAAGCATGGCTCATTTTTTATGTTTGTCTGACCTGGATTTGTCTTTCCAGAGCGTAATAGTTGAATATATTCAAATATGACATAGTCTTGAAAAATATGAGTAGTCAAAGGGACTTTTGCATGATTCACCTTTAGAATTTGCGTGTTTTTCTAGATAACAAGAGAACACTTCCCATTTCCCTGTCAAACTTTCCACATTAAGAATGTGAGTGACCTTCACCCCTACACAACCTTTGCTTTAAAGACTGGATTGTCTCATTCCTCACTAATTTTGTGATTTTTGATGAATAGGATGGGGTGCCTCTTTAAGATTGGTTTCTCATAGGAAAAAAAAAAAACACAATAGTACCCATTAGTCATTGGAGGTTTTCGAGGGCAGAACAATTACCTTGGTTTGATTAGAAGGAAGGAAGGAAGGAAGAGGAGTTAAGGAGGGAAACTTCTGTTTATTTTCCAGGCCCAATTTAGAAATTCAGATTGTTTCTCTTGAGTAGAAAATGTTAGGTAAAGCATAAATATTTTCTTCAGCATGTAGCACCCACAAGAGGGTTCAGGAAGGAAGGAGACTAGAGTAGTTATTCACCTGTTTGTAGAGTTTTAAAATAATTACTTGTATAGGCAAGACTGTTCAATTTGTAAAATTAAGTAATTTGGAATAAAAATTTCACTCAATTTTACAACATAATTTAAAGCTCTTACTTCTTCCAAAGGGATCTCCAAAAAAAGGATCCGTTGCTTATGCGTTAAAGTGAATGTGGGAAATTTAAAATATTTTAATGGAAAATATTCAGGTTTTTTTTTACCCCAAGTGATGAAGAGTTAACCTGTGGAAGCAAGGGCTCTAAAGGCAGTAGTTTAGAACGTAATGTGGTTATCGGCATAGGTTGCTTAACATCTTTATACTCTTTTTCCTCATTTGTAAGTGGGGCTGATAATAGTGATTTCCTCATAGCATTGACATCAGGAGCAATAAGATAATTTTTTTTAAAAGTGCCAGCATAGTACCTGACACATGATAAATACTAAATATATGTTGCCAATTTTTTGTTTTTGTTTTTTCCAAGAAGAATGAAAAGAAAAGAAAAAGGTAGAATGGATTAATGAAAAAAATCGGTACCAGTTCTTTTTTTGTTGTTGTTTATTGCGGTAACATTGGTTTATAACATTGTATAAATTTCAGGTGTACATCATTATACTTCTATTTCTGCATGGATTACATCATGTTCACCACCCAGATACTAATTACAATCCGTCACCACACACATGTGCCTAATTATCCTTTTCGCCCTCCTCCCTCCCCCTCCGGTAACCACCAATCCAATCTCTGTCTCTATGTGTTTGTTTGTTGTTGTTATTATCTACTACTTAATGAGTGAGATCATATGGTATTTGACCTTCTCCCTCTGACTTGTTTCACTTTGCATAATACCCTTAATGTCCATCCATGTTGTCACAAATGGCTGGATTTCATCGTTTCTAATGGCTGAGTAGTATTCCATTGTGTATATATACCACATCTTCTTTATCCATTCGTCCCTTGATGGGCACTTAGGTTGCTTCCAAGTCTTGGCTATTGTGAATAATGCTGCAATGAACACAGGGGTGCATGTATCTTTACACATTAGTGTTTTCACGTTCTTTGGATAAATACCCAGCAGTGGAATAGCTGGATCGTATGGTAGTTCTATCCTTAATTTTTTGAGGAATCTCCATACTGTTTTCCATAGTGGCTGCACCAGTTTGCACTCCCACCAGCAGTGTATGAGTTCCCTTCTCTCCACATCCTCTCCAACACTTGTTGTTTCCTGTCTTGTTAATTATGGCACCCCTAGGTAGTGGTCTGCACCTACATCTTCCTATCACTTAGCCGGGTATTTTTGACTAGTTCTTGACATATATTAGGAGTGTGAGGATTATTGCTGAATAAATTAATATAATCATGCTCTTGCAAATGCCCTCAACTCCTTTGACTCTCTCTGTCTCCTCCATCTTGACCCTGTGAGAATCCGCATTTACTTGAGACTGCATAGCCAGCTTCTCCTTGGATATCCCTGAGCATCTGAATATTGCTGGAGAAAGTTACATGGCTGGGCTGGCTGGTTTCAACTAAATTATCGCACACCTCAAACGGACCTTCAGCGCTACTCAGAAATTGCTTCCTCAGTAACTTTGTTTCACAGCAAGATTTTAATTTCAAACTTTCTTTTCACACCTCCCACCCTCTCATTCTTAGCTAAATATCTCACTTCATTTTTCATTCAGAAAATAGAAAACATGGAATGAAAACTCCATCTGCCACAACTAAATCTAGAAACCTAAGTTCATTTACCCCCATCTCTGTTATGTTCCCACCTGTTACTATGGAGGCCATCCTTCTGCTGGTGCTCTGAATCCCATCCACTGACTCTCATACACCTTTCCCAACATACATCCACTTTCCCACATCCTCAATCTCTCCCTCTTTCCTCAATTATTTCCATGCATATGTAAACAAGTCCCTCTATTTTCTGTCTTAAAATATAATCTTCAATTGATGTGACATCCCCTTCTGCTTTTGCTCCATTTCTCCATTCGTCTTCAGAGCCTGACTTTGTGAGTTATCAAGTCTTATTTTCTAGCTCTACTTCTTCACTTTCTGTTTCTTCTTCTTAATTCCGCTTTAACCTGATTTTCACCTTCACCGTTTCTTTGAAGGTGGTGGGTTTGTAGTTTGGTGGGTTCAGTTCAGTTCAGAAGGACATATTAGAAAAGCCATTTGGCCTTAAATCCAAGCCACAGTCTCTAGTGTAGGTCCTTCAGTAAAGGATAATTTGACTTCTAGTTCAGACTTCCATCGAGATCTTAGGAAAGGAGGGAAGGAAGGTCATTTATTGGGCCCTGAAAGACCCAGCATCTTTTTGAATTGGCTAGGAACATTGAAAAATAAATAAAGACTAGAAGTTGGGACTCAAAATAATATGGAGATAAGGTTTGCTGAATGACTAGTTATTTGGCTTTAGTAAATACGGATCATGTTAATTTTGACCTTGGTGGGTTGCAGTAGCTAAATATGGCTGACGTCTCAGAAGCAGGGATAATCTTGGTTAGCTGAGGGCCTTCCAGGTAAGCATAGCTTTTATGGACAGGCTGGGGCAGCAGATGCTGGCCTAAGCCAGGCAAGTGCAGCTTCTACCTAAATGGCACAGACAATGCATGGATTAGATTATCTGGAAAATCATCTTTTCATACTAATTAAGATTTGCCTCAAAACAAGCAGAGCTTTAACATATGGAGTGAAAGTAACTGGAGTTGAGGAATTCAAGAAATTGACAGAGAGTGTGTCAGATGGCAGACAAAATTGGAGAACAGGACCCTGAGTCAAAATAACAGTTTGTAAATTTGGTTGGGATTTTCAGTAGAAGAAAATCAAGGAATGTTTTGTATAATTTTGAATTATTTCCATGAAAAATAACAAGAATTTTTCTTTTTTTTAAGAATTTTTGGGTTTAAAGTGTGTTAGCTATTTGGAAAATTTACTCAAATGAATCATGTGAATCATCCCAATCCTAATGGGTACTGTTGGCTCAACCTCTAATTCATATATTGAATACAGTCACTTCTCACCATCTTCACTACTTCACCACCCTCCCAGCCATCATCATCTTTTACCTGAGTATTGCAATAGCTTCCTGGTCTCCCTCATATTCTTGCCCCTCCAGAGTCCATTCCTCTACACAGCAACCAGAATGACCTTTTACAAAGGTAAATCAAATCATACCACTCTCCCGTTTAAAATCGTACAGTGGTTCCCATAGCAATTAAGTTAAAATCCATATTACTTACCATGATTTACAGGGACCCTACATAATCCAGTCCTACCCATCCCTTATCATCTTTCCTCCTGACAATTATGCTTCAGCTGCAATCCCAGATCATTCTCTTTTCAGAGATTTTTGCATGTTTTATTTCTTCTACCTTGGAATACTTCCTCTTTCTTCTTCCCCTCCCCTCTCCATCCCTCATTCAGGCCTTAGTTCAAATGTTATCTTCTCAGAGAGGCATTTCCTGATCTCATATCTAAAGCAGTGTCCAACCTCATCCTCTCATCTTGTCATCTTCTAATCTATGACTTCTTTTCTTCTTTCCATAACACTTATCACTCTCCCAAATCATCTTGTTTCTGTATTTATTTACTGTCTGCCTTGTCTCACTAGAATGGAAGCTGTATGAAGACAGGGACTTTGGGTCATGGTTGTGTCCCTAATATCTAAAACCATGCCTGACAGCCAATGAATATTTGTGGTGCCAGTTATTAAGCTATTTGCTTCTCAATATCAAACTCATCTTTCTATGTTCTGCTTTGCGCAGCTGGGGCTGGGACCCTGCAAATCACATTTCTTCCTTAGAGTTGGTTCCCTTTTAAGCTCTGCCAACTGGGGGCAACAGAGGAAAACTGCAAGGCTGGGGAAGGAAAAGACTTCCTCCTCCTTGTTTTTCTGTTGTTGTTGCTCCTGGCAGCATCACTGCAGCAATATTTCTTCACCCTGGCAGGGACAGCTGATTCAGCAGCAATTGGTTCCAATTTGCAGATTTTCACACTGCCAGGACCAGCCCCAGCTTTCTCTCTCCCAACACACCAACACCAATCTGCAGCGCCATTCTCGAAAGACTGAGTCCCAGCTCCATGGGGGCTGTCTTCTAAGCCTGTAAGCGAGCACCATCTGATAGAAAGAAAATACAAGTCATATACAAAATTTTAAGCTTTCTAGTAGTCATAACAGTAAAAAATAATTGGGTGAAATAAATGTGTTATTTAACCCAATGTATCCAAAAGTATTATCATTTCAACATGTAATCAATAAAAAATTATTAATGAGATATTTTACCTTTCTTTTTTCATACTTTGTCTTTGAAATGTGATATTTTACATTTTCAGTACATCTCAGTTCGAACTAGTGACATTTCAAGTGCTCAAAAGCCAAATGTGCTGGTGTCTACCATGTTGGACAAGGCAGCTCTAAATTTAATATTCCCAACATCTTCCCTCATTTTCCAGGCCTAGGGGAGGTAGTTGCTTTCTGCTGTTACTACCTCTGTGATACCCCCATGTTTCCAGTTTTGTAATAATTAATAATTCTTTGTATAAATTCCCTTTATTGAAATAACTGATTTGCTTTCTATTCCTTAACTGGCTCTGATCCAATACTTTTGTGTAATAAATGAACAATGTTGTTGGAAAAATGAGATCATTATATCTTAAAATGCTATACAGATGATATGATTTGATCAATATTTGGAAGAAGGTAAAAGAACTGAGTACTCCTGAAGAAAAGAGTATGGCAGAGCGATCTGCTCCCACATGAGAGGGGGAAATTCTATCTTTCCTTTGGACTGTGGGAGCAGTCCAATTTTGTCACGTTCCCTCTCTACTCTCTTCTATACTTCATATCACAGAGAGATGTGACTATTATCTGATGGATTTTGGCCAAGGTTTTTTATAAAACCACGAGATGGGTTTTGGAATTGTCTAGTACAGAACCAAAATGAGGTATAATACTTTTGCCTCTAACAATTTAGGTAAATTTAACAAGGCTACATTTTGAGGGCTCTATTGTCAGCTACATCTATGTGAAGCTTGGGCAACTTCAACTAAAAAACAAACAGACAAACAAACAAAAAAACCTAACCATTTGCTTGATTATAGGAGCCTGCAAACCCATTTAATTGTATTCAACTTTTTAACGATATTCTGCCAAATTGCTTTTTTGTGTGCAAATACAGCTTTGGGGGTCAGTATTTTATGTTAGGAAATTTGAATGTGAAGGAAAGATTTCTTTTTGCCATATGCCAAGAGGGTAGACTATATCTCCATTTGGTTTAGTCAAATTGTTTTTGTAGCAGGAAGGTGACAGCATGGGCTAGCCTTGATTTCATAAAATCAGGGCAACAATCCTTGCCCTTAACATGAATTGGGGACTAAAGGGCTCATCTCCTAGATCCTGTTATAGAGCCTATGAATTTCATTCTATTCACTCTCTTAGCCTTTTTTTTTTTTTGTGAGGAAGACCGGCCCTGAGCTAACATCTGTGCTAATTCCCCTCTTTTTTTGCTGAGGAAGACCAGCTCTGAGCTAACATCTACTGCCAATCCTCCTCCTTTTTTTTTCCACAAAGCCCCAGTAGATAGTTGTATGTCATAGTTGCACATCCTTCTAGTTGCTGTATGTGGGACGTGGCCTCAGCATGGCGGGAGAAGCGGTGCGTCGGTGTGTGCCCGGGATCCGAACCCAGGCTGCCAGCAGCGGAGCGCGCACACTTAACCGCTAAGCCACGGGGCCGGCCCTCTCTTAGTCTTTTTGTTGTCTGTCCTCTTTCTCCTTCCCTCATTCCCTGGCATTCCACTGCTGCTTTCTCTCTTTTCTCCCCCTGGAATCATTATTCTTTGTTGCCTAGAGGATACACTTCCCTTTAGGACTTGAGGAGCATGCCTAAGCCAACACAGATGGAAGAAAAGTCTTTTCTTTTTTGGCAATCTTTTCTACCCCTACCTCCTTGCATCTGATCTCTCATCTTTCTGTTAGACCTGCTGCAATTTTTATTTCTCATTATAACTTTCTGTAACTTTTTCTTCCTTTTGCCTTTCCCCAGTCTTTCCCCCTTCCACTAATATAAATTTTCAGCACCTAAATCAAGACTTTTCTCTTCAAGGCAGTATGTGAACTTTAGTTAATCCTCAGCGTACGCTCTTTTATTACCACTGCTCTATAAGGCAGAAAAGAGATCGAGACTTTCCCAGCTCCCAGAGGGGTCAATTTGGTGTCTGAACTGGAAGTCTGATAGGCCTTATGCTTAGTTCTTTATTAAGAACAGGAGGTAAAGTCTCTGTCTCTCTCACATAGTAGTTCCCTGGATTTAAACAGTGCACTTTTCCTGAGGATCCAAAAGCATATGAACACAGTTTGCCAACAGCCTCACAGTGTCCCAGGACATAAATGCTTGCCAATATACCTGTTTGCTAAACAGAATCAGGATATATCAAATAGGATTTAGTCAAGGGGACAGAAATAAATGTAATAGTCTCTCTCTTCCTTTGTTTCATTTTTATTTGGATCTTGCGGGGGGTCGGTGTTCATAAGAGAACTCTGCATGCTTACTTTCTGCAGGCAGATGCTTGTTTCCTTGGCAGAGCTGTATGGTATGCAGATCAGTAGCTCTGGGAGATACAAATCTCACAGGCCGAATGGATTTTCTGTGGGCCAAAGGGCATTTACAAATTAATAGCAAAGCTGCCCTATGACACTGTCATGAAGTAGGTTAGCAACTTGCCCAAAGTCACACTGCTTATGAATGCTGGGCCTGAGAGAAGAGTACCCTTCTCCGGAAGCCTTCTCATCACTCCACACTTGGCCTCTGATTCCTTCCTACCGGTGAGTCATACAAACTGACATGCTACCAGAATGGTTCCAGTTGCAATTGGCAGCAGAAAATGCATTGAAAGTGATGTAGTCTCTTATCCACTGCCTAACTCTGCTACTGAGTGGGGCTTGGCTGTTCTGATTGCACAGAAGGTTCAATTTCCTCTGGTGTGAGGGTACCCAGGAGGCTGTCTTCTGTTAATGCAGTTAAAGCTCTGCCTCTTTTACAAGGTTACATGCCCAAGGCCGTGAGCACATCTGTAGGAAAACTGCTGAGTGGCAAAGTGAGTGATGAGAAATGTTTCCATCCCCTACTATTCCCAAGGCATCTGTATTAGTTTCCTGTGGTTGCTGTAATAAGTTACCACAGACTTGGTGGCTTAAAACAAGAGAAATTTATTCTTTCACAATTCTGTAGGCCAGAAGTACAAAATCAGTATCACTGTGCTGAAATCAAGATGTTGGCAGGGCTGTCTCTCTCTGGAGGCTCTAGGAGAGCACCCGGTCCTCACCTCTTCCAGCTTCTGCTGACTCAGGGGTTCCTTGGCTTGTGGCTGCATCACTGCATTCTGTCTCTGTGGTCACAGCAACTTCTCCTCTTCCATATCAAATCTCTCTCTGCCTCTCTCCACAAGGATGCTTGTGATTACATTTAGGACCCACCTGGATAATCCAGGATCATCTTCTCATCTCAAGATCTTTAACTTAAAGACAGCTGCAAAGAAGATTTTCCCACATTAACATTCACAGGGGCCCTAATTCTTCTAATATCGGGAGCTAGATGAAGGTGGGTATTTTTTTTTCTAGTTTCTAACCTCTTTAAATTTACTTTTTAAAAAAGAGTTTCATTTTAAAAATTTAAGGCAATTTCTTTCTTTAGGGCTGTAGTGCCAATGAATACTAGTCAGAGGAACTTAAAACACACCTGGTGTTTGTTGTGCAGTTCTGTTGTAATGGTTGGAGAATTTTTCTGGTTTGGCCATATATTTGTTGGGCTATAGCCAAAGTTTGTAATGTTAGGATATTGTTTTTCCCAGACTCAAACCTATCAACATGCATTTACTGGATTTGTACTTTTGACCATTCAGAGAAGGAATGGCAAAAGAATAAAGTTCCCTTGAGTATTATGTGAGTTAGTTTGTTATGTGGGGTTTGGGGAAGATTTTTCTTTATGAACAACTCCCTTGCCTCTTCTCCCTTCTTATTATATAACCGATATCTTTAGTACCCCATGGCATTTATATCTTCTCAAAAGTCTGTGTTACTTTTATTTCCTTAAAGGAGTCTATAAGGGTGGAAAGTTTAGGTTTTCACTAACATTCCTCTCTGTTTGCTTAAGGCACAAAGTACTTATTTCCTATTGTTTCTTTGTCTCATGATTGACATAGTAAAAAGCAGACTGGATGACACTTGAAACATTTTGAAATTTGCTTACATTTATCTTTGGCTGAGAAGTCTCTTAATAGGGAACTATAGTTTTCATATGGATTTAATGCAAATGTGAAAAGAATTTCAATCTATTCTCAGATTTTGGAGGAAAAAAACCTAAAGGCTTATGGTTAGATTTGAGGTTTGTTTGAATTGTAGATTCAAAGAAAGAATCATGGGATGGGAACTCACGTGAAATAATAGTTATAGAAACTTCTTTTATTTTGAGCAGAAGCAGCAATACTGAATTCAGAAACACATCAGAGTCTTGGAGGCATTTATGGCTGTTTTGTAAGCTACTAGTAACTTATATGGAGAATAATCATCACAAACCTTAGTCATTGTTCTTCTTATCTTTTCAGGTATTTTTCACTCAACTTCCTAGGTATAATATTGAACATTCCATTTTCCTGGAGCAATGAAAAAATAACTCTTAATTGGACCGAAAGTTTCATTTCTCTCTATTAGTGTTCGTAGCCCATCAATACAAACAACTAGATGAAGCCCACACAGCTGCCTCTGTTGGCGTCGTAGGATGTTTAACCGCCATTAGTACTTAGGTTCCATAGATCATGTTTAAAAAAAAAAAATAGACATGGTATACAAAGAACCTGGAGAGTAATTTCTCCCTTTTTTAAGTTCCCACACCTACATATCAAGTCCTGTTACAGCTTCTTCCTCCTTAATACCATTCCAATTTATCCATGTCTTTTCACATCATTACCACTCTCTTGGGTTAGGCTATCATCACTTCTTACTTAGATTATTAGAACAATCTTCAAACTGTCTCTAATCTTGTCTTTTTCCACACTAATAGCTTATGGTCTTTCTAAAACCCAAACTACATGATTAAAACATTCAGTGCAACCCACAGTCCTCAGGATAAAATCCAAACTCCTTAACTTGTCCTATCAGACTTTTCATGATCTTGCTGTTTATCTTTTCAGCCTCATCTCCTATCTTTCTTCCATCACAGTATATATGACAAGATACTGAAATGTTTGTAAATCCCTTCCAAATATGCTTTTCTTTGCGTTTGAAGATGCTGTTTCCTCAGACAGGAAAATCTTCTCTGTCCTCTGATTCCTTTTCCCCATTACTCTGTCACCCCCTTTGTTTCATTAACTCAGCTTAGCAATTACCTCCACCTGGGAGTCCTCACTAAAGCCCCCTCCCCCAGATTAGATTATTTTCTCTTTCCACCTGCTTCCACAATTTAGCCTTTATTGTACCTTGATTTTGTCTTTGGTTTTTTAATTTACTTGCTAAGCTTCAGGGCAAGGAATGCATTTTGTTAACCCTTGTGTTCAGATAATAGGCATGCAATAAACATTTATTGACTGAATGAAGAGCTTGAGTCAAATAGGTTTATCACGAAAATGAGAATGGACAAGGAAAAGACAAAACATGCTGAATGGAATTGTCAGCTACGTTTCATATTGGCTATCACTGAGAGGAACTTTAATTTTCTTTGTTCTGCTTTCTTCTCCAAAGAAGCAAAAGTGCTAAAAGCAGAACTTTGCAAAATAAAACTTCCTGTATTCCTACAAACTTACTTACATAGTACTCTACATTGGTCTTAATAAATGATATCTGTTATCACCTCAAGCTCTTCTTCTAGCTTTAACTTATTTAACTCTAATGGTTTTATTTTTTTTTTAAGTATTTCATGTGTTCTTGTTTATTCTTGTAAGAATTTTTTGAAGGACTTTGACTTTCATCAGAGAAAAAATAGACTATAGTTCAATTTTTAGAATGTTGTATTTCATGATTGTGACCGTGCCCATGAAATGCAGCTGCCCAGAGAGAAGGCAGCAACCAGACAGTGTGTTGGAGGGACATGATACTCTTCCAGGCACAGAGAACTGTCATATACTTCATAAATGTAGTCCCCTTTGACCTTCCTTACTTTTTACAGTTGCACCTTTTAATTGGGTAGTAGACCTTTTCTAACTTGCACAACTTCACAGGCCTTAAGCCAAAATGAGGAAAGTTAAATATTTAATAAAACATGGCTTTTCCTAAAAGATTTGTTTTCAGTCTGTCTCCTAACAACTTAAAATGCAATTTAGAATAAACTCTCCAGTTATTGAATTCTTTCTGAAGCCTAGGAAAACAAAGTAACTAGCAGGAAGACAGAGGAATAGATGCTCAACCTCTGTCCACTCCACCCTGTGGATCTATTGGACCTTTCTCAATGAATGTTCTGTTGAAAAACTTAATATGTAAAATACTGAGAAAGTTTTTCCCTTCCTTCTTTCTTTCTTACTACATTTACTGACTACATTTTCTTACACATTTATGTAAGTGTCATTCAATCCTGCTTCCAAAGATAAAGACCCATGCCTACCATTAAGGAGCTTAGCATCTATATGGGGAGAACGAATATAAATCACTATTATAAAGCAGTTTGATAATTGCAGTGTTAGAGATATGTGTAGGTAGTGCGGGAAGAGTCTTCCGCTCAGTCTGGGCCCAGTGGTGCAATGAGAAGAAAGGATTAAGATTAAGAAAGGCTATGAGGAGGAAGGGAGGCATGAGCTGATATTTTGAAGCATGGGTAATACATAGGGAATGTATCTAAGTGGAAAAGAGGAACAGGAAGAAGGGGGCAGAGACAGTGTGAACATGTGAGGAGAAAGAGCAAAGAATACGCAGACAATTGCGAAGAGTTTGGTATACTTGGAACTGGAACTTGCATGACAGTTAGGTAGGAATTGGTGGGGCTGTGACAGGACACCAAGTTGGAAAAATAGACAGGGTCAGATGTGACAGGGTTTTGTACAGGTCAAAATATATTTTTGAACACTCAGATACATTACTAGGCATTGACAATACACAAATAAATTAGAAAAAGTCCGTGCAAAAAAAGAACCCAAAATTTGGTAGGATAGAAAGACATGACAACAAATAATTGCAATAAATTCGATACAGACAAGAATTTGAATGTTATCCATACGACTGGGAGCATATGGAGAGTTTTAAGAGAGAGGAGAGTGTCACTATATTGCGTTTTAGTATCTCTCAGTATTGTAAAGAATGAAATGGAGAGTTGTGAAGCCAGAGATTAAGACATCATTTGGGAGATTCTACTGCACTGATATAGGGGAGATATCAAGGAAATATCAATGGGGACGGGCAAGTGGAGGCAGAGTTGTGTTGCATTCAGGAGACAGAATTGATAGGACTTGAGGATTGCTTGACTGTTATGGGAGAAAGGAATGTTGTAGGAGAAGGTGACTCCCAGGTTTCTGACTTAGGAAGTAGAGCAAGAAAATTTTTTATTCTTTTTACTCTGTTGGAAGTTTGGCTTCTGCAAGGCCATGCTGGCAAGGAAGCTTGTCCCTCTCTCTCTGTTTCTTTTGAGGAGGAGGATTGGTTACTCAGCTTGGTCAGAGTTTGATACTCACTGGACAATGATTTATTTAGAGGGTGGGGCTACTGTCCTTAAAATAAAGAGCCAGGTAAAAGACCTCGCCTTCTTTTGTCTGTTTGTATGGGGAGGAGTTCTCTGCCTCTTGTCTCCATCTGGGTTGTAAAGCTGCCCTTGATGCTGATTGGGAAGTCGACTCAGGGTCTGCCTTGTAGACATATTACTCTGTTCCCCTAACATTTGAGTTGGGGTGAAAAATAAAAGTTCTCTTGATACATCTCCAGTATAGTGCCCCAAAGCTCACTTGTTGTTGTTCTTCAACATTAATTCTCCAGTCATTAATGAAGTTGATGTTTTGGCCCCATTTGCCACTGATCTTTGCATATATGCTCTAAAGGCCAGAAACTAGGGGCAGAGGCTTAGGTGCCAGCTTCTAATGAGCAACTGAGTGCCGTTCACCAAGATGGGAGAACACAGAGTGGAGTATTTTATCCCTCTGAATCTTTTCTTCACCCACCTTTTCCTTTCTCAGGTGATAGGGTAACATCTGCCCTCACTCAGGCTCTAAAGCTTGATCATCAGCTGTAATTCCTTCCTCTCTCTCATCACCAAGTTGCAGCAATTTCATCCTTCAAATGACACTTGAATCTATCACTTCCTTTCTATTTTGGTCATCACAGTTCTGGTTCAGACTCCCATTATCTCCAACTCAGATGCCTGCAGAGCTTTTAAACCAGTCTTTCTCTCTCCTTTTTGTTTTCACCACTTTCAGAGTTTTCTTTAGTGTATGTATGTCTGATCATATCACTCTGATGCACAAAAACTTCAAATTCATTACTGCTTACAAGAGCCACCTTCCACACTGTGATGCCAACCTGCACATGGAGTGGTGCAAAGGAAGCTGGCTTGGGTGGCAGAAGATTTGGGTTCAGTTATGGCTGGATCTAGTTATCCTTGTGACCTTACAAGTCACTCTAGCTACTTTTTGTTTCTTCATCTATAAAACAGAGGCATAGAATTAGATGTTCTCACAGGTCTAATCCAGTTGTACATGTCTTGGTGGCCACGTTTCTACTTTTCTAGACTCATATGTTACAAATGCGTCTTGGCTTACAACAGGATACCTGTGATATCATATATACACTCTGCACTTTCTTGTGTACTGTGGCTTTGCTATCACATTGGCTTAATAAGTACTTTCTTTCCCATCCTTCACTGATTTCTCCTGTTGAAATCTTACTCGTCTATCAAGGCCCAGATCAAATTCAACTTTCTCCACCAACCCTCTCATGATCCTCTCAGTTGGAATTAATCATTCCTTTGTAGGTAGCCTCAGAGCACTCTGTTTATAAATCAGTGAAGGTGTTCTGCATTTATCCAAGCATCTATTTTTCTCTTCCCAATAGACTTTAAACTCCTTAATGGGGAGAGTGCATGTGTATCTTATTTGTATCTCTCCATACACATGGTAGTGTCTTAGCTGATAAATGTTGCTTGACTGAGTGGACATGATAAATATGCTATTCATTAAGGAGTGTTGTTTTTCAATGTGGTCACTTTGGGGGCTCTCATTCATCAGACTTGAATGATGAATTTCCACATGAATTTTGGAAGTTTTCAGGAATTACATTCAGCCTCGAGGGACAAATATTTAGTGAGTGAATGTATTCTAATCTTCAAATTAATTTCCAAAACAAAGTATCAAAACTGTCCAGTGCAATGGAAGAACACTTGGATTAAGTATAGCCTCTCACAGTAACACTCAGGGACAACACCCTCTTGGGTGTATGTTCGTTGCACTTGTTTTATAAAATCACAACAATATATTTATTTGTACTTTATAACCCTCCAAAGATGATTAAATAACTTTCTTGTTTTTAAATAATCCTTTTTGCTGAAATGGCCTGTTCTTGTGGAGATAGAAAATTCCTTGGTCACTACAGTCTGCCTAAGCTCTTATTTTAATGTTGAAGATGCTGACCATGTTGATGATTCTTCTCTCTAAATACTCATCCAATTAGAGTTAGAATACAATGCTCTAATTTTGTCTTTGTAGGCGAGGAGGATGATTAATTGCTGCCTATTCAAAAAGTCAGTTAATGGAAAGAAAAAGAAACCAGCCCAGTGTGGGCTTGTGTCCCCTTTTCTCCACCAGAAATGCTCATGGGGCACTTGTCTGATTTCGGCTCTTTAGATGTGGAGATAAAAACTACAGCTAATTGTATCTTTAGAATGGGATAAACACTCGGGTCTTTCTCTGAGTTTCAGCAGAGAGGTTCAGTATCGTCGATGATGCTTGCCATCTGAAATTGTACTGTCACAATCAGAGTAATTTTCCATTTAGGAGCCTCCTGCAGCAGCTGAACGCTGGCAGAGCACTCCAGTCCCCTGTGCTTGATAACTTTGTGGCCTTTGTAGCACTGGGGGTGAGGAAGAGGGTAGAGAAAATCTTTTTATATCTTAGCAACTAATTGATTTAGTAGGATTCATGACATTCAACAGACATCCTTATTACTTGCCTTGTCTTGTCCTAAATCCATCTCAGACCACCATGACATGGAAATGCAATTTCTTTCTGGAGCTACTTAAGTAATCCCACGGTGTCTAATAATGTCCAGTGTTCAGTCTGTCTTCCCAGCAAGCTACTTCTTCAGTTTTGTGACCTGATTTGAGGGAATGACATGCATTTTTGGGAAGGAGGGCTGATGTGTGGATGATTAAAAAAAAAAAAAGAAAAAGGAACTTTTAAAAGGAAATTTCATCTTAAAATGTAGAAATAATACAGTACTAAGATTTCAATATGCAAATCAACTGAAACAAACCATGCTGTAAGGTGTTTGACATGCACAATGTCATTTAATGAGGTATGGTTATCCTAGTTATTTGAACTGCTTGAAAATCATTGTTAGCATCTGGTGAGAGTCTGCCAAGTTTTACAGCTAATCTTCACACACACATAGGACTGCATTTAGGTTACAACACAGAGGAGAGTACACTTGCTCATCTTCCCACATGGAATTCTTTCTCTTCTTCTCTGTAAATTTTCAATGGTCATTCCCTGATTCAGGAACTAGTACTTTGTGCCAAAGCTGCTTTTACTATATTTAAATATTGGGAAAAGGAGATGTAAGTAGCTGAGAAAGCTGGTTTGAGATGGAATTAAGTAAATGATACGTAGGTGAGAAAAATAAAAGGGGATCAGATTTATCCAGTGAGATGAGAAGGGGTTACTGGGGGTTGTGAGCACAAGCATTCCCTGTATCAGACATCACTTATCAGTGATACAAATAACCATCCTTGCTACTTGTTGGGTTAAGATTTAGGGGTGTAGGGAGAGGATAAAATGTTCTAGGTGCAGGGCTCCTAGAAGAGGTTGCGTCCAATAATTTATTCACGTGGAAAACACATTTCCAAGTAAATTTTTTATAGTCACATTTTGGGGAGTTGCCATGTTAATCTAAAAATACAAATTTATCCAAGTAGCCAAATCTATACAAGAATCTTGGTTTCCTTTCCTATATAAATGTTGTCAAAATTTTTCACCACTTTGCGAAACCAATTTCCTCTTTCCCGGAACATATTAAGTGGTTTTCGAGAGGTTCCCACAAGTGGAGTTTGTTTGGACACATCACTCTTTTGTCCTGTTGGCTGGCCTTAATTATTTTTTATTTTTCTCTGGGGGATCAGAGCATTTGGCTCCTTTTTCTCCTTGAGGGCAAAGCGGGAGCTTCCAAATGCTCAGGAAAATAAATGTGTTCCTGACTAGTTGCCCAGTAGAATAATGTACCTGAAATTATTGGTTTTTTATGGTTATTAATACTGAATTATGCTGGTAAAATGATCCAGGATCCTGTGATGAGAGGAGCTGTATAAATATGTAATCACTGTTAAACAACAACTGCATCCTCACAGGATATTGGAAATTCACTTATCTAGATTTAAATATGAGAAAGAGCAGGAAATGTGTTAGCTTTTGAGATAGGGATGCAGATAAATATGCAGGTTCATATATAGTGATTATTTGAAGTCTATTCTGATTTATCCAGCTGGCTCTTCCCTACTGGATTGATATAGATTTTAATACACTGCATCTCTTTCATGTTTCAGCCACCCATGGGACTGACGCCATTAGGGAGGATGACACAGGTTGTGCTCTGCTGACTGCTGACCTTCAATAATCAGGGAGCAACATCTTTGCTCTAAGTAAAGAGAATATAAGTGGCGGGCTAGACATGCTGTTCTAAATCCTTTATATTTGCATTGCAAATTTTAAAATATTTCACAAGAAAAGTGTATTCCATCTTCCACCTTCCCTTTTCTTAAATACCTATTAAGATGAAAATGTATAGAATATTTATTTATCCAGGGCTATGCCAGAGATGCCACAGGGAAGGCCAGTGCTGTGAAAGTCCTACAACAGGGTGGGGATATTGTCCTAGGGACCATCTCTGAGGGTGTCTTCTTTTTGTCCCGTGAATTTAGAATCTCATTATCACCTTTTTTTTAATTGCGATATAATTGATATATAACATTGTATAAGTTTAAGGTGACTGACATACGATTTGATATAGGTATATATTGTGAAATGATTACCACAGTAAGTTTAGTTAACATCCATCAACTCACATAATTACATTTTTTTTTCTGTGTGAGGAGAACTTTTAAGATCTACTCCCTCAGCGACCTTCAAATGTACAATACAGTATTGTTAAGTACAGTCACCATGCTGTACATTACATTCCCAGAACTTATTTATCTTATAACTGGAAGTTTGTACCCTTTGACCGCCTTCACTCAATCACCCCCACCCACCTCCAACCATAAGTCTGACACCACCTTCTAATGGTTGCCGGAACCAACCTCCTGTATTACTTCTCTCTCCATTCCCTAAGCCTTCCCTTGAAATTGTGAGACATAAGGAATAATGGCGTGTATGGGACAAAGCAGTGAGGGGACACCTTAGGTAACTGTTGGCTTATTTCAGCTTTACATGTATCTTTCCAAACTCAATTTATGACATGGGAAAACTAGGGTGGGTAATTTGGGAGAAGGCGGCTTTAAAACCTTTTCACTATTTCTGAGGCATATTCATACAGGGTTTGTTACTCTAAGACAGACCAAGGTTAGCCATCCATACATCTCTATTGATTTTCTAAAACTCCTTTAGGGGTAGAATTGTCAAATACAGAAATAAAAATATTGCATGGGACATACTTATCCTGAAAGAATCATTCGTAGTTTATCTAAAATCCAAATTTAATTGGCTATCCTGTATTTTGTCTAGCAACACTAGCTGGGAGACATTCTGGAGTTTACTACCATCCCCCGATTTCCTCTGGTTGAGCTTGATGTGTTACCACTCAGAAAACATTTTAATAACCAAAGGAGACCAGATAGATCAAGAGTAGGTGTCAGAATTCATCTGTGTCATTGGCTATAGGCCTCTCAATATTTCTTCCTTCCAAAATTGCTTTTGGTAAATATTTCATACACTCTTTTGAACAGATGTACATAGTTAGGGTTTCCTTTAAAACTCTCCCTAGGCCTCCTCAACTATTTCACTTTCTATGGATGATCCTGGCTACCACTGCAGAAGGAGGTGGAGACCAGGAGGGGTGACCACTATTGCCTTTGCAGTCTCTGCAGCCCAGAAGCTTGTCAGAAGGGGCCAGAGCACTAAGGATAGCCACTCCTCTGCAGGCCCACAGCAGCAGGGTTTAAGAGAGTGGCTGTACCTTAGGAATAAGACTGCTCCTCTGTAATTTCCATATTTCCATCATTAGGAGTCTAGAACTCTTTGAGCTCCTGAACAAGAGCCTGCTTGCCTGAATGAGAGCCCACTCATAAAGAAGGAGGGCACTGACAGCCTCTCCTCCATTATGTTACTTGGAGCCATTGAAGACTAATCTCATCATGCCCTTTACTCCTGTTCAGACCAGGTACCAAAAGAAGCCAAGAATCCCAAATCATTCCATTCTCTCATCCTCATTGCCTCACTTCTCAGCTCTTGAACCACTTCAACTTTTCTGGAACAAAGCGTCAATTGGATAAACATCCCTATATCCCCCTATCTCCTTATGTCCTCAGCCTCTTCTGTGGAAGCTCCTTTCACTTCTCTTGTTTAACTAAAGCCTGGCTTTCCTCTGATGGCATTACTTTCCCAGTAGGTCTCTCAAATATGGCAGTTTTCTCTCTCACATTCCTTGTAGAAAAGGATAAAAGGTGGGTTAGGCAGTTTCCTTGTGCCTTTTGACCACTTCCATATCATTCTTTCTACCCTCCTCTTCCCTAAAAACACACAACTTCTACTCCCCTGTCATTAGACTACAGTAACATCCACTATACCTTTTGTTACAGCCATCCACTGCTGTATCCACCCCTTTGGGCAATGCCTCTCATCCTTTGAAGATTTTTAGCTTACTGCGCTTTACTCCAATACCACTCCTGTCACATTCTTAGTGATTTCAAAATCCATGTAGATGGTCTTGCTAGTACTCTGCACTCTCAGTTTCTTGGCCTTCACTGGACTCCAGCCAACCACTCCTGTGGCCATAATCTTGATCTTTTCATTACCCATACATATGTTTCACCTCAATTTCAAACATCCATTAACTGATTACTACCCCACCCCTAGCTTTCCAGCTTACTCCCTCAATCACCCCAATTGCAACAATCTTTCAAACTTCCCCCAGCTGCAGGTTTCTACTACCTTTTCACTATCCTTAAATCCCTAACCTCTTCTCCTCATCCCTTATCAAGTTTAAAATGTATGGCCAATCATCATACTCATTTACTGGCAAATACGCACTCTCAACTCCCTTGTCCCCTTTCTCTTTGTTGTATTCACTGGACTAAATCACAACCTTGGTTAAAACAAGCTTTCTGAGTACTTCTGTGCTTGAACCTCGGCAGCTGATATAACCAATCAAGATGACTGGCTTCACTTTAAAGACGTGATCATCACTTTCATGGCAGACCTTAATGCTGCCAGCCCCCTACCAATCTACTCATTCTCCCAGTCTCCTAGATTAGTGCTGTGTACTTCTTCCTGGCTTTCAATCCTCCCAAGCGCCCCCACTCCATCCTGACTCTCACTTAACAACCCCATTTTCTACTTCACTGCTAAAATAAAATCAGAAGAAACTTCCATGTGCTCTAATCACCTATCTTCATCCTAATCCATATACTCTACCTTCTCTTATTGGACTGTAAATGAACTTGATATTCCTGCTAAGGCCAAATACTCCATGAGTGATGAGACCCATCCTGCCCTCCCTACTCAGAGACAGCACTTCAGCAATTCTTCTCTTTCTTTTGTAGCTCACCAATCCCCCTCTGTTGGATTATTTCAATTAGCTTACAATTGTGTAACTTTTCCAATATTAAAAAAAAAACCCTCTCATGACCCTACTTCTTCCTCTATATATTATCCCATTTTTGCTTAAAAGCATTATCTATGCTGGCCAACTTGCTATTTTCAATTACTCTTTTCCTTTCTCTCTTTAACCCACTAAAATCATCTTTTAACCCCCACCACACCACTGAATCTAGTCTTATCAGGGTCACCTATGATTTCCTTATTGCTAAATCTAAAGATTATTTCTCACATCTCATCTTTCTTGACCTATCAGAAGCACTTGACATAGATAATCACTCTGTCTTGGAAGTACTTTGTTCACTTGACTTCCAAGACACCACATTTACCTAGCTTTCCTTTACTTTTCTAGATACATCTTTACCATGTTCTTTGTCTCTCCAGTTTCTAAATGTTAGAGTGTGCCAGGGCTCTCTCCTTAAACTTTTTCTCTTTTCTATTCGTTCTCCTACACTGCTCAGCGGATCTCATCCTGTTTCATGGTTTTAATACCATCTACACACTTATTATGTCTGTATTTATGTCTCCTGCCTGGATCTCTTCTCTGAACTTCAAGATCCAAAAGCATCCAAATATTCCGTATATACGATGCTTACTTGATGCTCCATGGAGATGTCTAATAGACATTGTACACTTAACATTTCCTAAATAGATCTGCTGATATTTCCCCACCTCCAAATTTGGTCTTACAGTTGTCTTCTATAACTTTTTATTAATAGAAAATTCATCTACCTACTTGTTGTAGCCAAAATCTTGGTGTTATCCTTGACCTTTCTCATTCTCTGGCATTCTACATATGACTTGCCACAAATTCTACTGATTCTACCTTCCAAAATATATCCTAAATTTATCTCATTCTTACCACTCCCACTCCAACTCCTGAGTCACTTGCCTGGATTAATGCAACAGACTCTTAACTGATCTTCTTGCTTTTGCTCTTGTATCTTTTGGCCTATTTTCAACCAAGCAGGTAGAGATCTTGTAAAGCATAACTTAGTTTCTATCATTCTCTGCCCACATGGCTCTCCGTCTCCTACCACGCTCTATATTATTGTCCCTGGTGCCTCTGTGACTTTACTTCCTGCCACTATTGTCCTCATTCATTCCACTCTGACCACACAGGCTTCTTTGTTGTTGTCTGAAACACATAGACACAGGTCTACCTCAGGGCCTTTGCACTTGCTGTTCCTTTATCCGGAATGTTCTTCCCTCAAATATCCACATGGCTAGCTCTTTTGCTTCATTCAGGTTTTTGCTCAAAAATCATCTTCTCAGCGAAGCTTCATCTACCCACTTTATCTAAATTTCATCTCCTTGCCTCCATCCTGACACTTCTTTCCTTCTTTACCAAATTTATATTTTTTAGACTATCTAACAATTCTATAAATTTCTTAGCTACTCTGTTTATTGTCTGTCTTTCCCACTAGAATCTAAACTCAATAAGGGCAGGAATGTTAGTCTGTTTTATTTTCTGCTACATATCCTCAGTGTCTTGGCACATAAAAGGTGCTCAAATATTTATTGGATAAATGAATGAAAATATGAACACTCATATGGAAGATGTTCCTGAGTCTGTGAGGCACATAAAATGAGTAACATTGTGGATTTTATTCACTTTATTTATTCCTTGGTAGTTTATGAATGCAAACACGCTTTTTCAGAAGACTAGGGAGAGAGTCCTAGAGCAATGTGTGTATTAGGGATCATTGCTTGGGCTAGGAGATTATTTTAGTTGAATAAAGGTTGCTTTTATGGAGTAAATAGCATTCTAGGAGCTGACTATTAAAAAGAAAAGGCAGACCATTCTAGACATGGTAGAACATTTAAGTCAAGTGGCAGAGGAAGGAGGGAGATTTGTGAATAAAATGAGCGGCTTGCTTAGCTACAGTAAATCATCTTTTGTATTGAAAAAGATGAAGCACTTGAGCAGAAATGAGCTTGATTTCTCATTTTTCAAAAGGATATATTAATATTTGCCCTACCCTGACCTCGTAGTGAGCTTCTGTGATTATCAAAGGATATGGATACTTCAGAACTCTAGCTTCTGAAATGCTACACAAATGCAAGGGATTATTTTAGATTGCCACCATCCAAGAAATGATCTGGTAGGGAGTATGAAGCAATCAATAGTCAACAGAATGAAAATTCTAATTTATCTAGGGGTTTATTGTTTGCTATTAGGGAGAGGTAGAATGTGGTTAAACCAGGACGGTCTGATAGATTGTTGTGGTCTGTGGTGCATAAGAGGTTAAGGCAAGTGATTTGAAATCTAATGGAATTTCTGTGTGTGGTTGGAGTCTGCTCCCAGTAACTCCTCAGGGCTATTATGTGATTTGATGTGAAGGAAGGACTGAAGGCATAGAGTAGGTTTTGGGAATCTGCGTGCAAAGTAAACAGCATCTGGCCAATCACTTTGGTGGGGATGAATTCCAGGGAAGGGATCACGAGAGAGTTCAGGATAAATGCCTTAGTAATGTTATATGCGTGGAAGACAAAAGACAGTGGGGCAACACAGAACAAAACAAAGGTCGTGGGCTTCAGAGGTTGAGTAGATCCAGGTTTGGCTAATAAGAGTAACAAATCCTGGTAAGGCTAAAGAAAAGGTGGCAAATCAAAATATTCTGGTTATGCCCACACCCGGGTCTTACTACCTTTGTAGTTATGAAGTTTTTCCTCATTTCTAACCTCCTGCAGCAATTTAAGCCTGTCTCCTCTTTTATAGTGGTCATAAAATTTTTCAGCCTCCTTTTAAAATACAGCTACTGCATTTGACTCTGATCTCCTGCAGCACTGAATTCCACTGTGTGCAGAAGTATTTCATTTTATTGGTTTTTAAATTTTCTTGCTGCGCCATTCATATAAGTCCTTATTCTCATATTGTGCGATGGCATTTTAAGCTTAGAATTGATAACTTTGTTCCCCCTGTACCTTTCCTAATCTTAAATGGTGCAATTAAGTTCCTTTCTAACTATGCTCATTGTCAGGCTGGAGAAACCAGGTTTTTGTAATCTTTCATTGCATGTCAGTCCTGCCAAACACCTTACCTCCCTCACAGGCCTAATCTGGACCTTTCCACTAAGCGTACTGCACCCTACCCTATAATCACCACCAGGCAGCAATTGTGAAATACTTTGAAAATTGTGAGGTCATTACCTGACAAAATCTTACGTTTAGGTAATGCTTTTATCCCTGAAGATATCCGTTGTTCTTTGCCGACAGTCTCAACACTCCAGACAGCACCCGTCCTGCGAGGAAGAACGTGCATGCCACTGTCTGTGTGTGGCTCCTTGAAAGGGGTTCGCCCCATCTTTGTGCCCCCTACAAGGCAGAGAGTATGAGGATCCATAGAATGGTCTTGTGGGTCTTGTGGAAGGCAACTGTGTTTGCTGTCGCTGCAGGCTGGTCATTTAGCGTGGCCAACCAAAAGCCAAATAACAAAGCCAAATAAAATAAAACAGAACATTGAGCAGTTGCTAGAGGCATGGAAAAGCGCCAGTCCAGGCTTTTGTGGTGGCTGTGCTTTCAGCGTCATGCATGTAAGAAGCTCTGGACTGGAGCTAGGGTGATGCTGCATAATTTGAAGCAGGCAAAGCACAGATGCCGGTTCTTATTCAATATCTGCAGGTTTTAGTAGTTCTGCACACCTTCCCTTTAAAAAAAGAAAAATCCCCCCAAAGAGATTCGTAAGGTACTATTAACCCGATTCGTAGCTCTTTAACTTGTCCATGTGGCTCTTACCTCAGGGATGGTGTGACCAACTGTGTTACGGACCTGCCTAGTGAAGGCAGGGGACTTGTATTTTTTAGGACAACAGCAAGACTACTTTGATGTTATTTAATGCCAACTCTTCAGGGCAACTATGCATGGCATAGGCTTTTCCGATTATCAAATAATAGGTGAAGCGAAGAAGCATCAACTGGTATTACATTTCAGATGTCCTAAGGTCCAGAAATGCAGATGAACTTAGCAGAAGTCACACAAAGAGCCAGTGCTCGACTCTGAAACACGGGACCAGGACTAGGCTGAGAGCCCCAAGACCGTTTTATCAATCCTCATACACTTTCATCCTGGGCGCCAAATTTAAGGAGGAGCTAATAAACTCAACAATTGAGATAAATAATGTTTCAATGCAATATTTAAATCAAAAGTAGTGCAAAAAATCCGCAATGAACAAAATATCAAAATTTTAAATAAAGATGGCCTGAGGATAACTGATTTTTCCCTTTTGCCTCAGGTTCCAGTATAGATTGGCATGATCCGACAGCAAAGGTACAGATTTCCTCATCCCCCATCTACTGGGATGTGATAGCATCTACCTGATCTTGGCTGTGTCAGACTTATTCTCTGGCATGTTTCTCAGGAATATCTAAGGTTCAGTATCTATGTTTCCAAAACACTGCCGAATGCCTGGAGTTTTACTCTTGTTTCCCTGGACATTACATTCCTATTGACATCATTGAAAATGCTGCTTAGTGGCTTGAAAATGGTACTGTTTTGTGGTGCTTGTTCTCAAGCTCAGATCACTAATATACAGAGTGAGGATGCTTTTGTGTGTTGTTTTCTTGGATATATATTTTTAAATCACAGACCCAAAGAGGAAGAAGAAAAAAGAACATACAATTTCTATGGAATTTTCATAGAATCAGAATTCCTTAAAATGGACAGATACATAGGAGTTGAGAATTAGGGGCCACTTATGCTCCTGATTTGACTCTGCATGGCTACACTGTGGAGAAGATCAGAATACCAACACTGGGGTAGCCTCATTACTTCTCTCTCTTCTCTTCAAGGCTCTATCTGAATGGATAACTGTCACGACAGGGCAGGATGGGGATTAAAGTAACTGCCCTATTCACAGTTTAGCTCAATTGCAGAGTCGGGCTTGACCCTGAGGCCAAAATGAGTCTTTGTCCTCCATCCCCACTGTCTTAAATTAATCCACTCAGTTACAGGAGCAGGATGGGGATGCTGGCTTACATTATTTTCTCTTGGAAGCCTGGAAGTTGTGAGTAAATGTCCATTATTATGAGATAGACAGAGTCAAGAGACTAGACCATGAATAAACAGAGACCCTCCCCATGTTAACTTCACCCAACAGATAAATGTGGCCAGTGTAAGTTATAGTTCTTACGAGAACTTGTCACTGGAAGAGAGAACTTAAAAGTGCAGGCTGGTAGACATATTTCCTATAGAATGTAGAGATATTGATGAAAAAGCCAATTTTGTAAGCCTGGCTTCTTTTCCTAACAAGAGCCATGTGCTTGCTTGAGACCACTATCCAAACAACTAATTATCAAAAATTTCAAGGGTCATGGTTATCAGCACACCTCAGAAAAGATTAGGTTCAGCTCTTTTTTTTTTTTGTGAGGAAGATCAGCCCTGAGCTAACGTCCATGCCAATCTTCCTTTTCTTTTTTTTGCTCAGGAAGACCAGCCCTGAGCTAACATCTATTGCCAATCCTCCTCCTTTTCCTCCCCAAAGCCCCAGTAGATAGTTGTATGTCATAGTCACACATCCTTCTAGTTGCTGTATGTGGGATGCCGCCTCAGCATGGCCGTACAAGCGGTGTGTCAGTGCGCGCCTGGGATCCGAACCTGGGCCGCCAGTAGCGGAGCATGCACACTTAACCGCTAAGCCACAGGGCCGGCCCCCAGGTTCAGCTCTTAAAGGTAAGACAAACAAAATGGAATAAACCAAAAATTAACAGTGGCTTAGACAAGATGGAAATATATTTATTTTCACGTAAAAGTCTAGAGGTAGATATTTCAGGGCTGCTATGGTGCCAGGACTCAGATGTCTTCTGTCTTGTTCTACCGTTTGTGGCTTCCATTCTTAAGGTCAGCTTATGGTCCAGAATGGTTAGTCCAGCTTTTGTCATCACATTAGCATTCCAGACAACATCAAGATGAAACAAATGAAAACAGGGTAAAAGGTGGACATTGGTTGACTCTTAAAAAAGAGTTAAGAAACTGCCATTTGACTTTTGCTTGTGACCCATTGTGTAAACTTGGGTCCATGGTCACACATAGCTGCAAGGGAGGCTGGAAAGTTGAAGTATTCTGGGTGGGCAGGTACCCAGCAAAAATTTGGAAGAAGGAAATATTAAGGAAGAAGAAGAGAACAGTTATTGGGGTACAACTAACAGTCTCCACATGAGAACTACTATTAGTCTCAGAACTTTGGGAAATATGGAACAGTTACTTATAGCATCAGTTCATAAGTCTTTACTTCTTGTTAAAGACTGAATCACCACATTGGAAGGGCTGGATTCTCAACAACAGCAGCCCAATTATTCAATCATTAGGTGGTTGAAATTTTAAATGCATTAATTTTTCTGTCCTGCCTTTTATCTTTTATGTTTGATAAACTTGTTTTTATTATCTGATCACTTCATTAGCACATGATTAAGGTGAATTTCTTGCTTCCTTTACATTTCTTAATGATCATCTATTTGACCATTTTCTCTTTATTTCCTTTAACTTCACTCTCTATGTAAAATTAAGTGTGATCTTATTAACTGCTACATTCTGGTTCACTGTAACTGATGGTTGAACCTTATCTACTTCTTATCTTGCAGATTATTTTAAAGAATTTCAAAGCAATGTATAAAAATACCATATGGATCTACATATATTCATATGTTAAACATGAAGGGTTACACTTTGGTATTCAATAAAAATCCATAAAACTTACTCAACATCTGCTTAAACGTAACATCAGGTTTAAGTTATTATTTCTGTGATATTAAAAACTTATTTGCTCCTACCAAAAGCAAAGAATATTAAGTTCAGGGCTGTGAAATTGTTAGCATTAGTAAATTCAGCATGTATGCTTCTGATATTCCTTGAGGGATCCAACTTTCCATAATTAGAACGAGGAAAAACACACATACCTACTTCCTACAGACATTAAATGACATAGCCCTTGAAAATACCAATATGATTTTGAGTAATATGGCTTCTAGGCTGCAAGTTGGATGAATTCAATTTACCAGTGAGGAAACCTAGCCAGTTGCTCAGCGTCTGTATCTCAATTAATAGAGTTCATAATTTTGAGGATTGTAGAGTTCTGAGGATGAGAATGTATTCTGTTCATTGAGATTGCCAAAGATATACAGTATCATATCAATTTCATGGAGGTGCAAAACTGTGTAAGATAATGGATCTTATAATTTAGAAATAAGAGAGTCAATTATGTTTAAAGCTGCATAATATTTATGATTCTCCAGCTCTTTGCTAAAAGGAATTCTTTTTTTTTTTTTTTTTTAGTGAGGAAGATTAGCCCTGAGCTAACATCTGTTGCCAATCTTCCTCTTTTTGCTGAGGAACATTGACCCTGGGCTAACATCTGTGCCCATTTTCCTCTACTTTATATGTGGGATGCCTGCCACAGTGTGGCTTGATGAGCAGTGTGTAGGTCTATGCCTGGGATCTGAACCTGCACACCCCAGTCTGCCTAAGTGGAGTGTGCAAACTTAACCACTATGCCACTGGGCTGGCCCCTAAAAGGAATTCTTAAACAGCCAGGTGAATAGAGAAAAAATTTGTCTGCTCAGGTAAATAAATGGTAAATTTAGCAATTTTGGAATGGGGCAATATTAAGACATAGTGTAAATATTCATTTATTAAATTCTAATGGCCTAATAGTTAATAACTTTAATGATACCCAGTATTAGGGATATGGCAGCAAATTCCTCCCTTTGACCCTTGGTTTAACTCATTGTTTTGGTCACTACATGGCCAGAGTCTATTCTGTTCAGTCTATTCCTGCATAATTAATGATAATTAGTAAATTGTCAGGAGATGGGCAATCAAATAGAATCAGTTAATATTGAGACAGCCTCAACTTGTCACAAAGTGATAGTCTATGAGCTTCCCTATGGTGGATTTCATTTCAGGAGTCCTCCCACTTCTGCACCTTACAACTTTACGTTACTTGGATGAGAGTCATGAATCTCTGTTAAGCCTTTGATCCTCAAACTTAAGTGGCTATTTTTTTAAAAATTCAAGTCTGATAAAGGTAGGATCTGTGCTTATTAAAGTTACACCTATAGACTGTAAATTGTGACATTGCATTCAAGATTAATGAGGTGAGGCCCGTGAGATTTTTGTCTTACATAAATAAAAAATAATCAAAGTCAGATTTTAAGGATAGTCCAGGAGGCTTAAGCAACCTCCTTATATCTTGTGGATCTTTTTAATGTTCCCTCTGGATAATTGCTACTACATAAGCTGAATTTATCTGCCAATGAGAAGGAACTAAATCAATGCAATGGGCCAAAAGAAAGAAAGCATATGATGCTCTTGACTGTAGAATTCATTGCCTAAGTTGATAACAAGTAAGTAAATAACATTGAAATGCAGCCAACCTCACCCCACACTAGGAAGTAAAGAGAAAGAGAAAAAGCCAAGTGATCCCAGCAAACTTTGGTGCTATGTTATTTGTTGCTTTGATTAGCATTAAGCTTACAATGCTGGTCAAAGGACATGGAAACTTAGATTAACAACACACTAATGTTTCAGGTAGTGCCAGCTTTGGTTCCAATGTTGAACTTTCAGATCTCTTGTTTCTCTATGTATTAAACCTTTGTAACATTTCTCTAATCGTTATAAAATTAGACCAGTTTTGAATGTTGTTAAATAATGTAAATTTGCTGCTGTCTTTTACACTTTTGCTCTGTCAACTTTTTACTATTTGTAAAGTAAACAAGGAATTTATAAAAGCGCCAGGGGGCAGGATGAATTTTTGTTTTCCTTGAGTAAGAAAACCCTTATAATCTGAGACTGCCTCAAGCAGTGTTTATGACAAGTCCTTGATAAAAGGGGTGTAAAAACAATCTCAACCAAATTTTTTCTTAAGGATCCAGGAATATGTAGGGTCAAAAAATTTCTATTCTCTCCTTGCTTGGAAATTTCACATAGATCTTCCCCCCTGAACACTTTTCCATTGCTTGAGAGACTATATAGGAACATTTCAGTGTTTTTGGCATTCAGAGAATTCCCTTCTCAAGAAGCATCTTGTCCTGAGGGAATGTTTGGAGATCCATGGTTGTGTTATAAAAAGAAGTGCTGTGCAGTAAAAACACACTTCGTGATAACTCGTCAGCTGGTGATGCTGGAAAACGATTCTGAAAAATGAACATTCCTGTTTTGTTTTACTTAATTTTTCTTTGCCGGGGAACTAGTGCATTCAAGCTGTATCATTAGGACTCTCACACAGACACACACATACGGACACACACACGCGGACTCACATTTACACGCAAAGCTAATTAAAGATACAATCATGGTACTAAGTGTAATTTGCTATCCTCTTGCTAGTGTCTGTTGTGGCCGCTTTGCTACAGGCTATCATTTTTATTGCCAGTGGGAGTCAGTGATAGGCAGAGAATTATTGCCTGATAATGACACCATTACTGTGTGTCACTACTGTATTTGGACTTGGGGCTGTTTGTAACTTGTTTGATTCCCAGCACAGAGCTGTAACTGAACAGAATATTCTAAATGTGTACATTTGTTATCCAGATACCATAGATCAGGGTCAGCTGGGAAGCAAGAGACAGTACATTCAGGGCTGCTGTAAACTCATGTTGAGTTACGTCTATGCACCCAACCCAATACCATTCACTCTGGCATTTTCAGATGGCAAAGCCTCTGTACTAGTAATTTGTGCATATTTGTGATTGAAAGTAGGTCCAGTAAGGGAAGCCATATGGTTTGCTGTTCAAGGCTGCTGCATTCGTGAAGTAACAGATGCAAAATCAAGCACACCTGGAATTCAGAGGCAGAAGCCCTGACAGAACAATCTGTTGTGTAACACCATATATGCTTGAGGATTTGAGGGGATGAAATCCCTAAAGAAATAACCTGCCTTAATATAACCCACATCTTAATACATAATCTACAAGGGCATTTATTTTTCATGGCTGGCTACATTTATACTTGCATTAGTTTTCTTTGATGATCGAATAAATATAGTAGCAGACAGTTTATTTGAAGGAATAAAAAGAACAGGACATATCGTTTGAAAATGCAGGCTGTGCCTTAGCTACATTGTCTTGCAATGTTGTAGTAGGGTCTTTGTGAACATAGAGAGCGCTCTTACATATGGTGCGTGGTGTGTGTGGTCACTGGTGAGTTTTGTGTAACTAAATGTGGTGGCTTTTTTTGCATTATTTTTGTGCTCTATTAGTAGTGGGAACACCTCTGGTACAGAGATTGACAGTGTTGCAGAATGTCATGTGGATTACATGTACTAGATTATTGAGGTCAAATATTATTGTATAAAGCTGGGCTCAAGGGGGAATTGGACTGAGGTACAATCTAGTTCTAGTGCATTTGGCAGTTAAAATCCCTCTTTTTTCTTTATTGCATATTAATGCAGTAACCGCATGACTGACAGTCAGAGGGGTAGTGTAGGCACATAGAGACATAGAAGCTTCATGATCTAGGGATATACAGAAAAGGCTCTTTTTGTTTGGGTGGGATGGTCAACATCTGAGCTGCCACTGGAGGATACATTAGCTCATCTTGGAAGAAACTTCAGGATATTTTTGCCTGTGGGAAACAACAGACCAAAGAGAAAGAGCAAAGATATCTATAGTGGTCAAAAGATGTACTTCTGCATTCAGCAACTGTGTTAGGTTAGGGAAATGTCACTGTGTAGATTAAGAAGGAATTGGGAGATTTGACATTTTATATAGTTTTATATGAGAATTATAAGATAGGAGAGTATCATTATTCTTCAAGAATATTATACAAGCAGTTGTTTTTTAAAAGGTAAAACTCAACAATGGGCTTTTTTTTTAGTGAGGAGATAAAATTTTAGAAATTTTTTAAAAGTAGAGAGATGTTGAGGAAGAAGTGTGGGTCAGAGGGACAAATCTGTGCAGGTCATCCAGATTTCGAGGAATGAGAGATGAAACTAGGAAAGAAATGGGGCTAGCCCCGTGGCCTAGTGGTTAAGTTCACATGCTCCACTTCGGCGGCCCCGGTTTGTGGGTTCAGATCCCAGGTGCGGACCTACACCACTAGTCAGGGCCATGCTATGGTGGTGACTCACATACAAAATAGAGGAGAATTGGCACAGTTGTTAGCTCAGGGCAAATCTTCCTCAGGAAAAAAACAAACATAAAGACTGCAGAAGGATTTGCAGTACTCTAACCCAAGTGCGAAGGCAGTCAATAATTAGAAATACTCTGACCAAATGGAGTTCAAGTTCTTGATCAAAGATACCCCATTCCTGGTTGTCTTGGCAATAGGACATTTATTTTACGGTAATGGCATTATAATTAAGGACAAAACATGCAAATTTTTAAAGAGGGAGGCACCTAATTACTTCTACTTTGGGAAAAGTCTGGGGGTAATTTGGGAGATTTTTATCCCACAAAATATGTAATTAATGGAAAGAATACTACTTTTATATAAATAGATTAATGAGGTTGCATGCACAAGAGGGCTTCCAGGTACTGCTGCTCCATTGCTACTCCTATGCACTCTTGTCATGCCAATATTCCACATCTACCTTACCTCCTTGGTGCTCACTATCACCATGGCTGCTTGAAAAAAAGCCAAGAAATCAGAAACTCTGAACTAGGAAAAGGCAGAAGCTTATACTATTGGGGTCCTGGGAAGGGTTTGGAATCAAGTAGGTAGTTGCTGCTTGAATTTCTCCCCCGTCCTTGACATCACAGCCATAAAACCCCCTGCAGCTCTGCGTCAGCTTAGTTCATGCTCTTTTTTTCATAGTATTATGCATTTGGAATATAGTTACCAGCGCATATATTTTGTTTCATTAGTAATTATGCCACGTAACATCAATATGTCTTGAGCAGATAAGAGGAGCATTGGGGTTGTTTCAAAACTGTTTTATTTCTTTAATATATTCGTCAAACATTTATACAGTGCTCAAGATGTGCCGGGCACTGTTCTTAACACTTTACCAGCATTAACATCTTCTTATAGATATAATTAGATGGATAATTCCTGTTGGGGTGTGGTAGAATTTATTTTGGCTTGAATAATTCAGATTATTGAAAAATTTATTATGTATATGTTGAGAGAGAGGTTCAAAATGTTAATGTGGAGAAATCTGACCTAAAATCCACATTCACTCAGGGTTCCATATGCATGGTCTGTGGTTCTTGAAGAAGTCCATGGCTTACCGGGGACCACATTTACAAGTCTGCCTGTACAGGTCTGCCTATTCATTTTATGGGGGAAGGGTACGTGTTCAGGGTATGAGTTGCAGAGAAGGCATCTGCAACTCACAATGGTGGTAGTGGTTCACATTGCTTAGCTTCCATCATCATCTCTTCCTTTTGAGTTTAATCATAGAAACAAATTGAAGAGGAAAATAACTATTTGCAGGATGCAAATTGGTGATTTTGGTGTGGAAGGATTTTAGGTAAATTTCCTCTCTTTGAATGCATCAAAATCTGAAATAGCAACAAAAAGAAAAATAGAGGTGAACTCTTTAAAAACTGTCATTAGTGCAATGAGGTTAGAGAAACAACCTAAACTGCAAAACATTAAACAACTCCCAAATCCTGAGTGCCTAGCTTGAGACAAGAGAGTTTGCTGGGATCTGACACAAGTCTTCTCCAATCTAGAGAAAAGTATAGATTTTCTCCAAAGTCTCACAGTCCTCATTAGAAGTTGTAACAAAGCATTCCTGCTATCATGCAATTTACACGATAGTGTGGGAAGACAGAAAATAAAGTGCTGAACAAGGGAATTTCTGACAGTGATAAATGCTCTAAAGAAAACAAAATGAGGTGACGTGTTGAGCATTTTGAGGGTCAGTGGTTAGGGAAACCTCTCTGAGAGGGTGACATTTGAACTGAGACCTGACTGACAGAAAGATGCCAGCCTGGCAAATATTTGGGGGCAGAGTGTTCCAGAAAGAGGGAGAAGTAGTAAAAGGAACCCAAGGCAGGCATTATCTTGGCAGTAATAAGGAATATGAAGAGGGTCATCATGACTGGCTTGGGCACGTGGGAGAGGTGGTAGGAAAATGTAGATGTTATAAACCATGATGAAGTAATTGAACACAATTTAAAAAAACTCAAAAAACAGAAGGTGGAAAGAGTTGGAAGTAGACTAATTTCTTCATCTTTTATCACAGGGCATTTGTTTGTACTTCTAAAAGTTAACACATGTTGTTAAATAGTTAAATGATTCCAACCCCTTAAAAATTTAGACCTGATTTGTTTTTTTTGTATGTGTGAGGAAGATCAGCCCTGAGCAAACATCCGATGCCAATCCTGCTCGTTTTGCTGAGGGAGATTGGCCCTGGGCTAACAACCGTGCCCATCTTCCTCTACTTTATATGGGATGCCACCACAGCATGGCTTGACAAGCGGTGCCTCAGTGCGCGCCCGGGATCCGAACCTGTGAACCCTGGGCCACCGAAGCGGAGTGCGCACACTTAACCACTGCACCACCGGGCCAGCCCCCAGAACTGATTTCTTAACATTTAAAATATCAGCATCTCTGTGGTAAAGAAAATGTTTAAGAAGTTTGCCATCATTTCAGTTGCATTTTTTTCAAAGAAAAAATAATTCAAAGGAAATTCAACGGAAATTTAACATTTGTTTGTTAAAAGAAACGTTATGATTCCAGTTTTGTAAAATTTTTCTCTCACTTTGCTTTTTTTCTTTCTTTTCCTCCTTCCTCTCTCCCTCCCTCCCTCCCTCCCTTCCTTTCTTCCTTTTATATAGAAAGGATATGCATAAGATGTCTGGAATGATGTTCACTTAATGGCAATGATGGATGTTTTCACTTGTTATCTACTTGTTTTATTCTTAGTTTTACAATAGGTATGAAAAGTCATTTAATTGTGTTATTCATATTAATATTTTGTGGGTTTTTTGCTGTTGTAATTTTTGCTCTTACCTTCTTTGACCCAAGATATTGAGTGATTTTGTGTATGAGTTTCTTTCTTTCTCTCCATTTCTAGCGTTTAAAAATTTTACTCAAGAGGCCAGCATGGGGGCGTAGTGGTGAAGTTCGCATGCTCCGCTTTGGTGGCCCAGGGTTCACAGGTTGGGATCCCGGGTGTGGACCTACGCACTGCTTATCAAAGCCATGCTGTGGTGGCATCCCATATAAAGTAGAGGAAGATGGGCATGGATGTTAGCCCAGGGCCAGTCTTCCTCAGCAAAAAGAGGAGGGTTGGCAACAGATGTTAGCTCAGGGCTAATCTTCCTCAAAAAAAAAAAAAATTTGTACCCAAGTTCTTTGATCATCATTTATAAATTGTAGCTCTCTCATTGTTTCAGAGATGCTGTGATGTGAACAATTTTATCAAGATATTTCCTAGCCTTTTGTACACTCATGAATTTGAACACTTTCTTCCAGCCTATCATATTAAATAGGATCTTATTATTTTTGCATTGATCTTTAATATCTTTCTACTGATGAGACCTACAAACTAACACCTTAGGATAAATTTTAGTAGCTAATGGCTATTGACATGACAGTTTAAAAATGATCCCGCTGTTAATCAATTTTTCTTTGGATATGGGAGTTTTGGAACTGCCAGCTTCTATTTTTGATATAGTCTATTTAATAATATTCTCAAAACAGTTGTATATACTTATCTTTAAGTTTATATGAAAACACACACTTTTGTCAATAAATTAGTTTTAAAAGAGTTGATCTAATCTATTCATTTTATCTTGTCTTTAAGTAACTGAGTCCAAGATTACTCCTTAAACTCCACGGCTAGACATATGAATGCTGTAGTAGATTGTATTATGGTTCCCAGTTCTTCGCTCTCTTCATATTTAAAGTTTATACATTCATGCCTTTTACTATGTAGCTTTGTAGTACCTCACATAGTCTATTTGGTGAAATGTAGTTCCTTCCCCACTTAACTTTGCATTTGGCCATTGACTCGCTTTGGCCAATGAAATGTGAAAGTAAGCAGAAGCTTTAAATGTGTTTCCATCTGTTGCCAGTTGGTTTAGTCTCTTGTGCTTCTGCCACCTGCCCCAGGTAGTTCTTGTCTCAAAATGATGAAGAAATGTAGAACAGACCACAGCTGGAGTCCAGCTAAGCCCAGAAGAATCTAAGTGAGACCAGCCAAGATCAACCGAACTGCAATTGATGCATAGACCCACGAAAGAAAAAAAAATGCTCTTTGCTGTCAGCCACTGAGATCTTAGAACTGTTTTTCTGCAGCATTAAAATAACAATAGATGATAAATCTGATCATTTTTAAAACTAGGCATCTTTATTTACATTCTGGTCTCATAAAAACAATTACTTGTAAAACTATCTTCATTTAAACTGACTCCAGTTTGTGATTCCACTTGTGGTTCTTCCACTTAGCAGCTCTACGCTATTGCAAAATTTTCTTAATTTCAGTAAACCTAAGTCTTCTCTTTTCTAAAACCTAATGCTATTTTCTGTATAAGACTAAAGATATATGTGAAGTAATTTGGCACAAATATAAACACTAAATAGGTGTTCAATAATTACTTTTATATTCACATTGGATTTATTCTGAATTCCACATAATTCTAAAATGTACTATTTACCACTTCATAATATGTTGTTACCTTGGCTTTTTGAAAATTAATACAAATATCATTGTACAAATAACAGTGTTAGTTTGAATAAATGCAGACTTTTGAAATAAATTTCATGAACTAAAAAGTCAGGCTTATTAGATCCTGTGGGTTTTTTATCACACTATCAGTCAATATTTATAAAATATTCATAAGGCCTTTGTAAGGGTAGCAATCAGACAAAGAAAAGTCAAGATACTTATTTTTGTGAGTTACTTGTCAGTCAAGATGAGGCCACATGACATTTCAGATCAACCTACAGCCTACGGAGAACAGAGCTGGGGGAGTGGCACAGTAGAGAGAGAAAGTGGGTAATGGATTCATTAAATGAAAGTAAAGTCTGAACCAAGACAACAAAATTATGCACAGATAAGCATCAGTGACTACAAATAAACCATGTGTATGTGAGGTAGACACAAGTTTCTGTGGAAAATACCACATATTTTCTGTGCTGTTGAGAAAAAGATTAAACCAAGTAAGCAGTAATCAGTAATGTCCAGAGTGACTTACACCTGATTTCAAAGGTGATAAGTTGTGTCCTGCAAGTGTACTGGATGGCTCCTATGTATCAGGCCCTGTTTATATCAGGCTAGGTGAATAGGTGAATAAGACGGATATGGCCCTACATCCACGGAGTCTGCAGTCTTGAAGGGAGACACAAAGGCTGTCTTTTGAAAAATTTTCCTCTCAATTTTGCTAACACACATGGCTCTTTCCCACCTCAGATCAGAACCCTTACACATGCTTGCATTTGCTCTTACCTCTGCCTGGAAGTCTCTTCTCCTTTCTCTTGGCAGCCAACTATATGCAATTACAAACTGTGAATTGTTATAAAGCGATGGAAATGAGTGTAGAGATAGAGAGGTAACATTTATGCAGAAACCGGAAGGATGAGAAGGAGCCAAGCACTTGAGGAGGGAGGTAGTGTGACATCTCAGAGAGAAAGGAGCTTTGCTTCTCCTGGAAGCAAAAGGAAGCTGCTATGGCTGGTGCATGCAGAGTGAGGGTGAGAGCAAGAGCCACGTCATGCAGGCCTGTGGATAGTGTACGCTACCAAAAAGGGTAAGGATTAATTTGAAGCGCAGTGGGAAGCTCCGGAAGTTATTTTAAAGGGGGGTGGGGGGTGCATAATTAGTTTCTGCTTTAAAAATCTCACTTTGTTATATGGAGATTAAGTTGAGGTTGAGGAAGAGAGAAAATAGGAAGAACAGTAAAGAGGCCATTGCAGAAGCCCAGGTGAGAGGTGACTGGTGACCTGGAGTAGGATGATGGTTACAGAAACAGAGAGAAGTGGGAAGATTCAAGAGGTATTTTGGATGTAGAAACAACAGAACTTGGTGATGAATTGGAAGGAAGGAGTGACTTACAGGGAAAACTTAAAGATGACTTCTAGGTTTCTACCAAGTTCAATAACAGTGGTCAAAGGAAATTGCTTGTAGATTTGTAGACTAGGCTGCTGGCTGGAGACATGCCTAGATGACTGATCAGGAATAACATTGATTTAAAGAGGGGCTTTGATCATAAAAACTGAAGTACAGACAGAGCACGGTGGCAGGTGAGTCTCAGAGAAGACAGAGGCACAGACAGGCAAATGTCTAGACAGGTCATGTTCACAGGCTATTCTTAGTCAGGATACCTGGTCACACCATCGTGTTTCAAAACAGCACTAGGCAACTGAGGCAGGGTGGGGAGCAGCATCAAGAGAGACAAAGTGATGGAATGAAAAGAGGTTGCGGAATCAAGCATGTCTGAGAAACAAATGCTGGTTGTGTGATCTTGTGTGAGTTACTTGAATAACTTAACCTTTCAGAGACTAAGATTCCTTATTTATCAAATAGGATGAAAATATTTACCTTGTATGTTTGTTATGGAGATTAATCCCAGCAATGTTTACAAAATACCTTGCATATAGTAGATGCTAAAAATGTAATTCTCCTGGCCTCCCCACTGTGTAAATTAATTCATATCCTTGAGAGCTCTCACTCATTCAGCTACATGACTAATCGGATCCTGAGACGAAAGGGCTTGGTTCTTGTCCAGCTACGGAGTGGGGAGTGGGGAGATAGGAATGGGAAAGGAGGGAACGAACAATTATAGTATATTCTTAATCATATGGTAGAGTCTAAATCGCACTACGTTGTATACCATATTACATGGTGTTAAATTCTTTAATTCTTATATCTTCACGACAACTCTGTGAGAACACTACTATTTGGTTTCTTTTATAAATAAGACACTGGACTTATTTATGGCAGACTTCTGGAGTTCTGATCAAGGTTACTGAGCTCCTGCCAGAAGAGCCGGAATTGGAACATGCTGGGTCTGGTGCTTGTGCATTTCTCCCTCTGCATTGTGTGGCCTCTGCAAAAGGCAGACCTTTCTGAACTTTGCCTTAAAACAAGTCCTGAGTCCCAAAGGAGGAAATTGTCATCATTTACAAAATCACTTTTTTTTTTTTTTTCCTGGAGTGGACAAGAGGGCTTTATTTGCGGGGATTGGTTTGGGAGGATTTATATCCTCTTTGAATTTGGAAGAGCTGTGTCATTCATTCATGGAATTGAGTCATACTTTATTTTAGAGATGAGAGACTTCTGAGTCTCTGAAAGGTTGTTGACACCCTGACATCATTCAGCTAGTAGCATTTTAACTCTTTCAGTTTGATAGTCTTTCAGGATTTCCATGGTGCCTTAGGCGTCTCCTCCTCAGAATTTTTGTTTTTAATCCATGATTCAATCCTTACTAGCAGCGACAATGATTTTTCTCAGTAACATGACCAGTGCAAGACACACACACAGACACACACACACACATCTCCCCTTGGATATCTAATTGTCATCTCAATTTTGATGTGATCAAAATAGAACTCAATTTCCCAGCCTCACATCTGCCCACCTTCCTCTACAGTCTTCCCCTTCCTATCAAATGGCAGCTCCAGGACACAAAGCTCAGCTATCCTTGACCCCTCTTTATGGAAATTGGCATCCAGGTGTATGTCAGTCCTGTCTTTGAATTGTCACACCCTCCTCTGGCACCTCCCAACCGCATCTTTTGCCTGGACTACTTCAATAACCACCTAAGTAGTCCTCTTGCCTGTCCCCCCGGCCCCCACCTTCTCCTCATCCTCTTGTTCCCATTCTCTTCAAGGGAGCCAGACTAGTCGATTTACAACGTAAGATCCAAAGTCTATACAATGGCTTCCCTCGCCCTGCTTGATCCAAACTCTGACATCATGGCCAACTGTTCTCTCCCACCCACGTGGCTCTAGCCACAATGGCCACGGTTTAGTACCTCAAACGTGCTAACGAACTATCATCTCAGACCTTTGCACTTGCTATTCTTTCTGCTTAGACCTCTCTTCTCCCAGATAGGCAAATGGCTCATTTCCACACTTGCTTGACGTTTCTGCTAAAATATCAGCTTGTCAGAAAGTCTTTCTTGACCACTCATTGTAAAATGGCAATGCTCTCTCACACTTCAGCTCTCTTGGCTCCATAGCATGCATCATTGCTTAACACTGTATACATTTGTTTATTGTTTTTCTCACAATACCCTCCATCCTGCTTTGCATGTACGATCCGTAAGGATGGGAGCTTTTTCTCAGATTTGCTTCCAGTTAGAATAATGCTTGACTTAAACTAAGAATTCAATCTGTATTTGTTAAATGAATAAATTGATGTTAATATTTGTGATATAACGTCATTCTTGTAGAGGGGGGCAAAGTTCTTAAGTATATTAATTTTAACTATTTTTTCTCTGATTGCTCTTGTAACTGCTGATATCAGACGTGGTTATAATTAACTAGAGCTTTGATAAGAAATATTCCCAATTTTTGAGAATTGCAATTTCTACAGTAAAACCTTAGTGTTGAATGGATAATATTATGAACAACTCATTTCCTGCAAAAATACTGTGAAATACAGTACATCTCCTTAGAGCTCATTTTTTGTATAGAATTTTTTTTCTTATTCCCATGTAACACTAGATTCTGCTGCATTATTTTATTTGCTTTAAAATTTAATGCTTATTATATTTGAGGAGCTAGAATTGAATAAAAATGAAAACTTTTTTCACTGCCATCAACAGATATGTTCTCAAGAGTTTTTATCTATTTTTGGTAAGTCTTAACATGGAACAAGTAGGGATTCTTTTTTCCTGACTTAATTCCCATGGACCATCGTTTGTGCTGCAAAGATGAAGCTCTGCACTTTAGCTTGTCTTTCAGACAAAAACTAAGACTGTCGTATTGAATTTCGAAGCATAGGCACTTGAAATTGGAAGTCCACTGTCGGTGAGAACTTGTGGTAGCCACATCTTGCCTCCTCTCCTGTGATGTGATACAGCTAATCTCAGCTGAACTACTTGAGATGCTTCTTACTGCGGCAATCTCAATGAATTTAGAGTGGTAATCAATTAACAGTAAATAGGTTTCTTTGTCAATTTGGAAGCATCCCAATGAAGGTAAAGAGAGAGTGGGATAAGGTGATAAATAATTTATAGCTGGAGAAAATCTCTAACTCCTGCCCACTTATAGATTCTAAATTATTTTTTAGGGGAAACATGAGACCAGTAACCAGGAACCTAGGACACACTAACTCTGTTTAAGAAAGAGATATTTAGACTTAAAGATGTGCCGGTTTTGCTGCTTACACCTGGATTTTATACAAATGCTGCAATTGCAAAGGGCCAGTGTCTGTGACCCTCCTGAGGAACTCTTTACCATTTCTCTCTTGCTGTTTTGCTTTTTCTCTTGATCTCTCCTCCAGGATTATTTTCCGACTTGCTTGCATCACATTTTGTACCAGTAAAGTGCATGTGCCAGTGTACACACTCACGATAGCTGTTTTCATCCTCCTCTGGTAATTCTTTTACTATGCCTCTCAGGGTCTCATCTGGGCTAAGCTTTCCTTTTATTAGTATCTTGACAGCTTGGAGATGGTGATTAGGACATTTAGAGCTCTGAGGCTTGGATGCCTGATAGAGAGTCTTGCCCAGCATGGATGTAATTCCCCATTCATTACCTGTCTTCCTTGCCCTGCTCTGTCTAGGCGTGGGTAACAAAGGCCTGTCTTCCCTTGATCAATCCCTGAGGCAATGGGGAACTTGTGGTAATGTTTCAGCAGCTCCTTCCTCACCAATGATGTCTGAGCACAGTGAATTCACAATCTAGTTTGCCCATCTTCACTATGCACCAGTAGAGTCAGTAAGCTGACCAAGAGGTCTGGCTTCCTGGTATTCTCCTCAACCCTCTCCCCCCTCCCCTAAGGCTAGAGGCTAGCCCTAACTGTTGACTAGGACTCTGGGTCCCTCTTATAGATCCTGCCAGCCTCTTAACCTGGTTTGGATCCCACTTTTGATCTTTTTTCTTTTTCATTGTCTTATATGGACTTCCCTTCTCTGCAGCTCTCCTACACATCATACAGAGAACTGTTCCCACTTTGAACTTCCTCAGCCCTTAAGCACCTGCCTTTCTCCCTCTAATGTAACTCTTAAATATTGACTCTGGGCCAAGTTGAAGATGAGAGCTCCCTGGTCCCATTGAACTTGGGGATTTTGTGCTCTAGGAGGGGACGGCTCTTGTGTTTTTCCAGATCCATTCATCCTATGCTAATATTAATTAGCTGAAAGCTTTGGGGATTTAGGAGAGGAACTAGGTCTCAATGCTAGTGCATGTCCAATAAAAAATCATTGCCACCTCTAGAAACAAAAGTGGATTTATTTGAAGCTAAAGAATCTTAAATTTCAGAGTCTTCCTTTCCGTGAGCCCCTTCTGATGCCTTGGCAGGGGCTCCAGCAACGTGTTCACATAGGCATATGATTTTGTAAATTTGCAAAAGTAGGATGTTTTATCTGCAGCCAATGAAGACCACTGTGTCTTTTCACCCTGACTTCCACTCTGTTATATTTCCACTCATGTCTGATGGTATTGCAGTGTGCCAGGACATTTTCTGGACATGGCTAAGGAGAATGTGAATGAGATACATTTAGTTTGGGTTTATTGGAATGGATTTACAAGCTTAGCAATTACTTCTGTAAGTAAGCCACGGCTAGTGGGGCAGCCTTGAAGGTGCATAGCTCAGATCTCCCTTCAAGAGAACAAGTTGTCACACTTCCTCCAGCCACTGCACCTTCAGATCCATCACAGAATCACACCAAGACCATGCTCTTCCTAGGCTGCTCTCAGCCAACGACTGAGCACGGCTGGACTTCCAGAGCTGGACCATTCCTGCCCGATGCAGAGTGGGCAATCTGTGTCCTGGAGCCATGACTTTCTCAGAGCTGCACTGCAGTCTTAGGGTTCTCCCACCCAGTACTCCTTCCTTCTCTCTTTCCTTTCCCAAGTGTCAGATCTTTACTATATTTGAAAGGTTTTCTATATCTTCTGTTGCCGCTCTTCTTTATCTTCCATGGGCATTCCCCTCAATAAATCTCCTACGCATCTAATTCCATCTTGGTGTCTACCTCTCAGAGGACATGAACTGACACAGTTAAAGATTTCACAGGCTAGTTTGTGTCAGATCCTTGTTTAAACTGTGGCTTGGCTGACTCTGATGCTAATGATTTTTACACTACACTATATTGCCTTTCATATACCTAGTGGTCTGTCAAACAATCTTTGATTCCTTAACCCAAACTTCAGGTCTTGGTCATCTATTCTCAATGACTTATCAGCACTTGACAATATTTCCCACCTCCCCTCGTGACTCCAGAGGATTTTTTTCTAATGTTCTCATCCACTGCTGCCCTAATTACATATATACCACATTCTACCCAAACAGACTCTGTTATTGCTGGGACAGACCTTTGTTTATGCCCTTTCCCATGTCTGAAATAGCTTTGCCCAGCTAGATCTATGTATATTTCTTATTAATTTCTTGCTGATGTGACATGAAAATCTGACTTCGACAATAGTAACATAAAACTCATACGACTACAATGAGGACATCTGCGACAAACTGGTAAACAAATGCCATTAATTCAAAGAGCATTTAAGATTAATCATTGTTCCAGAAAAGTCGAAATGTCTTAAAATCTTACAGGCTACTTACGGAAGAAACTTGATATTTTCCCAAATTTAACAATTGTAAAAATTTACATATTACCAGTAAAGAGAGATGAAGCTTGTAGAAACTTTTCCAAAACACTAAAAAATTTTTTAAATCAATCATGCTAGAGAAAAGACTTAATCACCTATCTGTTATGGACTGAATTGTGTTCCCCCAAATTTTGTTGTGTTGAAGCCTTAACCTTCAATGTGACTGTATTTGGAGATAGGGACAAGAAGATCCTAATTAAGATAAAATGACGTCATAAGAAAGGATTGATAGGATTAATGTCCTCATAAAAAGAGATATCAGAGAGCTTGCCCCCCCACCACCCCCAGGCCTGCCATGTGAGGACACAGTGAGAAGGCAGCTATCTGCAAGCCAGGCAGACGGCCCTCACCAGCAACTGAACCCTGCCAGAAACTTGATCTTGGACTTTTCAGCCTCCAGAATTGTGAGAAAATAAATTTCTGTTGTTTAAGCCACCAAGTCGACAGAATTTTGTTATGGCAGCCTGAGCCAACTAACACACTATCTTTCTCTTTTTTCTACAGAACAGTGATTCTCAACTGGGTGTGATTTTTTCACTCCAGGAAATATCTGACAATGTCTGGAGACATTTTTGATGGTCACAACTGGGGGGATGCTACTGGCATCTAGTGGGTAGAGGTCAGGGATGCTGTAAAAATTCCTACAATGCATAGGACAGCCTGTCTCCCCTCTCACCTTCACCTGCTCCCAACAAAGAATTACCCAGCTCAAAGTGTTAATAGTGCCAAGAATTTGCAACCCAAGAAACCCTGTTATAGAAAATGATATAAAATCTTGTTTTATGAAGAGGTGATCAAAGAGGATGTAGCCAAGTAGTATAGGGAGATGTTAAGCAGGTAATTAATAAATATATTATCTTGTATTTTCTGTGTTTTGTTTGTGATATTTTCAGATTTTTAAAACTTGTAATTTATAATTTTCCTTTTCCTAAGTAAAAATTTACTTTTATACTCAATTTAATATTCTTTTTTTAAAAGACATCCTGCAAAATTTTATAATCTTCAGTTCTCCAAATCCTGAATTCATCCTGGTTTAGAATTAAGATTAAACACTTATGAACAACACTACTAAATTCGGACTTCATTATGATTCTGGATCTCAGCATTATACTTTTATTTTTTGGGTATGATCTGACAATCTGAAAATGCTTGGTAAAGTTTAATGAAACAGAACATTTTTATAAGTGGAATAAAATGCTGTTATTATTGTATATGTAGGCAAGAGATTTGGCCTTTCTCCCTAAATCCTCTTTGCCCTTTGCAGAAGATTTTCCTAAGCTGTTAAATAATAGAGCATTCACATAACGTATCCTGGGGTCTCTTCTTTAGTGGTGTATGTTTATATGGGAGTCCTCCGTAACTTACTCACATCTTTTATCCCACTCCTGTAAAATTAATTACCAAGTCATGCCAATTTGGAAATTTCTCAAATATTTCCACCATCTCATTATCTTATTTAGGGCCTCCATCATTCCTCTTTGGACAGGTGACCAGCTTCCTATTTGGATTGCGCATTTCCACTTCATAGTCTACACAGCTACCAAGATGATCTACTTATCTTTATCAAGATCATCTACCCATCTGACCAGGTCAGTGAATGTTAAAACCATTCAACGATTTTCCATTTTCATTTGTAAGTATCAGAACTTGTTCTTCAGAAGAAATCTCTAGCAGAGGCCCAAGGTCTAATGCTGATCCAGTTGAATCAGAAGGCCAGAGCCTTCTCTCCTTAGACCATTCCTTATTCCTTACCTTCTCTGTGGTCCCTGGGGCAACTTCGTAATACCCATGTGTGACTAGAATGACTGTAATAATCTACCTTCCAAACAAGCACGCTTCTGAGAGTGAGTGGTGCAATTATTGCTAGTTATGCTGGGATAATAGGTGAAAGTAAGGCTGTCCTTGGCATACTAGAATGTATTGGCACCCCCAGTGGTTCTTGAAGTATAATTTGCAGACCCCATCTGCAAATCAACCCAATCAACTTGGCTTGCAGATTTCCAGGCCACACCCTACATCTAGAGATTCATAATCTTGAGCACGTAGGAGGAGGGTAGGGCAGCTCTAGGAAGCACAGTTACCACTGCTCTGCAGAATCCTCAAACTGATTTGCTAACCCTTTCCAACTCTGCCCCTGAGCATGCTTTGAGACACTTATCTGCTCATATGGTAGTCCCTCCTTACCCATGGTTTTGCTTTCCGGGGTTTCAGTTACCTGTGGTCAACCAGTTAGAAAATATTAAATGGAAAATTCAAGAAATAAGCAACGCATAAGTTTTAAATTGCTGCTGTTCTAGGTAGCGTGATGAAATCTCATGCCATCCTGCTCCATTCGGCCCTGGACTTGAATCATCCCTTTGTCCAGCATATCCACACTGTATACCCTACCTGCCTGTTAGTAGCCCTCTCTCAGTAGCCCTCTCAGTTATCAGATCCATTGTCACAGTATTGCAGTGCTAGTGTTCAAGTAACCCTTATTTTACTTAATAACGGCCCAAAGCACAAGAGTAGTGACGCTGGCAATTGGGTATTCCAAAGCGAAGCCATAAGATGTTTCCTCTAAGTGAAAAGTTGAAAACTGTCAACTTAATAAGAAAAGAAACAATGTATTGAGGTTTCTAAGATCTCTGGTAACTTTTATTACAATATCTTGTTATAATTGTTCTATTTTATTATTAGCTATTGTTGTTAATCTCTTACTGTGCCTAATTTATAAATTAAACTTTATCATAGGTATGTATGTATAGGAAAAAACATAGTATATATAGGGTTTGGTACTATCCCCGGTTTCAGGCATTCACTAGAAGTCTTGGAACATAACCCCTACACATAAGGGGGAACTACTGTAATGTTCTCAAAACACCATGTTGATTGTTGAGATTGCATCATTATGTGCACCGTCTCCTCTTTCTGGACAGCTTTCAATTCCTACTCCAGAGACTGTCAACCCTTCTGGTAGCCATTCCTGTGCCCCTCAGGTAGAGCTGAGTACATTCCTCTATGGTCCAACAGAACTCATGGAATTTTATTGCTGAACTTATCTTGATCGATTATTGTTATATTATTTTAGGTATCCATTTTCTTAATTAAATTGTTGGTGTCTCAGGGGTAGGGGCTATGTCTTACTGATTTTAGAACATCTCACAATACTTGGCACATAGTAGTTGCTCAATAAGTGGTTGATGATTAAATGAGTTGGTAGAGGAATAAATGAAGATAATGTTCATTACCTCACCTAATCCTATTGGCTCCCTAAATAACTATTCTATCTTTGACCTCAAACTATCCGACAATTTATTTTTCCTCGGTGATTATATTCTTATGTTGTTTAGAAAATTAGCTAAATGGGTGTATGGATATTAAAGTCCTAAATCTAGTATATATGTTTGAAAATCTCATCATAGGGCATTTTAGAATCAGAAAAAAGCTTAGAAATTTCTTAGATTTCTACACTTTAAAGACGAGAAACTGAGGCTCAGAGCAATGCATCAGAAGTAGAACAAAGATGAATCTCTAGCCCTGAGGTGGCAACACAGGACTGTGTTCTTGACCTTTTCTAAAGTCCCTGCCTCAAGAGGTAATGCCTGGCCCTAATGTTAGGGCCAGGCACTAGACACTGAAAAGATAACGTTATTTTGTCATAATGTTATAAGTTGGATTCCTTAGGAAGCAGACTCGGAGATGGAGTTTAGCTTGTGGGATGCTTATTAAGGAGCACCTTCTGGATGAACACCTGTGAACTGGAAGGGAAGAAAGCAGGACTGAGCAGAGGAAGAGGCTGAGCTGCAATGTAGTCCCAGTGGTTGCTTCTGTTGATCCCAAAGGAGGTCCAGAGCAAGAGTGGCCTTGTAGAGTTGTCCCAAGTTGGGTCAGGATGGTCAGCACTTTATACTCCTGTGTAGAACGTGGGCCACCTCAGAAAAGTTGTGACCTGGAGTAAGGCAGTTCTCTGCATTTCAGATAATACCTAACAGCTGAGAGGGGCAGGCTGTCAGCTGATAGCACTCCCAGCATTTGGGCAACAAGTTCTTCCTTGAAGGGAGAATCTAGGCAACAGACCACAGTGTTACCACAATAAGCTTTCATCAGGATAGATTTGTATATGGATGTGGATGAGGATTCTCAGTTGAGTCAAGTAACCTCAGCTGACAGAGGAGCTAGAGTTGTCAGTTGGGTCTCACTTCACAATGCAGCCGTATATAGAGTGATAGAACAGCAAATTTATATGAGAGACCTCTGAAATTCTTGCTGTGATTTTTTTGGAGAGTTCTGGATCTGGGGGCTTTTTTTTGGAGAGTCTTTGTTACTATGTTGGGAAATATGTAGAATTTTAGCAAATTCCTTTTAGTGTGGATTGAGGTAACTATTTTTTTTCTTTTCAATTATTTGATAACAGATTTCTTCATATAAAATAAGCTTTTACTACATTACAAAAATAAATCTGGCAATCGTGGTGAACAATTTTTAAAATATAATGCTGTAATAAATTTCATAAGATTTTACTTAAAATTTTCAAATGTGTATGTATATGTGAAGTTGGCCTGAATTTCTAATTTGTCTATTTTTATATTTAGGTATTGACATTATGCAAAAAAATTGTAACATAAACTGGAAAACTAATCATGTATTTTTATTTTCCAGAGGGGTTTATATAGTACCATACCTTGTTGTTTTAATTTGGCACATTTTTGCCAAGTGTCTCACTAATTAACTTTTAAATTCCTTCCATGATTTCTGCCTCTTCTGGGTCAATTTTGTTAATTGTATTTCCTAGAAAAAAATTTATATTATATTGATATTCTTAAAGTTTTAGCATAGGCTAATATATGGTATTATTTTTAATCACCTCTGTACTGTACTGTGTATCCTTTCTCCTTCTAAATTTGAGTATTAGGATTTTATTTTAAATTACTCTTTTTTTGGAGAAAAGTTATTTTGATCGATTTCTTTTATTTTCAAAGAACTCCTTCTTAGATTCATTAATTCTACTTTTTAATTTTTACCTTAAATTGTTAACTCATTCATTTACAAAAGAATTAGTTTCTTCTGCTTTTCCTAAAATTGCTTTGTTGCGCTTCCTTTCCACTGTATGGAATTAAAGATTTAGTTAACATTTTTCTCCTTTCTTTCTTTTTTCTTTTTTTTTTTTAAATAACAAAAGCATTTAAGATTAGGAAGATTAGTCTTTTCAGTAACTTTGGCCACTTCCCAGGCCTTTGGTATGCAGTTCTAACATTAGTGCTACTTAAAAAATTTTCTATAATTGTTATTTTTATTTTATTTATTTATTTATATTTTTTGGTGAGGAAGATTGGCCCTGAGCTAACACCTGTGCCCATCTTCCTCTATTTTGTGTATGGGATTCTGTCACAGCATGGCTTGATAAGCGGTGCATAGGTCCGCACCGGGAAATCCAAACCTGCAAACCCCAGGCGACCGAAGCAGAGCTCGAGAACTTAGCCACTATGCTAGCCCCTTGTTATTTTTATTTTTTAACTTAGCTATTTATGAGGTTAATAAATTTTTCAAATATTTGAAATTCTTGTGTAAGGTTATTTTTATGTATTGGTTTCAAAGTATGTGTACTATGGAATTTCTGGAGTTTTCTTTTAAATTTACTTATACTTTTTTTTAAGTGGCCTCGTGTGAGAAGTACTTTTGCAAAAGTTCCATGGGCACTTGAGAAAAAGAAGGGCATGTATTTCTGTTTTCCATATAGAGGTCAATATAAATATGTTAAAAATATTATTATTTAGGATTTTTCATATCATTTTTAATCTTTACTTATTAAAGCCTGTGAACATTGTATTAAAATCTCTACCTCCTATTAAGTTTCTCTTTATTTCTCATTGTATTTTTAATAGTTTTTGCTTCATGTATGTTATATTACATTATAAAGTGTAATTGTTTATTATTGTAGATTGTATAGATTGTATCTGTAATTGTTTATTATTATAGATTGTATCTTCCTTGAAAATAAGATTATGTATATTTTAATTTCTGTTGAAGGCTACTTTTCTGTTATTAATATAAGTTGGCTATTTCTTTTTCCTTAGGTTAACTGCTGCATTTTGTCCAAATATTTACTTTTAATATTTCTTTGTTATTTTGTTTTAGGGATGCCTGCTATCACTAGCCTTTGCTTGGAACCAAGTCTAAAAGTTATCTTTTAGCAGAGGTGTTTATTATTACAAATGTTATGTTTGATTTTATTTTGTCATTTTGTTTGGAGATGTCTATATTTGTATTTTGTTGTTTGTATATTTTACTTCTTTTTAAATTTTTTTGTTTGCTCTTCTTATCGTATGAAATGTGTTCACTTTAATTTTTTTTGCTTAACAATTTGGAAGAAAAAAATCCCCCAAAACAGTATTTTAGAGGTTACCTTTAAAATTAAAAAATGGCGTATTTGAACGTATGTTTTGCTGAGTATCAATGTCGTGCACGAACCAGAAGATGTTGCCACCCTCCTGCTACACAAGTGCCCACCTTTAGCCACTCCTTCTGCTTCATAGTTTTCTTCATGATAGAGGATTTCTGAATGAAAGGGTTTCATTAAATTATTATATATTAACACGAAGTAGCTATTGTTTCTAAGTCATTTTTCATATTTTCTTTTTGTTTTATAATTATTATCACATTTAAGTGAGTTCAGTGCCTTCCGTACATCCTTTTATACCACAGGCTCACTTCTTGGCTCTCTTTTTAATTGATCTTTTGAACAGTTAACATTTTCAGAAAGAACTCTGGAGTTATCCTTTGTGAGCCTGTGCATTACAAAGAATAATTTTCTCCTGTCTTGTTACTTGAATGATCACTTGGCTGAGCACAGGGTTTTGTAGCAATCCCTTTCTTTTTCAAAATACATATCTCTAAGTTGTTTTGTTTTGTTTTTTACCTTTTCTAAAATGGCTTTTAATGCTGTAGAGAAGCCCAGGGCCAGATGCAGAGGTTTTCTTCTGAGAGAGGGAACTCAAGTGTGGCCTGCCGCCAGCCTTGGGGATGCAGGATTTGCTCTTTTTTTCTTGAAATTCACAACTTCACCAGAATATGATGAGAAAAAGGTAAGACCTTTTGATCTAAGACCTCAGGTTTTTCTTGAGTTGTTTCCTAGGTTCCCTTACACAACTTAGGTAAACATTAGGAATGTTTTAATCTATTGGGGAAACATAAGAACATTTTACTCTATTAGGAAAGCTTTACTCTTTTATACCATTTATTATTTATTCTGTCATATTTGTTGTATTTTTTTCAGGAAATCGATTATCCATTTCTTATATCTTTATTTTTTGCCTTCCATTTTAATCATATAATTTTTCTTTTCTTCTCTCTCTGTTGGAGGAGGTCATCGAGAGGACGTGACTGCCAGTTGACCTGTGAGCTGGATCCCGGCAATCAGAGGCTCCTTACCCCCTCCCCTGGCCTTGGAAGGCAGGTTCTGCCCACCGTTCCCACAGTGGGAGCCGTTTTCAAGGACACAGCCTTGAAAGGAAGGTGTGTTGAGACCATCCGGACTGAATATGTGACTGAACCCAGGTAAGTCCTCTATACAAACGTTTAAGATTCTGGCAGGCGGGTGCAGAGATCTACTCATCTCAGCGCCGCCCAAGACAAGTCCCCTAAGTTAACTTCTCTTGCTTATTAGACTGCTACCTACCCAGCTGGAGTGATCTGCCTCTTTCTTCAGTCTCCCCTTGCCCTCTATGTATGGGGGCCAGTTTGTGAACCAGCACCTTCTGCCTTCTTGAAGTGCTTCTTAAGCTGGTTGCCTATTGGACTGATTAATTTTCCATAATATTGCTTCTAATATCTTGCTCATCCTTTATCCTGAGATGGCCTTGCTCTTCATATTGAATGAATGATTTAATTTTATTGCAATTTTCTATCATTACAGTCTGTCTTTTTTTTTTTTTTTTTTTAAACAGTTTTCTTTCTTTTTTTTTTTTTTTTAAGATTTTATTTATTTATTTTTCCCCCCAAAGCTCCAGTAGATAGTTGTGTGTCATAGCTGCACATCCTTCTAGTTGCTGTATGTGGGACGCGGCCTCAGCATGGCCGGAGAAGCAGCGTGTCGGTGAGAGCCCGGGATCCGAACCCGGGTCACCAGCAGTGGAGCGCGCTCACTCAACCACCAAGCCACGGGACCAGCCCTGTCTTTTTTTTTTTAAATCTAGCTCCTTGATCCAGTCAGTTCCCTTTCTATCTAAATGTTAACATTGTATCATTTCACAGAGTCTGTTTTCCTCAATTGCATTGAAGATAAGGTTCCTGCAAAAAAAGAATCTACTAATTTACCATTTTCTATAATAGATCTTTTTTCAAAAGTAAATTTTTCTTTTGCATTTTTAGTACTCCTCTCCCTTTTTTAAAGTGCAGACTGTTTTCATAAGTACCATGGTTATTTTTGTTTGGTTTTGTTGTTTTCTTTCCCTGAATGAGCAGTATATGGCACACTATGATGTTTGCCTGCAAACAGTGTTGGTGGTTTCTCTTGGGTTAGCCTCACTGTCCATTTGACAGCTGTTGGAGCTGTCTCAGATTTTAAACTGGAGGCAAGTGGTGTTGGTGTTAAGAGTCTCTGAAATTCCTGGTGTTTAGATGTCGCTTCTGTGGTATGGATCAGCTGGCTTTGGAGGGATCTGTTTCCTGGTCCAACTGCATTACATTGCTGTGAGTTAAGGAATAAATTCCTGAGTAATTGAAGCACTCTTTAGTTTTTCCTTTGCCAGACAGTGAATAATCAGCAACCTTCCTGCTGCTCCCAGATCCCTCAAGCTTAGACCTTCTCTACAACAGTATTAATGCCCCTGGAGGTCAAGCGTCACATTTTGATAAACTTCCCATCCCAGCCACATTTTTTATATTTCCAGGAATTATTATCTTGCAGTGGGTAGAAAGGGTAGTACTATTTTCACATGGGCATTGATCACAGGAACATAGGCTGATGCTGGCAACCTGACTCTGGCTACATCAGAAAGCAAACAGCAAACATTTAGTGGAGTCTTCCCTTTCAGGAATGTCTCCAGTGAGGCAGGGACAGAGGTCATGTCAGTAAAGTTGGCATTGGCCTTGGCACTGAAACACAAGCCTGCCAATGTTAATCCTGTAGTTTCTGACTAAAGGGGAGGGACTGGAACACTCAAGGGACTAGAGCAAGTGGCTGTTAAGCAGCTGAGAAGTATTTCAAAATTTTACCCACCTGTATGGCCACACCAGTGCAGATATCTACATACCTCCTGCACCTGTCCTAGCATTTTTCCTCAGAAAAATGCTTTGTTTAGTTACGATTTCTTTGGAGTCGTTAATTATTTCTAGTTTCTCATGGGAATAAAACTTTGAATCATTTTTTGAGTTTTCAAGGGTGCTTCATTGTGGGATACTATGGGGGAGATAAGTCATGGAGTATTATAACTATTTAATCTATTTCACAAAGAAGGAAATAGAAAAAAAACTTTGTCTCAATTAACGTGGCCTGTGACTAGAATCTTCATTTCCTTTTTTCTTCTGCCTTCTGACATATTCAAATCTTGTATCATATCCTTTCCTGTGTGTAGCTCATCCTACAAGAAATAGAACCATTGCCAAAGAAACTTGGGTTAGGAACTACGGTTTTGAACCTCAGCTTTGTTACTCACTTTGCTGTCTGATCTTGAATGACTCGCTAAACCTCTCTGAATATGGTTTTGTTCACCTGTAAAATATGCTACTATTCAGAAGATCAAATAAAATAGTGTGAGAAAGCTTTGTATATTATAACATTGAAATATTAGCTATTTATGAACGCATGTATATTTTATATTTTCTATGAGGTTTGAACATCCCCAATGTTATGTGTTTAATCACCCTTTAAAGAATAGTGCATTGTGCATGGTAGGTATTATATATTTGCTCATTGAGTAAGTGCATTTATGGCTTGTCAGCCTGCTTTTAAATGACTGGAATGAACTTTTTTCTCCTTGATTTTCAGATAAGTTCTATAAAATCCAAAAAGAAATATTTAAATTGAAGTTTTCACAACTGTATGTATTTATTTTGAGTAATATTAATGCCATAAAATTATTCTTGATTATTTCTTATCATTTACTATAACCTTCATTATTTCAATTAGTGTGTTTATTACACTATTTTACACTTGTTACACTTCTTGCTTATCTTGGTGTTAAATGGCAAGTTTCTTTTATTTTAAATTTTTTACTATTGTTTCCTTCCTTTACTGCAGTTAAAAAAATCTAGACATTCTTGAATGTACTGGGAGGAAAATTATCTTTTATAGAAAGCCCAAACATTCTTTCGGTTTTGAGCATGTGGTTTCCTTTTGGGTAGAAGTATGAGAAGAGGGCTGGCCCCGTGGCTTAGCGGTTAAGTGCACGCGCTCTGCTGTTGGCGGCCCGGGTTCAGATCCCGGGCGCGCACCGATGCACCGCTTCTCCCGCCATGCTGAGGCCGCGTCCCACATACAGCAACTGGAAGGATGTGCAACTTTGATGTACAACTATCTACTGGGGCCTTGGGGGAAAAATAAATAAATAAAATTAAAAAAAAAAAAAAAAGAAGTATGAGAAGATGTACTGCTTTCTGTAATAAAACAGATGCCAGATGTTCTAAGGCAGCAGCTAGGAAGCATGCTCCTGGTGGAAGAACTACAGGACCTACAGTCCATTCTAGATCCCTTCCTCCCTGCTGAGTTCTCACAGGTCTCTGTTGTCACAGCTCTGGTTTTGGGGTGTTTTTCTCCTCTTTATGTTCAGGCCCTAAAGTGGGCACTGATCATTTGTTCAATTCTGCATAACTTAGCTGAGGATACTCTGAGCATTTAACCAGACTTTATTAAATGTGAAGAGATACACTGGGAGCTGTGAGGCACTGGCTTAGTAGTTCTGGTTGAGCTCAGTTAGGGCTCTCCCTTGTGGGCCCTGTGCTGGGGTCCATGACTCACCCTAGGGCTGCTGTTCTGGCCAGCCCCTGGCCTTCTGACCCTATCAATGGCTTCAACCTATGTACATCAGAACACTGCAGTCCTCTCTAAGTGGGAAGGCAATATACATTATCGTCTAAAACAGGACACTCATGAGAATAAAAGGTGATGCTGTTAATAATTTCACCAGGATAACAAGAATAAGCTGGGACCAGCCTAGGCAAACTGGAAGATATAGTTTCCAAAATGCTAAGAGAATCACATACAGTAATAAGAAGGAGGGAAGAAGTTGAGGAGTGTGTCATTTCCTTATAGAATAGGTTGATTTTTTAAAAAGTCTCCTCTGTAGAAGACTCAACTAACCATGCTTTGATTCAACCAGTCATAGGCATTTTCACATTTGAGTTTAGAAATAATTATTTTATCTTGCTATGAGAACATGAATCTAAAACTTGAGATTTGGCTTGCTACCTATTGTTTTTCAGAGGACACACACAAATTCAAGCAATTTCCATTAGAGTTTGGATATTCCATTGGTAAAAATATCAGCTCATAAACTTAGAAAATATGGCTTCATATTCAGAGATCTAATTTATGAAGTGCTACTTTCCACCCACTTTTAGCTGTGTCTATTAAATCAAAACAATATTGTTCCCAATAATAGCTCTTGGAAGGCATGTGTCCATCCTGGTTTATTCTTTAATTCCCACACACTTTTATTGTTTAAATTGCTTTTGGTACTTTTGGAGGAAACCTTACTTGAAACCTAAGCAAAGCATTGAAGTATTCCCCTCCATTTTTCATCAAATCTTTCCACTCCCTTCCCTCTTTTTTCCCCTGTACCCCACACAGACCTTTCTCTGGCAGTAGAAAGAAAAATACATCTTATGAAAGCTTTGGAAAAGGATTCAATTCCCTACATCAGAGCTTCATCTCTCCTGGGGCCTCATTATTTCTTTGAGGTTCTTGCCCTGCAAATCAGGTCTGTCCTACTGGCTCTCCTTCCTGCTTTTTGAGCCCTCTGCTCTCCCATCAAATTCGTCTAGATAGGTGGAATGCACTGTTTTTCTAGCACCGGCCAATTCCCCAATAATGTAACTATTTTAATGTCTAAAACAACATGTTAAAAATGCTAGATTTCTTTACATATAAAAAACAAACACCTATGAAGACAAGAGAAGTTTGAAGTTTAAAAATTTTCTTAAGACAAGAAGATCAAGAGGACACATGGATTTGGGAAAGTTTGATTTTCTGTGAAGAGCAAAACAAACAAGGCAGGGCAAAAAAGAAAAGCAGGGGTGCGGGGGACGTCCTGACAAATATTGCCAGCAGCCTGAAACCAAACAATATACTTAAAAATTCTGTCTGCTCAGGTGAAAACTTGACAGGTGGCACCCTGAAGGTAGCTTAGACTTGTTCAGTCTGCCCTACCCTGTGGCTTCTGATGTTCCTGCGTCTTTCTTCAGCAGCCAGACAGCTCAGTTGATGTCTGGACATAGCACGGTGCTCCCGTCCACTGTTTCCAGTACATTAGCACCTGGAGGCAGTCAGGAGGTTCATTCTCAGAGGAGGAGGTCTTTTCGTTTTTTCTTTTTGTCACTGGTGGTGCGGAACTGCTTCTGCTCATCATTCTCTTTTAATCTGGCCCAGTGATGAAAAAGACCTACTGGGGCCCGCCTGGCAGGTGAAGCATCCAGATGCTAAGCTCCAGGATTAATTTTGCTAGCACTGGCATCTGGGAGTCAGCTCCCTTCCCCTGGCTTGGCTGGCAGCCTGAGTTAACCCCTTATAGTCCAAAAGGCTCATTTGATGTGTCAAATTAGCAGTCCAGCTATCTCAGCAAGAAGAGCCACACTGATGCTCTTTAAATGCAGGAATCTGTATTTAAACATCAGAACCTTGAAATTTTTTCAGAGCCTTTGTCCCATGAGGGACAAAAAAGCAACAGTCCCTGGAGATGATAAAGCAACTGAGTGAGGTGTGTGCTTTTCTAAGCAACACCTGCAGAGTGTGTTGTGAACAGGCGAGGCCGTTGTCAGTGTCCAACAAGGGAAAGGAAAGGCAGAACCTAGGAAGAATGTTCCACTAATTGGAAATGATAGAGGATGGAAATATTACTTCAGAAAGAAATTAGATGCCCTGCCCACCCTGCCACCACACACACACACACACACACACACACACACACACAAACCTCTCACCCTCTTTTCATTTGAATTTTGCTTTTGTTTGGCAAAACCGTCTCCTTGTCTCCAAAAGTCAAGAAGAAAATTTATAGTCTGACTCTGCCTTCATGAAATCTTGCCTCTACCGAGGCGTTTTTTGTTGTTGTTGTTGGAAAGTTTACGACTGAGTGTCTGCAAGCAACAGTACTTTTGAAAGGGGCTCTAAATATTAAACTCATTTCAAGTGTGACTTGAGACTCAGGCAGACTGCGGGAGTGGTGATAATTTATTACTCTTCAGAAGCCCTAAAGCAGAGTAAATATAGATTTACCAGTGATAATACGAGAACAACAGATCAATTTGATTTTAAGTAAATCCTTCCCCCCAAAAGCCAGAATTTGATTAATCCATGGAAGCTTGCTGGAGTTGCCGGGAACTAATTGAAACATAGATTGGTTCCTCTCCTCCTCACACAGTTAAATGTACTCAGCTGAAGAAGGAACTATTCTGAACTTTTTTGTTGTTGGCACAGATTGTCAGTTTTTCAGTAATTGCTTACCTCAAGTTTAAGTGTCATATGTCTAGTTTCAAAACAGTCAGGAAGTCTGAGATAATTTACTCATTATGGTTGTAGGGAAAACAGCCTCATCCAACAGTCTCATAATGGAGTTCTGTGACTCTGTCTCCAGCTTTGGGCTCTGTCCATGTGCGTAGATGGCTGTCTGGGACTACTCTCAAGGACCCAGTAACTGTCATGCAATTTATTCTGTTTGTGTCGTAGGGATAGGAAAGCCCTACAGATTCCAGAGAGATGCGGTAATACTTTAGTGTCATGAAAATCTTACTAGCGCTTTGAATTTGTAGACTGCTTTTTGCTCTGAGTCTCTCAAAGAATTTTGAAACATTTACGTGTTTCACAGATATTGATCTAGTGGAGATCAACTCAGTTTTACAGGCGGTAAGAATGAGAAGAAGGGAGGGTAGGGACATATCTAGCAGTACCAAGAAAGACAATGCCAAGATGGTCTAGAAGGAAATATCCGTGAATTCAACCAGTGAGCCACATATACAGACTTTACAAAAATATGGTGAGTGACCTCTTATATTTTACAGTTTACAGAGTGCTTCTATATGTATTCTTGAATTAGATGCTTGAACAATTCTAGGATGAGATTTGATTCTCATTTTCAGGTGAAGAAACTGAGTAACAGAAGGTGACTTCATCTCACCTAGAAACTGGGGTATCTGGTATATCTGAGTCTGGGGCCAAGGTGTTTTGAATTGTTGCCCAGTATTTTTTCCTCTAGTTTGGCCCATTAATAAAGTTGATGTGGGGAGTTTAAAGGCTGCTTTTGTCTCTCTTTAGAAAGTGGCTGCTGATAAAGAGTTTTTTAGCCAGGGATTTAAAAAATTTTATTTTGAACATTGGGACTTGAGGTTCATTCATGTTCATGGACTCTGCCAGTTAATTTACTGTTTTTCTCAGGAAGTGGCCATTATTTCACTTACTTTAAGTAATAATGATGGCAGTGATACTAACTCCACTAAGTTAAAGTGTTGAAGAATGTCTCTATAACGGCAAAGTCTTCATATTTAGGCCCAATTTTTATTCTGAGGAATTTGATAAGCATTCTTTTTTTTTTTTGATAAGCATTCTTTTTATAGGGTTATTCTTGAGAGTTAAGTGGGTATTTTCTGAAAGTGCCATGAAGTTCTGATTCTATTCATCTGAAAAAAAAAGGAATGATTTATGCACAACTGCATATAAATGATATGTGCACTATATTCCTGTGTGTCCTGGAAGCTCTATTGCTTTTTAATATTGCTTAATAAAATTGAATATGAATTTTTTTAAAGGTCTTACTTTGCTTTGCAAAATAAATAATAGGTCCAGGTGGCTTTTGTTCTGCTATAAATTTCATGACCACTTCAGGAAATTTCGCCGAATCGTGTTGCTGCTCACTTTTGTAGGTGAGATATGGGGTGAAGGATTTGCTTTTCTTTTAATCCCTTCATCCGGGAATTTCTCAAGTGAGAAAAGTAATTGCAGGAAAGGGCTGTAGAACTCTGCTTTGACTATTACTAGGAAGGGAGTGTTGGGGAGAATGTTGACTAATGAATTGTTTCCAGTGAATTATGAGGCCTATAATCAAGCCTTATCAGTCCGCTGCTCCAACAAATCTAGTTAACTAACCATTTTCACCACTATTAATCCCTGGCTGGGGTTCAGTGCTTTGGATTAAAGCTCTGACCCATATAGAAGAAATAAAATATAGAAAGGTAGTCTACTTTGAGAAAGATTCTCACTCAAGGCATTGAGAAGGCTGGGCCTTCATAGGCCAACAATTCAGAGAGATGTATAGACCCTGAATTAATTTCCAGTGACCTGTATGCTTTGAAATCTCTACTTCACTGAGATTTGTTAGAAGAAGTAGTTGGGTTAAATTACGCTGCCTAAGTGAGTGGAGAAAACTCAGAGCAGATCCTAAAACATAACCCTCCTCTTTCCCTCCTGCCAGTTCTCAGAGGGTGTTGATACACTTTAGGAAAATGATGAGTCATGCTATTGGGAGAAGAGCTCTGCCTTGTTAGATCAGGGTAACATTGAAGAGATGAGTGATTCTGCCTTGCTTATATGGATAAGAGCCGGGCTCATGTGTGTATTTCCTGCCTGTATTTCAGGGCTCAGTTTCAATGCCCCTGCTCCATGACCCTTCTCTGATTTTCCTCAATTGTGATTCCTCATCTTTCAGATCTTGCATATCATTTTATCTATATCTTGGATACCATTTATCAGTTTAACATTTTATTACGATTATAGACTAAATTTTCTCTTTTCTACTTATAGACCTGAAGGTAAATTCTGTGTCTTATTTATTTTGGAACACTAACAGCATGTAATCCTGTTCTTTACAAATAATATGTTCTCATCATATATTTGTTAAATGACTCAATGGGTTTCCATGATAACTGAATTTTTATGATTAACTGTCCTTCAAAATGAATTCCATGAGATACAACCAAAAAATAAAATTTGAAAATAATCATATATCCAATGAGATACAAATATAGGCATACCCCTATATTTTTTTTATACAAAGACATACTATTTCCCTTTGTAATAGATACATTCTAGTAAAATTTAATATTTTAAAGACAAATTTAATTTCCTTATTTGTTTTCATTTTAAAACTGAATACAGAGTCCTGTGGGGGAAATTGCTTAAGAATTGAAAATTTATGGCTAGATAAAGTATTATGAAGCATTTTATTTCTTTTGTTGCTGTATTTTTATATTGCTTTATATTTTTTACTCATGTTGTTGTTATTGTTTTTGCAAAGTCCTTTTGCACAGGAGAAATCTTTTAAAATTATATATTAGACAGAAAAAATAATTTTCTAATGAAATAATAAAATGAAGCTTTTAAAATGTTGTGCTGAAACATGGAAACTATAAAGATTATATTAGATGAGGGAAGAGAAATGTGATCCTGTAAGAGGAAAACTCATTTTTCAAGGGGAATGGGAGGTAAATTATAACTGCCTGCTTTCTTTGTGTAATTTCCTGTAGCCATAAGTTACCTTTACAGGGTGTGTAATTCAGCTTAGTCTCAGTTATTCTGTGTTAACAGACTACCTGAAAGTCTCAGTGGATAACAAAAATAACAGTTATCACTCATGTTATATGTCTGTTGTGGGTCAACTATGGCTCTGCTCCTCATTCTCTTCTTTGGGGGACTGACAGAGTAGTCCTATCTGGTCATTTTTTATTTTGTGTGTCAAAGGATAAAACCATCTCTCAATATCTGAAACAAAACCTTAGGCTGAATTTATTGCTTGTTTAAGTGGGGGAAAGCTATGCAGATCAGGCTTACATTCTTCATGCAAAGCAAGGAACTGGTCTCTTTTAGAGCTTTTGGGAAGGATGGAATTTGGGCACTGGTCAACCTCTGGATGGGAGTGTGCTGACATCAGCTGTAGAAGTATGGATACTATGGTGAGACTGCTGTTGACTAGTCAACGTTTAGAGAATATTTCTTTTATAAGTCAACACTCTACTGGAAGACTTTTAGGAGCAAAATTCTGTCACTGATTGGCCAGTGTTCCCAAGCAGTTGTGACTATTACTGTGGCTATACAACTGTCATTGATTGATTAAATAGATTTAAAGAATTCTGGTGTTTACTTGTTTCCATGGCTTCGGAAGTCTTTTTCTAGAAGTATGGAAACTTTTATTATTTCATTTCCCCTTAGCAGTCAGAAAAGAGATTGTGGAACTACGTGACGGCTTTTATAGCTTCTATTTGGAAGTGACATGTCACCTCCATTCATATTTTATTAGTCAAAAAAGAATCATAGAGACAAACTTAATAATAACCTCTAATCAACCCACAGGGAGGGGCAGTAAATATTTTGAACAATAATGCGATCTACTACACAGGTATAAGTTACGGTAGAAGGCAAATACGACGCACTTGTGTCAACAGAAAAAGTATAATATTTCTTTAAAAATAAAGCCAAACACTATACATGAAAAAAAATCCATTTCTGATAGGTTTTTAAAACTATCTTCTTGTAAGTGTATTCATTTGTGGCACTATAAGCCTGATTGATAGCCAGGAAATCATGTTTATAAATGTCACAAGTTGTTTTTTAACATTTATTTTCTATAGTAAATTCTAAGGAGAAAAACATATTCTATAGAGCTTTATTTATGATCATCTGTCTTGCAAGAAGAAAAACATGACCCACTAAAACTACATACATACATAGCTGCAAGAGCAACCCACTGAAACACACCTTGATCATCTCGCTTAAAACTTCTTCACTGTCTTTTCTTGGGCTGGAGTGGAGAGTCCAACTTCTCTAGACTGGCATTTCTAGTTTTATTGATTTTGTTACCTCATATTACGGTGATCTCTGATGATGAGTCTAATAATAAATTCTATTATTATTTTCTAGTTTTGAAGACTCTTAGAAAGTGCTTGACCATACAGTTACTCACTTAATAGCACATAAACCTTTGTTTATACTTGAAATGAAAACGAACCAGCCCACCATTGAATCTCTGAGAAATCCAGCGTTCCTACTGCTATCAGGGAGTGGAAGCTGGGATTTGCCTCAGGTCTAGTGTGCTTTATGTTACCCTCTACTGAGCTAGACAAACTGACTTGTTTGTTACTCTCCCTCAATACCTTTGGGTTTAGTTACTTTTTACCTTTAATCATATTATCCCATCCTTCAGAGTATGTATCAAATAGCCCGTAAATGATGAGACAACTCTGCTTTATCTTGGTTGACTAGCTGACAAGATTTGTCAATATTGAGCAAACTTTCTCTATTAATTAACTGGCTATTTGATTAAGTTTGGAGTCTGAGACATTTTCCTGAGTTTTATTTCATAATATATATTTTTTAAGACTTCAGTTTTGTAGAGCAGTTTTAGGTTCACAGCAAAACTGAATGGAAGGTACAGAAATTTCTCATATATTCCCTGCCTCCTTATATACATAGTCTCCCCCATTACTTACGTTCCCCGCCAGAGTGGTATATTTGTTATAATTGATGAACCTACACTGACATTTCATGATCACTCAAAGTCCATAGCTTAGGGTTCATTCCTGGTGTTGTACATTCTATAGGTTTGGACAAATATACAATGACATGTATCCATCATTATAGTATCATACAAAGTAGTTTCACTGCCCTAGAAATCCTCTATGTCCCACCTATTTATCCCTACTCCTGCCCCCAACCCCTGATCTTTTTACTGTCTCCATTGTTTTGCCTTTTCCAGAATGTCGTATAGTTGGAATCATACAGTATGTAGTCTTTTCAGATTGGCTTCTTTCACTCAGTAGCATGCATTTAAGGTTCCTCTGTGTCTTTTCATGGTTTGATAGCTCATTTCTCTTTAGTGCTGAATAATAGTCCATCGTCTGGATGTACTACAGTTTATTTACCCCTTCACCTACTGAAGGGTGTCTTTGTTGCTTCCAAGTTTTGGCAATAAAGCGGCTATAAATATCCAGGAGCAGGTTTTAGTGTGAACATAAGTTTTCAACTCCTTTTGGTAAATACCAAGAAGTGCAATTGCTGGATCATATGGTAAGAGTATGTTTAGCTTTGTAAGAAACTGTCAAACTGTCTTCCACAGTGGCTGTACCATTTTGCATTCCCACCAGCAATGAATGTGTGTTCCTGTTGCTCCACATCCTCGCCAGCATTTGGTGTTGTCAGTACAATATTTTTAAAGGAAAAATTAATGTAATTTCCCCAAATTCCAAACTTATCTTAAGCTCATAGGCGTCTATATATGACTCTTTAGATACTTCTTGTTGTACAGACATACATTGATAACCACGCACACACATGAGGTAATAATAGTGATGATGATGAGGAGGAGGAGAAGGATGAGGATGAGGATGAGGATGACGATGATATCTACCATTTATTGACTGCTTATTCTGTGCCTCAGGCTGCATTTTGTATGCATTATCTCTCTCTCTCTCTTTTTTCTTTTTGTGAGGAAGATCAGCCCTGAGCTAACATCCATGCTAATCTTCCTCTTTTTGCTGAGGAAGACCAGCCCGGAGCTAACATCTATTGCTAATCTTCCTCCTTTTTTTTCCCCTTTTTTCTCCCCAAAGCCCCAGTAGATAGTTGTATGTTGTAGTTGCACATCCTGCTAGTTGCTGTATGTGGAACACCGCCTCAACATGGCCGGACAAGTGGTGCGTTGGTGCACGCCCCGGATCTGAACCTGGGCCGCCAGTAGTGGAGCACGTGCACTTAACCGCTAAGCCACGGGGCTGGCCCCTGCATTATCTCTTTTAATGCTCGTCACGATAGTATGTATGAGATATAAACTGTATAATCTCTATTTTACAAATAAATAAATCTCTATTTTACAAATACTGCACAGCAGTAAATGGTAAACCTGGGATTCAAATTCAGGTAGTCTAACTCCAGAGCCAATGCTTTTAACCAAAAGGTACTCTGTTTTCATGGTAATAAATATGCATGTGTGTGTTCACGTGTGTCCCTTCATACGCTCTTTATTATAGAAGAGATGGAGAAAAAATAGGAAGTGTGAATCCAACAGATTATCTGAGTAGGTGTCAGTTCTGTAGGTGGATCAGTATTTCTAGTTCATTGCCTGCAACTCTGCCATACAAACTAATATTTAGAAACTGGGTGCCAGGTTTCTTAGGTTTTATCAGTATCACCTTAATGACAGCTATATTTGTCTAAAATAGAGCAACGTCTCCACATCTTTTTCTCTTGCTCCTCTCCTGAATTATTTTGGACAGCTTCTCTCTAGTACACAAATTGCTGAACAATCTAGTCTTTGCATAGTATGCTGCTAATATACTCCAGACACCACTATGTGAGTTTAAATTACCTAATGCCAATAAAATACTCACTTTCTGTGTCAAACAATGTGTGGAAGAAACACGCTTCACTTCCACTTGTTGGTGGGCGTGATATATTGGCTCTATAAACGTAGTACTTAGCATGCAAAAACATAGTCTTCAGATAAACAGGCTATTTTCATTTTTCTTCCCTGCATATTTTTTCTCAAAAGTATATGAAATATGTTTTGTTATTGCCTTGCTTGGCACTTTCAGGTAGGTTTCTTTTAGGATGAACAGGTTTTAGATTCCCAGGCAGTACAATGAAAGGAACACTGTGAAACCTGTCTTCTGCAACAGCCCAAGGGGATGGAACAAAGTCGGTTGCCCGGTAGAGGTGGTCATTAAGTAAAAGTGAAATAAAATTGTACTGGAAGCTTTGAGATTAGCTTCAAGTGGCTGTTTTAGGTAGGGACTTGTGAGAATTTGAGAGAAAAAATAGTATCCAAAGCAAAGGCTCTTTGTTCCTGCTGACTCCTCTCTTCTTCGTTCTAAGAAATATGAAATGCTGACATGTCTGTGATTCTTTTTCCCTTCATTAGATTATACAAGGTGGGCACTAGGGTATTTATCATGAAAGAAGTTTGTAAAAATTTGGAAGAAGTTGAAGGCATATCCTAAGGCTGCCATAACAAATTATGACAAACTGTGTCACTTAAAACAACAGAAACATATTGTCTCACAGTTCTGGAGGTTAAAAGTTTGAAATGAAGGTATCAGCTGGGCCATGCTCTCTCCAAAGGCTCTAGAGGATGATCCTTTCTTGCCTCTTCCTAGCTTCTAGTGGTTGCGGGCAATCCTTGGTGTTCCTAGGCTTATAGATACATCACTCCAATCTCTGCCTCCTTTGTTATGTGGCGTTCTTCCCTATGTGTCTCTCTATCTGTGTTCAAATTTCTCTATTCTTATAAGGACACCATTTTTCAGATTGGTGCCCACTCTTGCCCAGTATGACCTTATCTTAACTTGATTACATCTGTAAAGATCCTATTTCCAAGTAAGGTCACATTCACAGGTACTGGGTGTAAGGACATCAACATATATTTTTGGAGGACACAATGCCACCTACTACAAGAGGCAAGATTGAATAGTAGGAAAAGCACTAGATTTGGAGCAAAGGCATCACGAAGTATGGCTTGGTGGGAGAGGGTGGTGGTTAGCTCTCTTCATAATTTTCATCAACTCCTCCACTCATTTTTTTAGGTGGAAAATTGAGGTTTTTTTCAATCTTAAGTGCTATGAAAAGGCAGCTTTCAGAAAAGTCTACTAGTTTCTTCTCCCAACCTGATTACCAATCCCCAAGTCGTCGTGTGTAGAAATTACGGAGCCACTGACCTCGGATCAGAAGACTTAGGTTTGGTCGTGAGCTCGATCACCTCCCACCTGTTTGCCCTTGAGTTCTGATCTTTAATCCTTCCAAATGCAAATCTGATAAATAAAGTTCAATTATAGCTCCATCTACCCAATCAGATTAAATGATACAATAATACTGTAATAATAGGTTGTGGAGTGGGAGTATTACTTTTGTCTCAGAATCGGCAACTATAACCCAAAGTTAGAGTCCAAGAAATACTAACGAAATTCGTTGTTTAAAACAAAACTCCAAAATTGGGACCACTTTCCACGGCTCTGAATCTCTATTGCTATTCCCAATCATTGCCAACATAGTACCTCGTAAACTCTCACCTCCCTGTCTCCGGCCCCTCCTCACCCCCATTTTGTAAGCAGAGGACTGGGGAAGGGAGTGGGAATTGGAGAATTGTCTGTGTGCTGTGTCCTTAGGCTAGGAGAGAGTGCTGTGACTTTTCTCTCTCTTCTGCCCTGAGGTGCTCCACATCTAGCAAAAAGACTGCAAAATAACATCAAGTCGCTCCCCTGTCTTGTATCCATATCATTTGCAATGTGGCTTTTCAGGTTCTTCTAACCACAGGTGGACTTCTTCCCCCATCTCTTTTCTTTCCTTTCTTATTGTGTTAAAATACATATAAAATTTACCATCATAACCATTTTTAAGGGTACAGTTGAATGGTATTTTAATACATTTACTTTGTTGTGTAGCCATCACTACCATCTACTCCTGTAACTCTTCTCATCTTGTAAAACAAACTCTATACCTATTAAACAATAACTCCCCATTCTCCCCTCCCCTCTGCCTCTGGCAACCACCATTATACTTTCTGTCTTTGTAATTTTGACTACTCTAAGTACCTCATATAAGTGGAATCATATAGTTTTTGTCTTTTTGTGACTGGCTTATTTCACTTAGCATAATATCCTGAAGGTTCATCCATGTTGTAGCATATTGCAGAACTTTCTTCTTTTTTAAGGCTGAATAATATTCCATTGTATGTATATGCCACATTTTGCTTATCCATTCATCTGTTGATGGACACTTGGGTTACTTTCATGTTTTAGCTACTGTGAATAATGTTGCTAAGAACATAGGTGTACAAATATCTCTTTGAGACCCTGCTTTCAATTCTTTTGGGTATATACCGAGAAATAGAATTGCTGGGTTACACAGTAATTCTATTTTTAATGCTTTGTGGAACCTCTATTCTGTTTTCCACAGCAGCTGTACCATTTTACATTCCCACCAAGAGTGCACAAGGCTTCCAGTTTCTCCACATTCTCCCCAGTACATGTTGTTTTCTATCTTTTTTTTGATAATAGCTATCCTAATGGGTGTGAGGTGGTATCTCATTATAGTTTTGATTTGCATTTCCCTAACGATTAGTGATGTTGAGTATCTTTTCATGTGTTTATTGGCCATTCATATACCTTCTGTGGAGAAATGTCTCTTGAAGTCCTTCGCCATTTTGTGGATTGAGTAGTTTTCTTCTTGATGTGTTTTGTTATACAGCAATATCTAACTGATACAGATACTGATACCTAGAAGCAGGATGTTGCCATAACAAAGTCCCAAAATATGTTGTACTGATTTTGCAACAATCGTAGGTGGAAGTTGGAAACAATCATGACCCTTGTTATGCAGGAGCATAACATTTGCTAAAATTGTGACCTGTGGTAATTTGGAAGATAGAAGCTATTTATAATGCACTTTTGGACTCTATCAAGATGATTTCCAGGCAAATGTTGAAATTGTCATCTGGTTGCTCTTAGCTGCATATGATAAGGTAACCTAAAGAAAGAGGTGAGCTAAAGAAAAATTGGCCACTTGACACACAGAATTCAGAGAGAATATAGAGGACTTTCTTAGTTGGAAAATAAAACTATTTCTTATCTCCAGTCTGTTTTGCCAGTAATAGATTTTCAAAGTAAAATGAAGCTTAGAGACAAAGATCAAATCAGAGTAAGGCTATGGGATCCTTATTGTTAAGACTTCTGAAAGAATTAAGACGATGTTTAATGGACCTTCTTAGTCAGATAAAAATGGCTTTTAGGAAACTTATGGGTGTGGTCCCACAAAATTCTGATCCCTAAGTTACAGTGACTAAATCTAGAGAGTGAGACTAAAAAGCAGTTTTGGGTGTGACTTTTGGAACATGAAGTGGTGAATAATCAGATACGTGGAAAACCCACAAAGTTTTAACGTGGGTCGTATTGACAAAAGATCAGCAAGACTGAAGTAAAAAGGACTGAAACTGTTCAAATTACAAAAATAACTCTGTATCCTGAACTTTATTTGCATAAGAATCAAGTTGAGAAAGCTACCCAGCTGCAAACACAGGCCCTTTCTTCAGAAATATGATGTGATGGAAAAAGAAGAATATCCCACAACCAAGAGACAAGGAGGTGGTAGCAAGATCTGGGAAGAACATTGGACAAGAGAGTCATTCCTGGGGAGTAGAACTAGGATCTAATCAAGGAACATTACCCAAACCTGGAATGAGGGGTCCTCGCAACATTTTCCCAGAAGGATTTCAGAATTGACATTGAGTAGTGATTACTCTATGCCTCTCATTCTCCATATTTTTAAAAGGGAATGTTGTTGTGGTTATTCTGTTCTAGGTTCATTTTGTATTTTGGGTTATAGGAGGCTTGTCTTTTTAGTTCAAAAATCTCTGGATCACAAGGACACAGCAAGCCCCAATGTAGATCACAATCATGGTGCCATGATCAGGTGAGCCTTTTGGAGGCCTTGGGAGGTGATGAGTGTATTTTGCATGTAGGATGGATGTCAATAACTGTGGCCAGAGGGCCTCTGTGGTAATTTGATTGCAAAAATTACCCTGATTTTTCATCCTTCCCTTTATCCTTGCTCTTTGCAATGTAGCCTTGCAGCTTCTGCCATCGAGAAGTGGAGTCTGTTTCCCTACTTCTTGAATCTGAGATGACCTTGTGACTTTTTTTTGGTCAAAAGAATATAGTGGAAGTGTTGGTGTTCCAGTTCTACTCCTATGCCTCAAAATGCCTTCCCCTCTTCCTCTTGGAATCTAGCCATTGTCAAGAGAACAAACCCAGTTAGCCTGCCAGATGGGAGACACATGGAGGAGAGCTGAGTCTTCCAGTTGGGGCCCTAGTAGAACAGTCAGTTGCCAGCTTACTTGCTGCTGACTGCAGATGCATGAGTGAACCCAGCTGAGAGAAGCTCAGCAGGACTCTAGTTGGATCTAGACTTATGAGAAATAATAGATGTTGCTTTAAGAGCGCTACAAAGTTGTGCAGTTTCTTATGCAGCAATAACTAACTAATATGCCACCTAAACAAAACAAAGGTGAAAGATCCAACAGAATCAAAAAAAAGATTTTTGGGGGGCTGGCCCAGTGGCATAGTGGCTAAGTTCACGTGCTCCATTTCATTGGCTGGGCGCGGGCCTGTGCACCGCTCATCAAGCCATGCTGTGGCGATGTCCCATATACAAAGTAGAGGAAGATTGGCATGGATGTTAGCTCAGGGACCATCTTCCTTAAGCAAAAAGAGGAAGATTGGCAATGGATGTTAGCTCAGGACCAGTCTTCCTCACAAAAAAATGAGAAAATTGGGGGGATGCCCTTAAGAAGGTATGCTTAACATGTATTCTATCATAGGAATCATAGCAGATTCTGTGATAGAGAATCTGCCTCTGTCCTATTTTAGCTGTTATCCTAACCAAAAGGGCTAACTGGCTACCAGGCTACGGGCTCCACAGTGACTGTCTATGGTTTGAACCCCTGGTAGAAGTTGAGGAGGGTTAGAAAACTCCATGCTATAGCTTCTTCATCTTCAGGGAAGAATAGGAAGGTGGTGGTGGGCGAGTTGGCAGCACACACCACCACAGTGAGGGCATAGGGGCCAGTTAGTGTTAGCTGGAGTACAGAGACAGCCAACATAGGATTGCAGCCAAGTTAAGAAACTCTTGCCCTTTTCCTTCCGTCCTTCCTCTATATCTTCATCCGGAGAGAAGCTAACACCAGAAAAAGCAGTAGGAGGGATGAAGAGCCAATCATTCTCACCTCCTACTTCAAAGGCTTATGGTTTGTTTGGGGGAAACAGGGGAATATGAGACTGGAATTTTAAACTACTCTGAATTGTATTTTTATGGCTGAAAGTGACCTCAAATCTATGGGATCTGCCTAAGATATCCTTAATGAACAGACAAGATTTGACAAGGATTGGAGAAAAATAACACTATTTCAAGGGCATAACTGAGCAAGTTAAAATTGTTAAATAAAATGACTATAAATAGCTATCAATACATTTGTATCTGTACTTTACAGTTTATGAAAAAGCTTTACAAACATCTGTTAGTATATATCTATCAGTAAATATACATTACATTCACTTAAGTGTTTTGTAAACTGTAAAGTTCTAAGAAAATGAAGTGTTCTATCAATTATAATTGCAAATATTTGTTTTCATTTATGCTATTATTTTAAAAGTAGAAGGAAAGAGCTACTAAATATCTAAAATTACTTTGATTTGCTCCAAAATCAAATGATCTTTCTTACTTCCTGTGATGTTTTTCCATGACTGGTCTCAAAGTACAAAAATAAGAGAATTTCTGACTTTTTGTGGAATTTGTTCTGTAGAAGTTAGACTATTAATACAAGATATTTCAGACTTTAGAGTCAATTTCAGCCCAGAAAGATTCAACTTTGTTTACAGACTAAATTATTGAATATTTGCATAATATCCACTTTGCTAAATGTTCACATGTCTTACCCACTGCATATTCAATACTGGGGCGATGTTGCTCTTATGTGTGTTTTGCTCTCTGGGTTACTCAGGGTTCTCCAGAGAAACAGAACAAATAGGATGGGGAGAGAGAGGGAGATTTATTTTAAGGAATTGGCTTATGCAATTATGGAGACTGGCAAGTCCAAAATCTGCAGGGTGAACTGCCAGCCTGGAGACCCAGGGAAGAGCCAATGTTGCAGTCCAGGTCCAAAGGCAGTCTGCTGGCAGAAGTATCTCTTGCTTAGGGGACGTCAGTCTTTTGTTCTATTCAGGCCTTTAACTGATTGGATAAGGCCCAACCATATTATGGAGGGCAATCTGCTTTACTCAAAGTCCACTACTTTAAATGTTAATCTTATCCGGAAACACTTTCACAGAAACATCCAGAATAATGTCCAACCAAATATCTAGGTGTTATGGCCCAGCCAAGTTGACATATAAAATTAACTATCACATTCTCTTTGTGTGGGTTTATTTCTAGTTTGGGTGTTAGATTTGAAGTTAATCAGCTTCCTTCAAAAGATTTTGGGGTGAGTTCTTTGCCCTCCTTTAATTAAGGATCTAACAATTCTTTAGTAATGATTTTGGAGCTAATAGAGCAAAATGTTGATATCCTACTATTGATAATTATCCTTATATAGGCTCCTTCATTTTTCTTATTGTATATTAATCTATAGGGATAAAACCTTACATATTTGGGTCTCATACAGGTGTAATATTATGTTTGTACCATTTAAATATAAGATATTGATTTTTCAAAACTGTATTCTCAATGACTGTTTGAATTCTCCTTCTGTAATGCTATACTTATATTTACTTACCCGTATCCAACAAAGACTTGACATCATGGGCCACCTCCTGAGAGCTATTCATCCCTAAGACTCACAGACTCACCACCATGCATGTGGCCAATTAAACATACCTTACTCTTGTGTCCTAAGGCCACACTCTAACTATGTATCTGAAACTTATACTAACTCCAGGCTCCTTACTTAGGATGTTGAATTCATCATTCCTCCTATCATTTCCCATCAGCACTTTACTCCTTAAGCCTTTTTTTTTCAGTCTTCATTTCTGATTAAACTATAGTAGCTTTCCTTCCTTCCTTCCTTCCTTCCTTCTTGCTTTCTTCCTTCCTTCCATCCTTCCTTCCTTCCTTTCTTCCTTTCTTCCATTATTTTCACATGGTAATAGCCTTTTAACCAAAGTCTATGCAGTAATCTTCCATCTCCAATCCAATGGATATAACTGGGTTTATTTTCCTAAAATTTGATTTGCTTCATAATACATTATTGATTAGATAAAATATTTTTCCTGCATGAAACACACTATTATTTACATGAAAAAGTTGAAATTTACCCTGACATTCAAAGCCCTCCACACTCTGAGCTCTCTAGCTATGCAAGTTCATCTCCTATTATTTCCAAACACCAACACTCAATACTAGCAAGGATGATCTTTTTACTCTTCCCCAAATTGTCCGTTTGTGCTATACTTGAAGCCTTTGTTCACATGTTCTTGCAGGCCAGAGCCTACCTTTCACGTGTTTCCCATCCCATTCTACCAGACTTCGGTGTTCAGATGCACTCCAACTTCTTTTAGGCACTCTTCTCTAACTACTCCCATTATATCAGTTTTACCTGACAATATCTCTGTACAAAATAGGGCCTTTTAGTCATTAGTTTTTTTTTTAATTGTTAAATGAAGACAACATCTACTAGCTAATTATTTATAAGCTATCTTTTTTTGTAAGGATTTATAGGCATTTTCTACATGTATATTTTTAAAGTTCACGTGCATTTTGACATACATTCTCTCATTTGATCCTCACAACAATCCTACCAGGGAGGCAGGACAGATATTAATCTTGTTTGAAGTTGAGAAGACAGGCTCAGAGTCATAGCCTCAGGCCATGTGACTGGTAATGACAGAGTTTTGAGCACAGGTCTTTTGACTTCTTTTGTCATGCTAACATATGCCTCAAGATTGTTGGATAGATTAAAAGAATGAAGTATATACATGGAAGCATTTTATAATCTACATAGAATTATGCAAGTAAGAATTTGAAAAATTACATGTTCTCTATTTCAGGATCAGGGATCGTATTTTATATACCCAATATTGATTTGTTCAACAAGTACTTACTGTTAGTTTATTGTGTGTTCTAAATGTACAAGGATATAAGGGTATAAAGATGAATATACGTGTTGCTTTTACAGAAGTTTATGGTCAACTTGTCTGTTTGGAAAAACAGACAAATAAGGACAAAAACAATACAACATGATAGTGCTTGTTATGGAGGCAGGAAGGACTATGGTATAGTGGGAGAAATGGAAGGGGCCTAAATTTCTGTTAATTTTTTTGCCCTTCTGCAAGTCTAAAAACTTTATTGTCAGGAAGGAAGAAAGGAAATAAGCATTAGAGGAGGAAGAAGGCAAAGAAGGAAAGAAAGAAATATTTACTCAAAAGAGAAAGAAAACCAATGTAATAAATATCTGCCTTATGTCTGGGACTGTACTAAGCTCTCTGACATATTTGATCATTAGAAAATATTGTGAAATATCATTATCACTGCCACTGTAACTAAAAGTCAGAGGAACTAAGAATTTCTCAAAGTCATACAGATAATATTGAGTTCACAATAATGATGATAAACTGTGTTGTTGAGTCAAATACTAGCTACAAATGTATTGTCTAACACATTTTTTTTTTAATTAAAAGGAACAAATCCATGCCTTCCCCCTCATCTACTTTTTATTTTAAACATAATATATGAGCATACCTGAAATATCAACAATGCAAAGTCCATATTGGCGCAATATGGTCTTAGTTATGTTGAATGAGAAAAAGACAGATATATCTTAGCAAACATAAAAACATCTCTTTATGATATTACTATTTTAGAACATTTTGAGAACTTCTACATACTTATCAAAGCCGTACTTAGTCTACTTTAAGAGTTCAACCAGCCATTGATAATTGAATAATAAGCCAGATTTTTGCTAATAATATATCTTTGCTGTGCTTAAGTGTTCAGCTGCCACAAAGGCAATCTGCTCAGGGTGGAAAGAGTACTATAGATCTGAAATATAAAGATATCCACAGTAGGATTAGATGGGTGGTGATGTTCACCTGCAAATTACATATTAGATCTCTGTACCCTGTCAAATATTTAAGTAACAAATCAGGCAAGACAGCCTTTGTCAGGCTCTTATTTGGAACCAGATGTACCCTAGACTTTTGTTACCATCTGCATATTTAATCTTAGATATGAAAACATCATATTAATTATAACTGCCCCATTAATTACATTGGATTGTTTAGGACGTGAGGTGGTGAATATATCTTTCAGTGCTGGTGGTACGATTCTTAGTAGAACTATAAAATTCATGGCAAGTTGGACAATTTATTTATAATTCTCCCTGAGTGAAATTCATTTCATCAAGAAAGTATGTAGTTACTTCAATCATTAGAGAAATCACAATCCCTTTCATTGTAGTAATTTTTCTTTTTATAATAAAAGTTTTTCTTGTGGAAGAAAAACGACTTTGCTGTAATTAGTTTCTACTATACTTTATTCTTTTATGCATACACCTGTCTTCTTATCTACATGTCTCTCAGATTTAAGGCTGCAGCATTGGCTCTAGTTCGTGGTGGTATTTGTGATGCACTATGGATTGAATTGAAATCCTTTGAACTCATTTAGGCTGTGTCATTTTATGGCAGATTAATTAAAATGATTCGTAGTTACTTTAGCCTCAGTGGGAAAAGTGAACAGGTTTCTGATGTGAAAGTCCCTCCTTGGCCTCCCTGGCTTCCTGCTTGATTACTTGAGCAATCTCTACATTACCATGTTTCCTTTACAAGTTATTTAACATTGATATTTGGGTTGCATACATAGGTAATTGAGTGTTTGTGGACCAAATCAAAACCTTTGCATTACCAGGTGTCTGTAATTCAATATCTATCCTTGAATCAAGGGACACACTAACTTGCTGGGAGAGGAACTTCACGAATGCTGGATCAGGCTCTGTTGTTATGATTTGTTCCAGCAGTGCTTCAGCCCAACCCGCTTGAAAAGTAAAAAGTGGAGAATGCCTTATGCCGTTGCACCAAGTTGCCAAAAAACTGACTCCCAGGACTGTTCAAATCCACAACAGGTAACGTGAAATTCTCCCACTATTTTGTCTCAGACTGGTGATCCCTTTATTTCATATCTGAGTCAGGAAGTGATAATCACCTTCTGTCTCGTTATCCATGGATGTTTTAACTTCAACCGTAATCATCTTCGAAGATTTTGTTTGTTTTAGGCAATCCAATATTGTGTGAAATATTTCTAATAGAATACTGTGTTAAGTAAGAGGAACAGAAAGTTAACTCTTGGTTACTTTAGCTGATTTTCAGTTTGTTTCTCTTCAAATTTTTGCCCTCTATTTCTTTCCCGTCTCGATTTCTGCTCCCATTTGATTATTTTCCTCCTCATTAGCTCTGCTCACACTTGTTAACAGTTCTAATAAAAAGGTGTTCTAAGAGAGAAGGGAAAAGATAAAATCATAAAATCTTAAGAGCTGAAGGGGAATTTAGAAAACGTATAGTACAATTCTCTCATTTGGATCAGAAATTTTAGATTTAAGTGTCAGATGAATATCCTAAAATATTGTGAAAGAGATCAACTTGGCAAAAACTGTTAATGAGTAAAATAAGGTTTGGTGTAATATGGAGTTATTTTTAATATCGCTACCAAAAATTGAGAGTTGAATAGTGAATTTGGAAAGTGTAATAATACTATGGATGATAATACGACATATCTTATTTGTTTCAGTGGTCTGCTTTTGGTGGATACTATGATAATTACTGCTCTTAATTCACAGATACAGAACTACGGCTCATAATGGTTATATCACTCACCCAGTTTTTAAATATTTTGGTGGGTACTAGAATTCAAGTCTTTGATTCTAATCCAAAACTTTTTGCTTTGTACCATGCTGCACTTATGATAATTCAAAAGTGAAAAGAAGTTTTAATATATACTTTGGAATTATATTTGATTTAATTTTATTGTATGATTTGGTCCTTTTTTTTTTTTTTTGGTGAGGAATATTGTCGCTGAGCTAACGTCTGTGCCAATCTACCTCTATTTTGTATGTGGGACAAATACACAGCATGACTTGATGTGGTGTGTAGGTCCATGCCCGTGATCTGAACCCAGGAACCCTGGGCCGCCAAAGCGGAGCATGCACACTTAACCACTATGCCGCTGGGCCGGCCCCTGGTTCTTTTTTGAAAAAGGAGGCTATCATAAGCAGATGTTTATGTTTCAGACTTGAAGTTGTCAATTGTATTACCATATCTTCTGATAAATGTTGCTCTTGTTCCCATAACACTTGAGGGCTTCTAGTTTGAATCAGTCAGCTTTAGATATTATTATACTCTCTAATTCAATGCTTTCTCTCAAAGGACAGAGCAGAGGTTCTACAACACTAGAGAAGCTGATTTTAAATTGTTAAAAACTGATGGTCTGGGAGAGTGTCAGGCCTCTCTCAGCCCCAGGCACTGTTGGTGGCTGCAGGAGGGGACATTCCATTCTTGTGATTGGCCTACAATTGTCTCACCAGTGTGGCCATTGGTTCTTTCTGGACTGCAGGCCACCAAATGCTAGATCTTTCATGCAGTTCATTTGGTGGTTCTTTTGGGGACTTTGGCAGTTCAGTTCACTGGTCTAGTGAACTTGCTGAGATATAGCCTCTTGCCCCCTTTGTCTCTGCAGATGGCTATATGCCCTCAAACCTCTTGTTTCTAGGCTCCTCTCACTCCATCGGGTGACTGGAAAGTTGATGTAAGTCCCAATTACCTAATGTGGCACCCTTTTGACTCACGTCAAATTTATGAATCCTTGACTGCTAATTTCTAGGAAATTAGCTCTTCCTATGTAGCATGTCTCTCGGTTTCACTTTCTTCTGTCCATTTCCTGGCCACATTGGGCACATTTGCTGCTTGATCACTTTACCATTTTCAGGCAGAAGGCAGGTATCAGTTTCCAGTTTCGGGGTTGATGGGTGGAGCATCATGATGGGAGAAATAAGTTAAACGTTCCACCACTACCAACCTCACCACACAGAGGAAAGGGCAAAGAAGTAGTTATTGCATGACTTAACCCTCCCTCCTCCGGAAGACAACCCTCCCTTCCTGGCAGGAAAAGTTACTTTCTGGAGACTTATTTAAACTGTGAGATTCTAAGACCATGAATCAAGCTTCCTTTGAACGTGACTATACAGAATTTAGCATCTTTCATTTTTAACTATGAGCTATTTCCACAGATATCCTTGGACCAGTTAGTAGCCCTTTGGGGAGCAGAAAGACATCTTAGCTGGTACTATATGTAGTATTTATATAGTACTATATGTTTAGATAGATAGATAAATGTATAGACAGATATGCATTATGTACATATATAAATTATATGTTATATTCCTATTCTTGATAATTGTTCCTAAATAAAGTGATGAAGTCTAAATGACTCTAAATGACACTTAGCAACATGTATTTAAGTTCAAGTATACACTCCAAGAAGAGCTGATCTCTGTCACAGGCTGTTCTCAAAGCACTTCATAATAAAACTAATACCAAATTTTTCTATGCCAACAAATGAAGATTCTAGGACCCCACCAATACTGAATCAGAATGGGAAGGAGATACGGAATCTGCATTTGAAGCAAATATCAGACAGGATTTTCGTGCAGATGAAGTTTGAGAGTCACTGGTGTAAGCAGTGGGAAGTTGGTGATGGATTTTGAAAAAGAATGCAACAGAACAAAAGCAGTATTTTTATATGTTAAGTTGGTACGGAGGATGGACTGGAAGACAGAGAGAGGTGAGATAGCCCCGTGGAAGACCCCAGGTAGGGAGCCTTGTAATTGTTCAAGTGACAAGGTAAATTTGTTGGTGCCAGCATGAAAGGAAATGAAAAGATGAGTACAAGAAACATGATAAGTTATTATGAAATCACAATACAGAGAGGAGGCGTCAAAGGTGATTTCAAGCGTTTAAGCTTAGATGATGGGAACACTGATACCCCATCTTCACAGTGAACATAACTGCAGAGGAGGATCGTGGCAGCTGCTGCCTGTAAATCCATGCTGATCTGTAGGAGGTTTCATATCCCACACATGTGAGTCACACTCTGTTTTGGAGTACGTCTACTCATAACAAAACGCAGGCTCCGCTCTGCATGTGACCTCTCCCTCCCCTACTCGTGGTTTAGAAGCCGAGTTAGAGAGGTAGATAAAGCTTGGTAATTCGAATGCCACCATCTTGAGGCTGGTGTTGGGCTTAAGCCTCACCTAGCTTTTATCCAACTAGGTAATTTTATTTCAAAGCAATTTTTGAACTGCTCATAATGTAATTAAAATCTTTCATATTTATATATTGTTTTACAAAGTTCCGTCATGTGAGTCATTCTACCTACCCTTCAATACTCTTCTCGTTATATCCATGAGGAGAGTTTCTGTGTCTGCTATTTCTTTTTGTGGCATGCACCTCAATGCCCACCCCTCCTCTATCTGACCTTCAAGGCCCAGTTCAAATGTTGCCTTTTTGAAAGTTTACCCAATTCTCTATGACAATCTTTTATTATTTTGAATTGCTCTTAAACTTTCTACACATTTGTATTTATTACTCTTACTTCATTCCTGTAGTTATTTATAACTTGTTTCTCTCTCTCTGATCAGACTATGCACCAGGAGAGCATCTCTGAGCCAAGGCTGCAATTATGTTTACTCTTAGCTGAGAACAGGGGTGTCAGAGTTGAAAAAGTGTCTATAAACTCGTCCCATCAAGTTCTGGTTAAAAAGCCAATGTAGTCAGTGGGCATGATCAGGTTCCTGCCATATCATGTTCCATCCTAAAGTCAGAGTTGGGGAATGAAGCCGAGACAGTAAGATGGCGGAAAGATTGCAGTTGGAGAAAGTGGAAGGAGAACACAACCCAGGATTTCTTGATTCTTCGTCCTGAGAGCTTTTCCCTGGGCTCAGTCTGTTTGATTTTAGTCAAGAAGGAGTCATTGCAGGGATCTCACTTAGGATCTTTTCAGATTATCCATTGTATTTGAAAATCTGCCTAATTGTGTTCCATGAAATGTGCTATTCACCAAGTATGTTATACACAATTCTGATACACTTTCTTTCATCAGTTTAGGAAATGCAGTGAATGAGCTTTATTAACTCCCGCGTCCCACAGTGGCCTCCATTGTCATTATCTATGACATTTTACTTTTTTTTCAGGCCTTTTTAGAAAGCATTCAGAGCTGAATCAGTTTTATCTACAGTTGAATTTAAAATTCACAGGGACCATTTTAAATGTATTGTGATAGTGCGAATAAGCAACATTTACCTGACTCCCTTCATCCTCTAATTTTGTCATTCTGCTGAAAAGAGCTATTGATTGTGTTGGGCCTGATTTGCTCTTTATAAAACCATGCTGCTTATTGCTCACGATTCCATCATCCTCCAGATTTTGATAAATTCCCTCTCGTTGGGCCTGTTTTATTATTTTACTGTTGATATTCGACTTACCAGGTTGTCATTTTCAGGTTCACTTCTCTTGCCTTTTGTAAAATGTGTGCTTGCCCCATATACACTAAGATTATCTCTCTCTATTATACAGTTTATACTACAGCGACTGAAATTTCACTATTTGAGACTTACACAATATATTGAGCATAACTATTACAGAAAAGCCTCTTTTAAAATGTAAACATTGTGGGAAGTGTGACGTACCTTTGATAACTCAGCCACAATTAGTTTTAGGCATCTTGTTTTATATTGAGGTAGCATCATGAGTCTGCAGAAAAGGGAGATATCAAAAGGGGGGAGGGATGGCAGTTGGGAACCAAGGTCAAATGAAAGGATGTCAACGCCAGCGTCTTGCCTTCTAGAAGAAATTACTTTTTTCCACGGATGAGGTCTTCATTAGGTATAGTTCTTACACCCTTACCCTCCACAAACATGCCTATAATAATGATAGAACAAGCATTAAATAAAACAGTATAATCTATGTTAAATATAGAAAAGGAAAAAGTACTTAATTCACAAATCACTTTGAGGGCGAGTGATCCTGGAAAATACATGTAATTTTAAAATGTCTATTTTCCAGAAAAAGAGTATGGATTGTCTGTAACAAAAATAAGTAGCTACCATTTATTGAACTCTTATTGTGTGCATATTCTTGTTTAATTGTCCTAATACATTTATGAGGTAGATGCTATTACTATCCACATTGTACCTATGAGAAAACTAAAGCTCTGAGAGGTTATTTGTCCTTTGAAACAAAGCTAAGAAGGGTGAGGCTGGGAATCAGACCCAGGGACTCCAACAGCAGAGCCCACGTTCTTCAGCACTACCCTCGGTGCTCAAGCTAATGGTGACAGGGTTAGTGCTCTCTTCTGGGCTCTTCATTTTCTGTTAAGCCTTGGAGGGATCAGGCTTTGATCTGGTACCTACACTCGCTTGTTGCATTTTGTTTTATCTGTTTGTTGTTGGTTGGTAAACATAGCCTTCCAAGCCATGATATGTAAAATGAAGAGGGAAAGATGGACTTATTGCATAATGGAGGTGATATTTATGAAAGCCTATGGAAGAAATTAAAAATCCTTCCAGTTGAGCAGACATTCTTAAGGTGAAAAATAAAGAATGCAGTAAAACTTTACTAATTTAAAATGAACGAATGCAGGGGCCGGCCCGGTGGCGCAGTGGTTAAGTTCACATGCTCCACTTCGGAGGCCTGGGGTTCGCCAGTTTGGATCCTGGGCACAGGCTCACACACCGCCCATCCAGCCGTGCTGAGGCAGCGTCCCACATAGAGCAACTAGAAGGATGTACAACTATGACATACAACTATCTACCGGGGCTCTTGGGAGACAAAAAAAGGAAAAAAGGAGGAAGACTAGCAACAGATCTTAGCTCAGGGCCAGTCTTCCTCAAAAAAGAAAACCCACAAAAAACAAAAACAAACAAACAAAAAAAGAAAAGTTTAAAATGAACAAATGCAATTTCTTTATGGTATTTTTTGGAGGGTTAGGGAATATTAATCATGTTATCTTAATAAAAATAACAAACCCTTATTTAATGCCTAGAGTTTAGAAATCAGGTGCAAATACAGTAAAAGATCTGAAACAGAAAAGCTATTTTAACATTCTGCTGAGTCCTGGTGGGCATAGTTATAATTGCATTTTTATTCAGCCGTTCATCCACCCATTCTTTCGTTCATTCATTCATTTGATAAATGCTCATGAGAACCAATTGGATGCCAGTTAGTCACAGGATATCTACTTACTTATCATAAAAAATAGAACAGGATAATGATACATTTATCTCTGGAAAGAGCTACAAGTACATCTAGAACTGATAAACAAAGGAAAATCTAGCCATTGTATAGTTTAAGAACTATTTCA